>NC_044982.1:108229489-108541800 GCF_008728515.1 Papio anubis | reverse complement strand
TCTGTGCATTTGATCCTCATCTTCACCACTGAGTGTAGAGCCCTGTACAAGGGTGGCTCTTAACAAAGCAATCTAAATGGATCAAAACCCATAGCAATTGATTTTCATTTTGGAAAAATGTGGAATTGGAATGGTTAAACATTGTAAGAGGATGCCTTTTTGTGCCATATGTTTGCTAACTATGTGGAAATTATGATAAACTTTGCATCATTTAGCATAGTCAGGTTTGGGTTGGGTGTGCTTCATTTTTCTGGGTTAATGGAAATGGAGCTTTAACAGTGATGGGGGCCTCCATTCTGTGCCCAGTAACTGGCCAGACCCGTTTCATTATCTTATGTAATCCTCAAACCTATACAGTAAGTGTTGTCTTCCTCATTTTTTTCACAGTAGACACTGGGAGGTGCAGTTGCCTGCCCCAGGTCGCAGAACCCAGGCCTGCCTGCCTCCAATGCATCCAATTACGACACCCCACCCCACACACAGGCCTCTCCATCCAACAGCATACCCAAGGCTTCAGACTGCTGACATTGTCAGAACCCGGGGGGTTTTGAAAAGACGAAGAAGGAATTTAACATCTGATCCCACCCTGATACCCAGCTTAAGTAATTCTCACTCAGAGAGCAGCCACCACATTCCTCCAGCAGGAGGGGAGGCCGAGACAGCAATGCCGGCAGCCCCAGCCCCAGCCCCAGCCCCAGCCCCCGCCACAGAGCACAGTGGGCAGCGGCCAAGCAGCTGCAGGGACATGCTGGAGCACACCGTGCCTTGGCCCCGTGCTTGTGTTCTTTGGTCTCCCCACTGATAGCTGAGGTGGGGGTCAAATGTTGATAAAGGGAAGTGGCTTCTTCTCGCAGAAGCAGGGAGGTGGCTACGTCAGCTAAGAGCCAGCTCTTGAACTCTGGATTTAAACAAAAGTACTTGAATAGTCTGGACAGGAGGCCCTTAGAACATGATTGTTTGTGAGGAATTTGAGTTTGAGGGGGTGACAGGGAGCCAGCCGGGGACCAGGAAACTTGCGTCTGCTCTTGGTTTCCCTCTCCGAGCAGTTTACCTATAAGTCAAAAAGAGCTGAACTCCGTCAAAGTGAAAGCAGGCTGCCATCTCGCCTGCCTCCTTTCCGCTCAGGCACCTTCCATGATGAGGAAGATGATGAAGGGGGCTGTTTCCATGAAGAGCCAGGCTAAGCCAGGTTTTATGCTTGGCCTTGGCCATCTCCTGCATTGCACCTGGGTTAAGCACAGCCACGTGCATCGCCCTGGTCTGAGGGCCTGGACCATGTCACCTGTACCATGCATAGCCAATCCCCCATCACATGTCAGGTTTCCCAGCCTCCCAACATTTACCCATGCTGTACCTTCTGCCAGGAGAGCCCTCCCCACACATCTTCACTTGCCAACACTTTACCCTCTTCCAACTGGAGAGAAACCCCATTTCTCTCCAGGAGCCGTCTTCAGATCCTGACCGCAGGCCATCTCTCCTCACCCTCCTGGTAACCCCATGGCATTTCATCTGTGTTTCTGTAGTGGCATCAAGCATACTCTCTCTGGGTTACAGTTATCTACACACTGATCCTTCACCTGCTGGCTGAGAGGCTCTTTGGGGACAGAGAATGTGTATTGGCAATAGGAATTTATGTAAAGGGCTTTGGAGACAGGTAGATCTAGGCTTAAGGTCATAAGGCTTTAGGCAAGGTATTCAACTCCTTTGAGGCTCAGTTTCCAGGTTCACAAAATGCTGTTGTGAGGACTGCTTGAGACAACATGTCTAAGGTGCTTAGCCTATAACTTGGAGCCAGGAGGGTGCAGAACTGCCGGCTCCCTTCTTCTGTTCTCTTTCCACAGCTCCTAAGGCTGAGCTTCCCTTTACACAGCTCCTAAGGTGGTGCCTTCTGTGTGCTAGTTGCGTGGAGCTAACAAATTTCACACTATCTCAGGCATTCTAGTTAGAAGAAACAAACAAAAAAAGGGACCACCCTTCCTGTGCTTCCTCAGACTGCAGAAGATGTGGGTTTCAAAATGTGGACAGTGACTCCCTATGTCCCCTGTTTTTGGAGCAGACACAGAGAAGTCCCCCTTGGATGCTGACCTGAGAGGCACATGGCCTTGACCTCCAGCCCCACAAGGAAAGAGCCAGGTTGCTGTTGGAGCCGCAGACATGCCCGGCCTTACCTACTGCACAGCTCAGCCTCCTCCCCTGTGGTGTCTGGAACAGCTGCCCACCCTCCCAGAGCTCTTGGTTTCGTTTATTTATCACTCAGGGATTTCCCACCAGGGAGCTTTACCTGACATCCGCAGGCCCAGATCTTGTCTGGCTTCCCCCGGGGACAGTGTGGAAGAGGGATGGCTATCCCCAGCTGTGGGGCCAGCACACCATTGAGTCCCTGTGGGAAGTGTGCTCTGAGAGCCTGCTCCTTGTAGGGCTTGAGGATAGACATGGAGTAGACACAGGTGACCAAGATGTCCCTGTCCCCATGCTGAGTGCAGTCTGGCCAAGACGACAGACACCACCGAAGAATAGACCACAAGTGTGGTGGGTGTGAGGAATGGGTGAATCAGGCCTTCCCTGATCGCAGGGACCAAGTCCCCATTCTAATCTGTGGTCACATTGTGATCTCTCAGTCAGCAAGCCCGACTGCCATGGCCCAGAGATTTGCCAGCCCTGATCTGGGGTCTGCACATGCCTGTGGAGGAGAGAACTCCTGCTCGCCATATTTTGTCCTGGGGGGTGTAATCACACCCAGGCCTAGTCCCACCAGTCATTTATATCCCTTCTTCCATTTGTGCTTCAACCATGAGAAGCGCACCCGAATGCTACCTTCTGCACGTATGCATGCGTATTCCGGTGTCTGGTTTGCTGCATGTGCCTGTGATGTGCACAGCAGCCCCCCCTTACCTGCTGTGATGCTTTCAACAATTTCAGTTACCAGCAGTCAACCACAGTCCAAAAATATTAAATGGAAAATTCCAGAAATAACTCATCAGTTTTACATTGTGTGCTGTTCTGAGTAGCATGATGAAATTTTGTGCCTTCCCACTCTGTCCAGCTTGGGATGTGATTCCTCCCTTTGGCCAGTGTTTCCACACTGCGTTTGCTACCAAACAAGTGCAAGAATAGTGATGCTGGCATATTGGTATAATTGTTCTATTTTATTATGAGTTGTTGTTAATCTCTTACTGTTTCTAATTTGTAAACTTTATCATAGGTATGTATATGTAGGAAACAGCATAGCATCTATAGGGTTTGGTACTATTCACAATTCCAGGCATCCACTGGGGGTTTTGGATTGTAGCCCCCTTGGATAAGGAGACTGCAGGCAGTGGGGTTGTGGCGGGGGCCAGCAGTGGCATGATGTCTGCTCACTGTAACTTCTGCCTCCTGGGTTCAAGCGATTCTCTTGCCTCAGCCTCCCAAGTAGCTGGGATTACAGGCATGGGGCATGGCTAGTTTTCGTATTTTTAGTAGAGACGGGGTTTCGCCATGATGGCCAGGCTGGAGCATATTTTCAATAGAACAAAGGGGAGATCTGTGTAGCCAGAGGGACAATATTGTGATTTGGAAGTAAGATCTTGCTTCCTGTCCCAGCTTTTCCACCAAAGTTATCTGATCTTGGATGACTTATTTAATTTCCCTGAGTCTCAGTATTATCAGCTGTAAATAAGAAAACTCATCTTACCAAACTCGTGAGGCTATTTCTGAAGCAATACATTTGAAATCATATTACAACATCAAAGTGTAATACATAGAAACTTATAAATAAATAAATAATCCATGGAAAGTGATCATTTCATTATGTCTCCTATCAGAGAGTCTATTGATTCCATTTTACAATGTTAAGCAGAGGTTAAGCATCTTGTATGTTGTGGTAGCAAGAAATAAATCTGTGAATACAATGTAGCTACATACCTGAGTGAGATAACTTGAGGGTGAGTGGAGAGCACCAAACCCAGAGTATCCTAGCAACCAAGGCAAAAAGAAAAACGCTCTGGCTTGCAGAGTTTTCATGATCTGATTTGTAAAAGCTAAATTAAAAGTCCTACTATGAAGCAGGCATTGAATGGTTGCTTTCTCATACTGTGGTTACAGAATGACCCAAATGCAGCACCCCGTTTCACCAGGAGGTAGGCGGAGGAGTTCCCATTGCAAAACTGCTCTCCCTCTCTTACTGTCTTTTAGCCACAATGCCCCTATTCTGAGATCCTGCTGTCCCCCGCCACAACCCCACTGCCTGCAGCCTCTCCCTCCTCCCGTTTGGCACCATCCTTCCTCCTGCTGACTTCCTTCTCCAAATGTTTTCTCAGGTGGTTAAGCTGAAAGGCCAAGTACTGTCGGTCATGTATCGATTTCGCACCAAGAACCGGGAGTGGATGTTGATCCGCACCAGCAGCTTCACATTCCAGAATCCCTATTCTGATGAGATTGAGTACATCATCTGCACCAACACCAACGTCAAGTATGTACTCCACTGTTTCCCTCTCCTGGAATCCACATGCGCTTGCTTGGGTCCAGAGCTGGCAATTTTATTTGGAGCTCTTTTCTCCCTGCCGCCTCTCCCTGCAGCTGGAAATCCCTGCAGGATTAAGAACAGAGGAGACTGTAGGTCCCCATCACTGTCTCCCTCCCATGTTCCTCCTTCTCATTTCCCTCCTGATTTGTGAGAAACAAAAGAATGAGTGATGATCATGACACTCCCTTCCCTTCAGTGCAAGGTGCTCCAGTTTCTGTTCCTCTTTTCTTCCCCCTGAGCATGGAACCCAGCCAAATGGAGCTCTGCTGGGCCGTCCCATGTTGCTCCCTGTTGCAGCAGCTGCTTGTGCCTGGTTTCTTGGTCCTGCTGCAGCCGGGGGTGGACGAAGTGAGGCTGAGCCTCTTGACAGCTCTAGAGAATGGGACAGGTGGCCTGGGTGTAGGCACCTCAAGGACACATGACTTCCCTGCTGCCCAGCCATGGAAGCATTCCTCCCTGCCCAGGGCCCGAGGATCCCAAGATCTCTGCTGGAGTCACCACTCCTATGTCCCATGCATGTTAGCAGACCTTGACCCCACCACTTCCTGGCTGTGCAACCTTGAACAAGTCACTTCCTCTCTTCACCTCCCTCATAAGGTTGCTGTAAAGATTAAAGGAAGTCAAGCTACAGGCCAGACACTGGGTTCAACTTCCAGCACAGTGAGCATGACCTTGAACAGGTCATACCTCCTCTGCATTTAATCTCAAGGATATACAAGGCCAAGGAACCAACACAAAGACATTTGGACAAAAGGATGTCCAAGCAAATGCAAGCATGTGGAAGCCATGGCCAGTGTGTCGGGAGGACTGTAGCATGCAAGGGTGTGAGATGAGGTTGGCATCTGGAAAACTGTCCCCATGTCTCGCCATCATAGTCAGTGGCACCAGCATCCACCATTTTCCCTGGTTCAGCACTCGGTTGGGGGACCTATTTCCAACCCTACCACCTCCTCTTCCTCATCTGCTGACATCCCTTCTCGGTAGCCTCCCCGGAATTCTGAAGCCTCCAGGTGGTCACCACCGCCTACTGGCACTCTCAGAACTTGCCTGGCTCTGCCCTCTGTTGCCGTCCCTGAGCCCCTCGGATTTGGGAGTTCCCATCTGGGCCCCACAAAGTAACCTTCTTTCTAGGCAACACCACCCTCTGAGTCCTCAGCCTCTACCCTGCTCCTGGGCCAGAAGTCACAGAGCTGGACAGATGAGTCCATGCAAGACCTCTCAGGGGGCCAATGACCTGGAATTTGTTTTTAATTTTAGATTCAGGGGGTACATATGCAGGTTTGTTACATGGATATATTGCATGATGCTGAGGCTTGGACTTCAGTTGAATCCATCACCCAAGGAGTGAACATCGTTCCCAATAGGTGGTTTTTCAACCCTTGCCTCCCTCTCACCCTCCCTCTCTAGTAGTCCCCCCAGTGTCTATCATTCCCATCTTTATGTCTGTGAGTACCCAATGTTTAGTTCCCTCTTACAGGTGAGAACACGTGGTATTTGTTCTTTTGATTCAGCATTAATTTACTCAGGATAATGGATTCCAGCTGCATCCATGTTGCTGCAAAGGACATGGTTTTGTTCTTTTTAATGGCTACATATTTTGTGGCATTTATATACCACATTTTCTTCTTCTTTTTTTTTTTTTTTTTGAAACAGAATCTCACTCCATCACCTAGGCTGGAGTGCAGTGGCACTATCTGGGCTCATTGCAGCCTTAACTTCCTGAGCTCAGGTGATTCTCCCACATCAGCCTCCCGAGTAGCTGGGACTATAGGCATGCACCACCATGCCCAGCTGATTTCTTGTATTTTTAGCAGAGATGGGGTTTTGCCACGTTGCCCAGGCTGGTCTCAAACTCCTGGAATCAGGCAATCTGCCTGCCTTGGCCTCCCAAAGTGCTGGGATTACAGGTGTGAGCCACCGTGCCCACCCCACATTTTCTTTATTCAGCCCACCATTGATGGGCACCTGGGTTTATTCCTTGTCTTTGCTATTATGAATAGTGTTGCAGTGAACCTGCAAGTCCAAGCGTCTTTTTGGTAGAACAATTTATTTTCCTTTGAGTATATACCCAGTAATGCAGTAATGGGATTGCTGGATTGACTGGTAATTCTGTTTTTAGTTCCTTGAGAAATCTCCAGACTGCTTTCCACATGGCTGAACTAATTTACATTCCCATCATCAGTGTGTAAGCATTCTCTTTTCTCTGCAACCTCGCCAACATCTGTTATTTTTTGACTTTTTAATAATAGCCATTGTAACTGGTGTGAGATGGTATCTCATTGTGGTTTTGATTTGCATTTTTCTGGTGATTAGCAATGAGTATTTTTTTCGTCTGTTTGTTGGCTGCTTCTATGTCTTCTTTTGAGAAGTATCTTGTTCATGCCCGTTGCCCACTTTTTAATGGGGTTTGTTTTTTTTCTAGTGATTAGTTTAAATTCCTTGTGGATTCTGGATATTATTTCTTTGTCAAATGCATAGTTGGCAAATATTTTCTCCCATTCTGTAGGTTGTCTGTTTACTCTAGTGATAGTTTTGTTGTTGTTGTGTTTGTTTGTTTTTCTGTGCAGAAGCTCTTTAGTTTAATTAGATGATGACTTGGATTCCAACCCCAGCTCCCAACTGGGCAAGTCACCTACTCTTTCTAAGCCTCAGTTGCTTCATCTGTAAAATGGGGAGAATGACAGAACTACTGGCCCAGAATCATAGAATTATTCTGCAGATTCTGTATGGAGCTACTGCATATGAAGCACTCTACTATGATAGCAGGCTGAGTCGGCCCCGGTAAATGTGGTCTGCAGTAGCTATCACTGTGATTGTCAGCAGCAGCAGTAGCAACGCAACCCTTCCACCCTTTGCAGCGACTTGGCAGTTTCTTGGGCCAGTTCTTGCCTGCAGCCCTAGATTATGTTTGGTCTCCTAAATGCCCTGCCTGCGTTCTTCCTTTAACTCCGGGCAGATCACCTTGCCTTCCAACAACCAGAGACACCAGGACCCTCCTGGTGATTCTCTTCCTGTTCATGAGTGTATCTATCTCAATGCCCTCCTCCTCCATTTCCGGCTCCTAGCAGGGGCAAAGACTCCTCCTTCCAGGGCCAAACCCTGCACCTTCTTCATCTCCCTGCACGCCCCTGGACTCCCATGACCCTCCCTTCTTGTCTCATCCTCCTTGTTGGCTCCTTCTCGGGCCTTCACATAGACACCTGACTTCCTGATCTTGGAGAATCCCTGTCAGGCCAACCCACCAAAGCTCCCATCCCACCTGGCCCTGCCAGACGTGTCTGTGGGAACCTCCTTCTTCACCATTCATCTGTTCTTAGCCCCTTACAGCCTTGCTTTAGCCCTGAAGGTGTTGAAATTGTTTTCGCAGAAGCCTCTGATAACCCACATGAAATAACCTATTCTCACTGGTCATTCTCCCCAGACTCTGTCCGACCAGCTCCTCTTTCTTAATGTCACCCTTGGCTGACTTGATGCTCTGATTCTTTTTTTACCTTTACCTTCTAGTCAAGACTTTCTTGGTTGTAAGTAGAGCAGGAACAAATGTACTAAATCACAGTTCCAGGTATGCAAAAAGATAATACTATTTTACTATTTTCCATTCTGATTTTATCTGGTGAAACTCAGTTAGCTTGGCCAAATTAAGGATGTTTTATTGTCTCACTTCTCCCAACATGGGAAAAGGGTGGTTCTTCTTTACTCAGGAAGCAGAGAGGTACCACCAGTGCCAGGCTCATATGTGGCCCAGCCTTGAAGAAAATAGGGACGCTTGAGAAACAGGAGTAAAAGTAAGCAGGGCTCAGGATTCCATGGTGCTTTCTTTGTTCAACAGGTGTGTTATGGAGGATGCTGAGCATGGGCCTTTCAGGAGCTCTTGAGACAGGGTAACAGCGTGTGCCCACTGACCTGAAGGAGCCAGGTGCAGGGCGGTGGGAGCCCCAAAGGGAGAGGAGGAGGAAAATGCTAGCCTGGATCTGCTTAGCATCTGTTCAAGCCATAGCTTTAAATGCCAGCCTGGATCTGCTTAGCATCTGTTCAAGCCACAGCTTTGTCCCAGGCTCACACCTCCTGTCATGGCCCCTTGTTCCAGCCACTCCAAGCTAAGACTTGAGCTCCAGTAACATGGAGAACGTAAGAAGGGGCAGACGGGAGGGACAGGTAAAATGCAGTGGGGGCAGAGAATAAATACTTCCCCTCGGGGCCTCGGAGAAAGCATCCCCAGGAGGTAGCACTGCAGTGGGGGCTTCCAAGAAAAGTAAATATCCCCCTGTGAAAACCACCCTTGGGGCTGAGGTTTTGCTTTCTTTTCCTGAAAGTCAGGCAGCACTGAGATAACAGAAAAGCCATCTTGTATAGGGTTTGGCCTATGTAGTTCCTCTGGAAAGTCGCTGTTGCAGTTTGTGAGGTTACATGGATCAGGATGCCCCCTCAGGACATAGTTACACCGGAATCCTCAGTCTGTGTCTCTGAACTGAAAGGTCCTGCATTGGTGAAGTTGGTTGAAAAAGTTTACTGTGGACGGTAGAGGGCAGTGACAACCATGAATGTGAACTGGCTAGCTCTTTTTTGAATTTGGGAGGCGAGACTTTGCCAGCAGTAGGCAGACTTGTTATGAAAAGATCCTTAAATGCTCTGTGCTGATGGAAGGGGATGGCGAGGGTGAAGTGTGGGCAATTTGCAAGCTTGGTTGCTTTCAGTCAAAAGCATCCAAAAGAAACTTCCTGGAGAAATTGAGTGTTTAATGTCAAACATTTGTGTAAAGTTACTACAAAGAAGACCTCTTCAACACCCTTGCATTTTCTCCTGTTCCATCAAATATGGAATGAAGTCCAGAAAAACCCAGACTGATTTAACATACTGGTCACACACCACAGCTTTGAAACGTGCCTTGGCATTGGGGGCCAACACTCTTTTGGGGCTGTTTCTTAGCTTGAGTCATTTCAGTGTTTTTACTTGGGCACAACCTAGCTGCTGTGCTTTCTTCATTTCTGACATCTTTTTAGGGAAGTGATCTGAAGTTATCTCTTTGCGTCTGTTCAGGCCAAGTCCTCTTTCCTGTCACAGCATTGTTCCAATGTTGTCATAACCACACCTGTTGGCTCATGTGTGTGTGGGTGTGTGTGTGTGCATGTGTTTCTAAAACCCCACCATGCACAGAATCATGATTGAGTCTCTCTTGAGCCGACCGACCATCATGTCTCCTTTGTCATGCTTAGCAGTGGCCACCTGGTTGGTCCTAGGCAGGTGGTGGAGCATAGGGGTGGGTACAAAAGAAGTCAAAGGAAAGGCTGCATTCCTGTTCTCTGCAGAGCATAGAGGCAGTAAGGGCCTGAAACACCCAGTCACCAAACCCTAGATCTGGGAGCTATCCTGGATCCCTCCCTCTCATTCACCTCAACAGGCAACCTGGCACAGAACCAGAGCCCCTGGTTCCAACTGGGATTCTCTCTAGCGCATCTCCTTCTCTACCTCTTTGGCACTGCCTTGGTTGAGGCCTTTGCCCCCATCACAATCATCGGTCTCACTGACCATCTCCCCTGCCTTCCATCAGGCCCCTGCTGAGCCAATCCACATGGCCAGGAAGCGAGCTCTAACACACACATGCATGACTGGACCATGCTGCTCTCTGGCCCTGATCAAATCAATTCCAAACCCTGTAACAAGCATTTCGAGTGCTTCACAATAGACATGCAGATGGTGCTCAACCAGGATGGATATTATTAGCCTCCATCCCCAGACTCCTCCCAGCGTGCTTCCAGTTACTCCCAGGGACATGATTCCAGTGACCTCGGAATGCCCACTTCATGCCTTCTTACTCACTTAGGCTGAGTAAAAACCCCTGTCCAGGGAGCATGAGGGAAAATTGACAGCATCTGCCCAGCCTCCTGCACCTCGCCGACAGGAAGCCGGGCTTGAAGCATTCACTTTCTACTCCTCAGCCATTGTAGCCCAGCTAATGGAGGGCAGCACTGGCTGTGGTAGGAACCCACTTCCCTCGCATGTGCTGTCAGTCAGTTTTCTCCTGAGCAGCCCTGCTTTCTCCTTCTCTGGAATTTGCAAGCACACCAAGGTTTATTTTTATACCATTGCTGTGAAATGTCTGAGAAAACTCCCCAGGGCTCTTCTCAGGATGGGGCAGCCTGCAGGTCAGCACTTTCTCTTCCACACATGCTCAGCTATGGAAGCAGAAACCAAAAGGTTGTGGGATGGAGATGCTGATGTTCCGACCACAGAGCCAGAGTGGTTAGGGTCCTGGGGATTTGCTAGCCATACCTGTGACCTGATTTTCTGCTTTCCAGTGAAAGGACCTTTTTCTGGTCTAGGAGCCCAAAGAGGAACAGAACTGAAAGCAACCCCCCAGCCTAATACCAAGACCCCTTATCATGGCCTTTATGCACATTAGAAACATGGGCCCTCCCCAAACACAGATCTGCACCAAGGTGTGTGAATGGAGAGGGCTGGGTTTGTGCCCCCACTTTGCCCCTTGGCCAGGCACCTGTGGCACAGCTACACAACTCCACACAGTGATCCTATCCTGTCTCCGAGATTCTGGGCCTGGGCTGGGCACAGCCTGAGTTGCAGGTAGGAGTGGTTGTCATTTCCTGGAAAATGTTTGTGGGTTGAAGGTAGGGCTCTGGGAAAGGGGTAGAAAATGGTTCATGGATTGCTGCCATCATGGGGAGTTCACTGCTTCAACCCCACCAAAGTCCCAAGGAACAGATTTTTCTCTTTCCTATGGCTCAAGATGCCCAAAGTACTGGAATGGGAGACGTGGAATAACTGTCCATGTTATAGCCATGGGTATGTCTCTTGGGCTAGGGCAGCAGCTTAGGACAGAGGAAAAACTGTGCAAGGTCTCCAGCCAGACAGACTTGGGTTTGAGTCCTATGTGTTCCATATTCTTGCCATGTCACCCGTTTGCATCCTTTACACATCAATTACATTCTAGCCATGTCACCCTGGATGCATCATTTACATTCTAACCGTGTTACTCTGGACACTTAGTTCACACCCTGGACACTTACATCTACACTTTCATCGTTACATCTCAGTTGCTTTATCTCTGAAATGGGAGGATACTGCAGAGATGTGAAAATGTTGACAAAATACTGGCCATCAGCCCTACATTCAGTGGAAGGTGATGGTGCCCCCAAGATGTGAATCAAAGCAAAACAAAACAAAAGTCATAAAGTAAGAATAAGGAGGTATAGAAAGGAATGCTTTTTTTTCTATTGAATATTGATTCCTTTTTCAATTTCTGGAATACCAATTTGTTTGGAAAATTATTTCTGGTGCTCCCACTTTGCTAGTCTAACAAGCATGGGCTGAGACTGCCTGGTGGGAGATCACATGCTTCTGCTTTTATCCTTTTCCTTTTATCTGGGCTCCCACACTGACATTAGGAGGCAGACTGTACCCTTGGATAGAATCTTGTTCATCCTGAGGCGTCATCTTAACTCACCACACTGTAATTGCTTGCCCACGTGTGTCTTTCCCTGGAGACTGTCAGTTCCATGAGGGCAGGGATCTTGTGGGTTCTGAGTCATCGGTCTGCCCCAGTGCCTGGCAATAGAGTTCCGTACGGTTCACTGAATGAATGACTCCTCTGGGCTGGACTCAAAACAGAATGTTCACCAGGTCCTCCAGCTGGGGTTCCCATCGAGGAGACCTTCCTTTATGGTGGGGACACACACACACCAGGGCCATCAGCACAGAAGGCATGGCCAGAGGAGGAAGTGGTGTTGAGATCATACATCTTTTGTAATGCTGAGAAAAAGAGTTTAGAAACAGAACCCAACTTATTTTATGTTTCTCCAGGGGCAGAAGTTGTTCCCCAGATGAAAGTTATAGGGAGGTGCATTTGGGCTCCTTAGGGGTCATGCTTTTTATAAGTATTTCTGTCTGCAAATGGAGCAAGCTGCCCCAAAACGTAGTGAGCTCTCTAGCAGAGAAAGTCAAACAGAGACTGACCAGTTGCCTGTCAAAAGAAATGATGTACCAGGCCTTGCTGTTATCAGAGGAGCTGTGGACCAGATCACTTGTGTGCATTTGCTTCTTAGGAGCTGAGAAGAGTCAGCAAATAGCAATGCATCTTTTATGTAATCCAAACAGCCTACACTTGGAATGAGAAAATCTAGTCTTGCTCAGTCTTCACCACTTACCAGCCTGGTGGTTGTGTTTCTACCACACACAATTGGTGCACCCTCTGCCTTGCCTGTTTGCCTGGGAGGAAGATTGAAGTTAGGCATTGTGGAAAGGGCCAAATGGGATCCCTTGATGTCTGTCCTGGTTAAGTTTGGCCAGTGGAGGGACTGACTGGAGACAAAGGAACAAGAGTGGAAGAGGAAAAGGTATTAGGCAGCCTTGCTCACCACAGCTCTCACAGGTCTGATAGCTGCTCACTCCTTCTGTCCCTTTGGCCCTAGGGATGATGATGGCTTCCTGTTGTTGCTAGCCTAGGGGCTCTTCACCATCCTAGTATAACATCTATGAAAGCTTTTTCTTTCCCAAATGGGGCAGACAGCAAAGCACCTTGAAATCAGAAGTATCAGATCAGGCCTTGGCTCTATTCTGTGATAGCCACTTACCAATTGGCCAACCTTGACAACCACTTAACCTCTTTGAACTTCAGTTCCTTAACTTTAACTTGAGGGTAAAGTAAGCACTCTGAAAGCTTAGTGTGGGTGTTGGATGAGATAATGTAAACACCTGTACGTTTATGGCCATACCTGTTAAGTAGCCCCTTCCCTAAACCTTCTTTAATCATCCCTTTTGAGGGTGCCATCTATTTTCTGCAAACCTCTAGCATCTCTGGGCCTCAGTTTCCTCATGCGGAAAGGGAATTAGAAAAACAGAACACCCACTTCCAAGGTGACTGTGAGCCTAAGGTGAGCTGGGATGAATGCAGGCATCTAGCAGGGGGCCGGGGCAAATGCACAGGGGTGGGTGCAGGTGTTACCCCTGCCTTCCTTCCACAGTCGCCAAACACACCACCTCTTCCTGGGCGGGGGCCTCCACATTTTCACCAAGCCTGTGCTTTTGCTGACAGTTACAATTTTGTTAGAGCTTTTGTTACAGTTTGTTTACAGTTTTGTTACAGTGTTCTAGCCATGCATTCCTGGTGGTTCCTCCCCAGGAAGCTGGAGCACCTTCCACACCTGCCCCTCCCCACCAGCCACTTCCTCATCCTAGATAACAAAGGCTTCCTCTCCCACCCTCCCCTCGCTTCCTATCCACAGAATATCTAGCCAGCCCTCCCTGCATCCCAGACCCAGATGAAGGGAGGTGGCCTGTCTGCAGTTCCTCCAGGGGGTTCCCCACCACCTGGTCCAGGACACAGCCATGGGTGATAAAAGTGGGACCATGAACATGTCAGAGGAGACCCACTGTGATCCTTCTTGTTTCAAAATAGACAGTGGAAGTAAACAATGGAAATCCATACATAACCTTCCTAATTAATGCAGACACTTGAGAGATTATTTTTCTTGGTGTTAAATTTTGCTCACCCACATGATGTTTGTGGCCATATTTGCAGCGTGCATAATATATTGTGCTGCACTTGAACTTTTCCACACCTTTCATCATACCTTCCTGTGTTTCCAGACGGTCTTCACAGTGGTTGCTGTCAGTGCTATGGAATAGTCACTCAGGAAATTAATATGCAGGATTTACAAAGTCATTCCTGATTACAGCCAACTTTGCATGGGTAGCTCTTACTTCCTTCCACTGAATAATTTCCTTACTACAGACCAGCAGCAGGATGACCACCTGGGAGAGTGTGAAAGTGTGAGCAAGTCCACAGTCCCTCATCCATGTCACCATAGTTTTGCGAAAAGGTCGTGCCATGCACACTTCCCCAACACCGTGTGACCGTGGTAGTTTCAGTGCAAAGCCACCATGTGAAACATATTTTTATTGACTTAGCAGTTGAAAAATTATACTTCAAAGGTGTTTTAATTTACATTTATTTTGATTATTGTAATGGCAAAATGTTTCCCTAACTTGCTTATTATATCTATTATATATATGTTATTATATGTACATACAGTACATGTATATTTGTCCTTTTATTTATTTATTTATTTATTTATTTAGCTTGAATTGTCTGTTCATATGCTTTAAATTGATTGCTGGGCTGGGAGTAATGTCTGTTAGTAATTTGAATTGCATAGTACCACTAATAATTTTTTGCCTGTCCTCCTTAATGATATTTACAATTGAAGAGGATCCGGTCATTTGCCCCATTTTTAGGCTCTGAGCTATAGAGTTCACTTTCTCTTGAAAACAACCCAGTTTTTAAACTTAAAGCCGTCATTTCCTCCAGCAAGTCTTTTTCTTCCCCAAATGGAGCAGGCAGCAAAGTCCCTTGGAGTCAGAAGTGTCAGGTCAGACCCTGGCTCTGTTCTGTCATAGCCACTTGCCAGTTGGCTGACCTTGACAACCACTTAACCTCTTTGAACTTCAGTTTCTTAATTTTAATATGAGGGTAGAATAACCACTGTGAAAGCATAGTGTGAGGATTGGATGAGATAATGTAAACACCCGCCCGTTTATGGCTAAGTGTTAGCTGAAGCCAACTGCTTCATTCGGCATTAAACCCAACTGCTTTTCTGAATTTGCCTTAAAATATTTGTTCTGTTGTATCTTTTGACCCTGCATAAAATGAAGTCACACATCAAAATTGATTTCTTAAATAGTTGAGTGTGGTAGCCTAAACATGAAGTGCAATGTCTGGAGTCTTGATTTAGGGCATTAAAAATAAAATAAAATAATTAAAAATGGAAAACAATGTAGAGATCCATTGGGTATCACCCACCCTGCCTCTGAGGTATGGGAAAAGTCCTGGCTTAGCCCTATTGTCATCCCTTCTGTTCTTCATGACCCTCTTTGTTGTCTTCTTGTTTCACAGGCAACTTCAGCAACAGCAGGCAGAATTAGAAGTGCACCAGAGAGATGGATTGTCATCATACGACTTATCCCAGGTGAGTTTCTGGAAAACCCTTTCCCTGTTGGAATTGTCTCCAGCCCAATGGACTGGGGACTCAATTCAGCCCTGAGCTTGAGCCCCTCAGCCCAAAGGATTGCCCCATCCACACACTACAATGGAAAGAGCAGACCTACAGGTCCCCTGGGGATCTGCTGCTGTCACTCCTCCCTACAGAACTCAGCCATGAAGAATGTGTGAGTACCAGGTGAAGAACCAGGGGCCATAGTCAACCCAAGGGCTGAAGGACATTTCTGAGGACCATGCGTGAACTCTAGTATGAGTATACTCAGAGACCAACAAGAGCAGCTTCTGATCCCCTTGGGCCCCCTGGCTTCTTGGCCATTTCCCTGCCACCGCCTATGTCCCATTCTTCCTCAATGAGCCTCTTCCTGTCATGCTCTGAGCCTCCCTCTTCACCGGCTCTGTCTGCTTTCCTTCTCCTATCTCCACATGATGTCCACTTTTCCTGATATTTAGAGTAAGTTGATTGTTGTTCATTTCTCGCTCTAAGAAAGTAATCAGTGTGACTCTGTTATCCTTCCTGTGACCTTCAGTTCACTGCCCCCAACCCCCTCACCGGCTGTTCTTGGCTTTCACATATAGAAAAGCTTCCCACCTGATAAAATGTTCCAGCCCCAAATGCCAGTGATTCCAGAGGGAGGGGGCTCTGATGAAGGAGAGCTGGTGGCTCCTGGGGACACACACTCTGTGCCTTACGCATGAGTTGCCCTTGTGTTTTATTTAATGTGCAAACAGGTCCCCGTCCCCAACCTACCAGCCAGTGTTCATGAGGCTGGGAAGTCCGTGGAAAAGGCGGATGCAATCTTCTCCCAGGAAAGAGATCCTCGGTTTGCTGAAATGTTTGCAGGAATCAGTGCATGTAAGTTTCCAAATGGCACTGAGGTTTTGAGAGTGTGGGGTTTACAGTTGCTTTCAGGCCATCTACCGACAGCTACTGTTAGTAAGAGGGGGCCACGGAAGGTGAGTTTAGAGTAACCATTGCAGGGTATAAAAATACACGAGTTGGAATGGATTCTCTCTACTCCTGGCCTTGCCTGTTATATACCAGTTATCCAGGGTAACCAACCTGGGACCTGGCATCCCATCATTAAAATTTGAGGAGTTGGAACAAATGAGCTCTATTGTTCCATTGTGCTGTTTAGTTTTATTAAGCCAAAGACATGTCTCTGTAAAAAGTTGAAATTCAATTCCTAACACACAGAGGACCACATTTTGACATCAAAATACGCAGTAAAAAAGAAAAACAAAAATGATCCTCTATCCTACCACCTGGATGTAACCATGTTTAACTTTTTAAAGTATGTTTTTTCTCTTTTTCTACACATATATATTCTTTTTTTACATGAAATTGAGCTCACGGTAGCTTAGTTTTTTTCACGACAGTTTATTATGAACGTATTTCCAGATTATTAGACAATCTTTTTTTGTCAGTTGCGTAGAGTTCATGTGATTAATCCTCTGTGGTGGTCATTAGGCTGTCTACCTATGTCAGCACTGCCGTTAGAGGAGATGGTGCGGTTATAACTTAAGGCATCGCATGGGGCCAGCAAGTCCAGCTGCCTCGCCCTCCCACTCAGATTATGACTGAGATTAACCAAATACAAAATTTGGAAAGATCTTTGTTGGTTCCAAAATCAGAAAAAGGATTCTATTTTCATGTGGTCAAGGAATTTTCACAAGATACAACGGAGTCAGGATGAGTTGAAGGGAGAAACCAGTTGGCTTGTGAAGAGGAAACATGGGGAACTCCGTCACTGGAAGAGAAGCCCAATCCTGTCCCCTTGGGGCTAACAAGCTGAAGACAGTGAGGCCCGAGGTGAGGACAGACAGGCCCGTGGAAGGTGATGAGGGAGCACACCTCAGCCCTCCTGATGCCAGCATGTTGGTGGAAAGTCAGAGCTTCCGGGTGCTGGAGCTGCCTCCCATTAGGGCAGCAGATGCCAGTGCAGCACCAAGACCCATTGTCAACACACAACAAAAACCAGACCCCTCAGCACAACAGGGGAGCTCCCGGCTCTTGGTTCCCATGGCCACCCACCCACATCAGTATTTCCTCGACTTTTCTAGAGAAATATCATTTCATCCAGTAAGAAGAGACAACAGCACATCTAAAAGGTTTTTTTCTCTCCAGATAAGCCTGAAATACTTGACCAGAGACCCACAGCGTCCCAGAGAAATCCAAATATAGACACTTTTCCATAAAGTTAACAAAACAGAAAAAAAAAAAAAAAGACAGACAAGAAAAAAGAAGAGGGGGGAAGGGTCCAAGGGAAGGAATGAGAACAAATGTCCTCCTTTGGAAATGAATTTTTCTGATAAAGAGGAGAAGGTTCAGAGAATCTTCAGTATCTCTTCTCTAGGTGATTCCAGGCCAGCCTGCATGTCTGAAAATGAGTTATTGAGGTGGGGAGAGTGATATTTAATAAAATGGATCAGTACAAAACAGGCTAATATTGCAGAAATCCAAGTCAGTGAATTAGAAAGAAACATGAATTTTCCCAAAATACAAAAACTTAGGTTTTCCAAGTGAAAGAGCTCAATGAATACTAAACAAAAATTTCAAAGAAACTCACACCTACACATGATCTGTTGTATTTACTTTTTTAAATTTGAAGAAAGGAAGAAAAAATCCTGCAAATGTTGAGATTAAAAAAATTACCTTACCTACAAAGAGAAATCTTTTGTTAGCCTTCCCCAAGATATTAAATACCAGAAGACTTAGGAAGGTGGCGGTGGCGGCGGGGTGGCGGGGGTGGGGGGGCAGCGGGGGCAGGGTGGACGCAGGAATAAATAGAGAATTTGGAAGAATATGTGACCCTGAAATTTTCCACCAGCCAAGCTGCTTTCCTATTTGGAGGACAACAGAAAGACGTTCACAGACATGCACTATCTACATATTCTGCTTGCAAAAAAACTACTTGTAAAATTGTACTTGTTTATGAAATGAATCAAAATATAGAACACGAGAACAGAAATGATAGGTTGGAAAAGCAGTAAGGATGAAAAACGAAACTAATAACACTGAAAATTAATGTAAAAATTATTAGAAGATACGAAAGACAGAAACAATAAATAAAACTTAGAGTCTAAAACCTCAAATCAAGAAATTTAAAGATTTCTTCACCAAGGATCCAGACTTAGAATGGGTGTAGTATTTATAAATAGATGAAGATTTATCATCAGCGAATATCAAGAATAATTAAATACGTTGACTCCCAATCAATAGCTCCTGAATAATATGCTGCCAAAATATGATATAACAAAAACAAACTGAAATGAACGATTTAACCTGAAAGAAGGGGTGGTGGAGATGCTCTGCAAACCCAAGAAGGAAAGTAGGTTCGTCAGTGTTGCCAAAGAAAAATTCAAACTGTCCAGTGAGCAGAGAGGCTTAATTTATTCAGATACAAGATGTAACCTAAAGTGAAGATACAGATGTCATAAGCATTGAAATATGTGAAAGCCAAAATAATTAGAATCACAGGAAGATGCTGATAAAGCCACATTATAGTGGAAGATCTCAGTAGGCCTGTCTCCATCTTTAACAGGTCACATAGATCAAAATAATAAAATGGAGAAAAATATAGAAGACTGAAAACTAGAGTCAAATATCTTTAAATACAATTATATATAATATTATAATACATATTATTATATATAATGTTATACCCTTCAAATGTCCTGGAGCAGTTACAAAGAAAATGTGTTTCTTATTTACCCAAACCACAAAAACCTTAAATACATGAGGAAAAAAAATGGGTTGTATTAAGTTTATTATCTTATTTTTATTTATATTTTTATTTTGTTTGTTTGTAGTTTTGAGATGGTGTCTTGCTCTGTCACTCTAGCTGGAGTGCAGTGGCGTGATCTCAGCTCACTGCAACCTCCACCTCCCCAGTTCAAGCAATTATCCCTGCTTCAGCCTCCCGAGTAGCTGGGATTACGGGTGTGCGCCACCATGCCAAGCGAACTTTTGTATTTTTTAGTAGAGACGGGGTTTTGCCATGTTGGCCAGGCTGGTCTCAAACTTCTGACCGCAGGTGATCTGCCTGCCTCGGCCTCCCAAAGTGCTGGGATCACGGGTGTGAGCCACCGTGCCTGGCCTGCATTAAGTTTAGAGTCAAGAGAACTACCTAAGTCTACCTTCTTCCTACAAGTTTGAGCCTTATGTCTCCCCCACACCAATCTTGATCTTTATTCCCAAGATTCAAGATGTTATGATTAGGTTAAAAGTACATACCCAGGAGCCTGAGCTCCTTCCATCCTTTAAGGATTTCCCACTGTCTTACAACTGTCACTGCAGCAGAAGAAAATGAACCATAAAAACTGCTCAGTGACCCCTTTTTATTAAAGCCTCTCAGAAGTTGTTTCCATGCGTGCGAGAGTCAGCATGTGGTCCCTGCAGCCTGGTCTCTGGGCCCCAAGCCCACCAGCCTGAATGTCCATCACCGCATCACTGCTCACAGCCACTCGGAGGGACCTACACACTCTGCCCCCAATCACCACCAGCAAGCCAGAGATGGGAGCAGATGTGGAGGCTGTCTAGGCACAAAATAATCACCATGTAACTAACCTTTATTTCCTTTATTCCAATATCTCTTTGTGGGTGAACATGTTAGGGATTGTAGGAACCAGACATGTAGACATTTGAAGATTCTGGGGCGCTGGGAGGGCATTTCAAAGAGCCCTGGGCACCCTCAATGACCAAAGGAGGGAGAACTGGAGCCTGCTGTCTAGCACCCTGCCACCATTCGTGTTCCCACTCCTGTTTCTCAAACCACGATACAAAGCACCTTCTCCCTTGTGTAAGATCTAAACAGCCAGCTGGGTCTTGAGCCCGTTTCTTCAGCCGTGTAGCTATGGGTGAGCCTGTGGGTGAGCCAACTCTGCTCACCATTCTGCAGTGGCAGAAAATCATGCATTATTGCACCTCCTGGCCAGGGACTGAGTGTTTTCAGTGTTAGAGGAGCTCAGTCTCTCAAAGAAACCTTAGTGGAAGGTCAAGGCACACAGGTCCGGGGCTGTTCCCTGGACATCACCGGCTATGGCACCTGCTGGGTGAGGGTGGCAGGGGTAGCTGAGTTCCAGGGCAGTGGGAAGAACACTGGGCTTGCGTTCATGCCCTGGGCCCTCCCTCGCTGGCTGGTGACTTCGGACAAGCCACACCTCACTTTTCTCATCTGTAACAAACAATAGCAAACTTTAGTTTCTGTTTGCTCTGTTATCAGGCACTGTCATAAGCACTTAGGTTAACTCACTGAATTCCCCCTACAGCCCTCTGAGGAAGATACTTTTATTCTCGCCTTTTTTCTGTTGGGAAACTGAGGCAGGGGATGATTAAGTAACAGTCCAAGGTTGCACCTCTTACCTTGGAGCTGGGATTCAGACCCAGAGAGCTGAGATCAGAGCCCATCCTCTTCACTGGTACCCTGGGCTTCCTCACCCAGAACCAGAGGACTTGGAATCCCTACCCCGCAGGGTTGAAAAGACTGGATAAAATAATGTCTGAGAAAGAACTCTCATTCTTTTTTTTTTTTTTTTTTTTTTGAGGCAGAGTCTTGCTCTGTCGCCCAGGCTAGAGTGCAGTGGCGTGATCTCAGCTCACTGCAGCCTCTGCCTCCTGGGCTCAAGTAATTCTCCTGCCTCAGCCTGCCGAGTAGCTGGAACTACAGATGGCTGCCACCACGCCTGGCTAATTTTTGTATTTTTAGTGGAGACAAGGTTTCACCAAGTTGGCCAGGCTGGTTTTGCACTCCAGACCTCAAGTGATCTGCCTGCCTCAGCCTCCGAAAGTGCTGGGATTACAGGTGTGAGCCACCGCACCTGGCCTCATTCATTCTTTAAATCTTCCCCACTCTCCAAAAAAGCCTTGCCATCAAGCAGCCTGTGGCCTAGCCTAGGGGCCAAGAACAACAGCCCAGTGCCCTCATATGCCAGGGAGGCTCCAGGGGAGATGAGGAGGCAGACGCAAGGCTGAGGAGATTGCATGCAGGTGGGCTGTCCCGACTCGCATCCTCCCGTTCCTGCGCCCACCCCTGCACCTGTTCTTGGGGCAGCCTTCTCTGTGGTCTGCAGAGCAGGGAACCTTCGCGTGTGACTCCTGCTCTGGTTTTCCCAGCGGAGAAGAAGATGATGAGCTCAGCCTCTGCAGCAGGAACCCAGCAGATCTACTCCCAAGGAAGCCCATTTCCCTCCGGACACTCCGGGAAGGCCTTCAGGTATGTGCCAGTGAGGGGGACAATGGCGTGGGAAGATGCTCCCTCGCCAAGAAAGTCCTGAGTCTCAGAGCACAGCTCTGTGGGCTGTAATCATGAGTTAGTGGTTACTGGCGCTCCGGCCTTGGGCTAAACTGAGGATTCTGGTGGCTCTGCTTCTGCTCTGTGAGCCCTCCATGAGTTGCCATAGATTCCTGGTGTCAGTTACTCTTTCTTGGATGTGAACAGCACCAGCCACTGTGTTCTGTAGCAGTGATTGCCAGCGAGAAGGGAGTGAGTTCCCTCTAGCCAGGACCCAAGTGAGCTGGAGCTGGGAACAGCTAAGGTAGCAGGAAGTATCCTGTCATCTGGTACCCAGAGGCTACAGCCAAATCCAAGGAAGACTGGACAGCTCAGCCCATCATGTCTGAGCCTCATCCTAAAGGGCACTCCAGGCTTCAGGCAGGGTGTCCAACCTTCCCAAGGCTTGGTTCTTAGCATCAAGGGCATCTGGTAGGTCATTGAGGAAGCCCTGACATCATCACTGGAGGCAAGGTTGGCTCCACTGACTTCTGGGGAGACAGAAGCATAAACTGGGAAGAACAGTCAGAGAAGCTTGCAGCTCTTGGGGAGGGTGTGTGGGCACTCACCTGTGCCTACCGGACACCGTAAGTTCCTCATGCCCAGCAGGACAGGGCTCCTCCAGCAAGGTTAGCCAGAGCCTAAGCAGAGCTTCCAGATGTAGGCAGAGACCAGGAGGGTAGGTGGGGCTGGCCACTCAGAGAGAGGGCCCTGCCAAGGGACTGCCCTAGACACAGGGAATGAGGATCTTGCTTCCACACTGGTTCGTGGACAGACCTCCTGGAGACAGATTAGCAATACTGCAGTGGCTCTGGCCATGCCTGCAGCTAGGTCTCGCTGAATTGCACACTGCTCTGAGGCTCTGAGGAGCTCTGGCTGCAGGCAGGGGCTCTGGTCTGGGGACAGCAGACAAGATGGCAGCCCTCCGTGAGCAGTCCCTAACCATCATCACTGCAGGTCGTGTGGCTCTGCTGAGCAATAGTCAAGCCCTCCAGACTTCTCCTGGCGGCTGAGTTACTCAGCTACTCAGCACACATTGACTGATCTTGGTCTATGCCAAGCCCTGTGCCAGCCCTGCCCGGGTGCTCGTGTTTATTGGGTCCTTGTGACACTTGCTGCTTGTCCTTCACTCTGGACAAAGGGGATCAGGGAGGGTACAGCAGCAGGAGGCAAGGAGGGGGCAGTTCAAAGGCAAGAGGATAGCCCAAGGTGGCATGGCCAGAGAAGGTCTGGCTGACTCTTCAGCTAGGTCTGAAAGCAAAAGTCAGGTTCCGCCTCCTAACCAGGGCAGAGGTGCAAGGGCCTGAGGAGTGTGCTGAGTGAAGCCTCAGGGAGGCATTGTTGGAGGAGGCCTCACTAATGGGAGAAACAGAGGATGACCACGTTGTTCTATGACAATGGCCTCACCCAGGCTCTGCACCTCACACTGGACTGTCTGCCCTGAGCCCTGTCTGCAGCAGCAGCCGTGGGAGCCATGTGAGGAGGAGGACATCGTCACTGATGGCCTTTGGGAGAAGAGTGAAGCTGCAGACAGTGCTCGGGGCAGACAGTGCCAGCATGAGGCGCACAGCCTGGGTGAGGCCATTGTCATAGAACCAAAAATGTAGGGTGCACAGGGCAGTGATGAGTGATGGGGAAGGAAAAGCAGGCTTGGGGCAGCTGGCAGTGTGGGGAAGGAATCCAGGGAGTGTCCGAACACCTGTGCAGAGCCTGGCATAGAAAAGGCACTTGCTGAGTACTAGTCTGTAAAATGAATGAATAAATGACTGAGTTAATTAAAGGATGCCTGTTGGGGCCAAAGCCTGTGGAATGTGCAGAATTTCCTCTATATCCGAAGGGTCTGAGCTGGCTTGGGTTGGGGTAGGCTGTGGGATGAAGGACTCTGGGGCCCAATACAGCCATAGGGAACCCTGGGCTGCTTGCAGAATGGTGTTGCTGGCACCTGAAGTGCATCCTCACCCACAGTCCTCCCGCTCTGGTCCCACCAGTTTTGGTCCCTGCCTGTCCATACTAAGGCAGGCAGCTGTAGCTCAGAGGCCCCCAGGGAGGACTGTGCACAAGGGCTGGCTCTTTGCCCCAAGAAGCCCATCCCTTTCAGTCAAGGTGCCTTTCCTAGGGCTTCTACGCTATAGCAGCCCTCATCAATCAGTGTTTTGGGGAGGACATCAAGGGCTGAGGGTCTGTGGGAGAGGGCCCTACTAGACCATAGTGACCAGAAAATGTCTTCTGAAGCAATACTTCCATCAGGAAGGAGAATGGGAAAGGAGCCCTTATGTTAAATGAGAAATTGATTATACAAAGATGGGAATTATATCCCCTTTATATAAGCGACTGAACTTGTTTTACAATGATCACTGCAAGAATGTCTCTGACATTCTTGGTTTCTCCCTATTTTAAAAGGGATCAAATAGCATAGGAAACTTATTAGAATACAATAGTAAAATTTTACCCAGTCTCTACTGATCTCTAGCCTGCCTTTCTTTTAACATGGAGCTGAAAATCCACCTCCACCAAAAGCCTTCTGTGATGAGCCCCATTCTGCCCTACTTGACTGATTCATGGGCACCCAGTGCACTGCCCTGCATGCTGCGCTAGTCCCAGGGAGGCAGGACGAGGGGCCTGAAACAAAGTAAAAGTCTGCCCCCAGCCTTTTAGTCTTTGATGAGCTTCTCATGTAATTGACATAGCCCGGAAAATCTCCCGGAAGAAGCGCCTGGTGGTACATACAGACAATGCCTGCCGAGGAGCTAAGCAGGGTCAGAGATTTAGCCTGCAAAGGACATGCAGAGAGCACAGCACACAGCAGGGACCTAATAAAGATGAACTGAGTTAAGTCAAAGGTGAACCGAAGGTGGGAGGGATAAACTCTGGGTAGCAGGACTAGGCCCCATCCAGCAGGTTTTCATTGAGAAGCTTTTCTTTCCATTTAAAACTGACAGCCTGCAACCTATTTCCTGAATCTTTAAGCCTCATAGGTGCCCCATAGGAACAAATTAACCAGAGCACGGAAGAATGAGTGAACACCGGGACTTATTTTTATTCTAAGAAGCTTCTCTCTTTGTGGGATCCAAATCATCTGTTGAGAGCAGGGGATGTACAGGCATAGGATAGGGGCTGAGGAGTGTGTGGGAGACCCTGGGGAGGACGAGGAGAGGAAGTACCAGACTACCAGACATGGCAGGACTACTCAGCAGTGTGGAGGAAGCCCTGAAGGGAGAGGAGGACAGCCAAGGGGCTTTGAGGCTCATGATGTGTTAGTCATTTTCTCGAGTGACATGCTGCATGGAGAGAGAGCCAGGAAGGTGGCCCAAGGTGGATTGTGTGGTTGGCTGGGCAGGTAGACTCATGCAAACCAGGTGTGTCCTCGGGATAAATGCATTTTCCTCTTTTCTAGCTCTTCAGTGGTTCATGTGCCTGGAGTGAATGATATTCAGTCCTCCTCTTCCACGGGCCAGAACATGTCCCAAATCTCCCGGCAGCTAAACCAGAGTCAGGTGGCGTGGACAGGGAGTCGTCCGCCCTTTCCGGGACAGGTATGGGTGTCTGTGAGAGCGTCTCCCCTGGGTGCCCAGAGAGGCAGAGCATTCTGAGAAGTGCTTTCTTCGGACTGTGGCTCTGAGGATGGGTCAGGCCCTAGCTGGAACCAACCACCCTCACAGCCGCTGGCTCCTCAGGAGCACCGGCCACCCTCAGGGCCCTCGGAGAGCCGGGTGCCCCGCCTGTGACTTCAGCAGCCTTTTCTCCTTACAGCCATGCCCTGGGGCAGCTGGCAGGAAAAGGCTGGGCAGGTAGAGACACCCCATCAAGAATGAGCCCTCACGACTCTGGGCCTCTGGCTGCTCCTGTGCCAGGAGGACATGAAAACACCCACGCTTGGGACACCCCCAGACCCCTCATAGTCACTGTGAGGGTGGGTGTTGCCCAGGGAGTTCTGGGTGTTCATAATGCCAAGGCCTTGGTAACCGGACGCCAGAGGGCCCAGATCCTTGTAGCCCTGGGGAGTAACTTCAACCAGACGTGCCCCAAAGATTCTGCAGCTCATGGGCCCTCACACACCGTGCTGATCCCAGGCCTGTGCCTAGCCAGACAAGAGGGCCATGGGGAGTCACTATCAACCCAGAGCAGACACTGCCTCTGTGACCAGCCTGGGGCGTGGGTTGGGGGTGGGGGTCTGCTGCTGATGCTTTCCATCTCTTTGCTTTGTCCTGATTATAGCAAATCCCATCTCAGTCCAGCAAGACTCAGTCATCTCCCTTTGGGATCGGAACGAGCCACACCTACCCGGCAGACCCTTCTTCCTACAGCCCCCTCTCCAGCCCAGCTACCTCTTCACCAAGCGGGAATGCCTACTCCAGTCTTGCCAACAGGACTCCAGGGTTTGGTAGGTGGGGAATGAGGGAATGAGATTCTGGGAAAGCCAGAAAGCAAAAATGCTTTCTGAACATCCTGAATTCAGGGGGCTGAGCTCCAGGCTCCCAGCTACCAAAACAAGGCCCGGAGGTTTCCAAGCACCTCCTCTCTCTCTGGCTATGAGGAGGCCTATGGTGTTCCTAAGAGACTGGATGCTTAGGCCTTGGCTTTGTGATTTGCCTTTATCATTTTCAAGGCACTGGGATGATGTTCCTGTGCTGTGATGTGATCTAAATACCATTTTAACCCATTATGGCCCTAGCAAGGATTTTCAGGCCCCCCAACTCAAAAACCTTATAGTCTTGTTTCAAGAAACTAGAGAATAGCTATAGAGACAATCAATTGCATAAATAATCCTGCAAAGTTTTCTCTTTCTTTTAAATATTAAAAACACCTATCTTACTTTGTTAACAAAACCTCAGGCCATAGAAGGTTAAGGAACCGCTGTGTCCTGTGCATCTCTCAGGATCCTGGGCTTTGCCCACTCTCCATGTGTTTAAGGAACCTCCTCAGCATGTCTCCCAGGGCTGGGGCTCCACTCCACGTCAAGACAGGCTCATAAGAGACCCATGGTCCTTGTAAGAAGTCCGAGCTGGTGCCTGCTTTCTCACAGTGAGGTCACTGGGTGACACCCAGCAGTGCAGCTCATAGAGCTTTTCTCTACAGAACTGATTCTTCAGATGAGCATGAAGCTGAGCCCAAACATCTGAATTTCCACGTGGCAAGTTAAAAGCTTCCGTTAGAACTGCTTGCCTGTCAGCCTTATGAACAATTCTGTGCAGGCAGAGCGTGGTGACTCACATCTGTACCCCAGCACTTTGGAAGGTTGAGGTGGCAGATCACCTGAGCCCAGGAGTTCGAGACTAGCCTGGGCAACATAGCAAAACCCTGTCTCTACCAAAAAAACAAAACAAAAAAAATTAGTCAGGTGTGGTGCATGCCTGTAGTTCCAGCTATTCAGGAGGCTGAGGTAGGAGGATCATTTGAGCCCAGGAGGTTGAGGCTGCAGTGAGCCATGATCACACCCCTGCACTCCAGCCTGGGCAACACAGTGAGACCCTGTCTGAAAAAACCAAAGAAAGAAAAATGCTGTGCAGAGCCCCTAGCACACAATGGGGAGTTGTCATCTGCTGCCCAACCCTCCCCATCTCCTCTGCTAACAGCAGCACGTCTGCTCCACTCAGCCCAAGGTCTTGGGGCACAGCATTTCCTGAGGCCATGCTTGTCCCTCCAGCCTTAGTCACATTTACTTGCCGTGTGTTCTCCTGTTCACCTGTTAAGCATTCTTGCCACACGATTCACCGGAACCAAGTTTAGAAGCACAGCACCCTGTTTGAGGAAGGAGAAACCCCATGGCAGTTGCTTTCGAGTCAACCAGGCACTCAGCACAATTACCACCTTGAGCCCAGAATCCTGTTTCTCAGGACAGCATCCACCTTCCTGCAGTCACACATGAGATCCTTCTCCACATCTGGTTCCTCACCTGGGTGCGGAGAGACCCCTTCATCTCCTCCTGAAGGTGGGCCTCGTAGACTCAAGTCCCCCTGGGTATCTAGTTCTTCCTGGAAGCGCAGGGACCATCTGGCACTGATCTACTCAAAAAATCCTTCAGTGCCAGGCCCCAAATCAGCACTGGAAAACAGAAGACAGGAGACCTGGTCCCCACCCAGAGAAGGACACAGTCCAGAGATGGGGGCAGGGGAGACAGACAGGTAAAGGGAGGCAAGCAGGACAGTCTGCAGTTGCAGCAGCCATGGTCTGTGCAGGGGCCCTTGTGGCTGCCGGCCAGGAGAGTCATTATGTCTGATGGGGTCAAGAGAGGCTTCAGAGCAGAGCTAACACATAACCCTGGCAAGGTCTTGGAGCATCCCACTGTGGCCGTGACAAGACAGGTGGGCAGGCCACTTCCCTGCCCCAACCATCCAGTGCCTTTAGCTCCACGCCTCTCTCTAGTCTCCACTAAACAAATGCCAGGCCCTGAAGTATGAATTTAGATGGGACACAGGAAGGACAAAGCCCTGGGCTGAGGCCACTGCACCACTGATAGCCAAGAACAGGCTCAACACAGATGGGGCTCCGGGTTCGGTGACCATTTTTTTACATTTGCCTTCAAGCTATCTCACACTCAGGTGATAATAATAGTAATGATAGCAGCCTGCCCTTACTGGGTGCTTATTTTATTATATGCTAGCATGTAGCATTCATTCAGTACTCACAATAGCCCTAAGAAGGAGATACCATTATTATTCCCATCTCACAGATAAGTAAACTAAGGCACACTGAGGTCAGATAACTTACCCAGGCTAACTTACTGTAGCTGATAATAGCAGAATCATGCCTTTGGAGCCAAGAATCAAAGCTGGGCAGTACATCTGAGACCGTGCTCCCATCACTACTCTGTGCTTACCATCATTTTCAAATCCATTCACAGGGGACCTCAGAATTAAGCAAGAATTGGATGTCCCAGCAGATGTCCCTTGATGTACATTCATGAGAAAGGGGCTGGAACCCTTCCAGTGACAGCATGAAAAAAGAGTATAAAATCAAGAAATGAAGGACTGAGAAGTTTCCTATGGCCTTGCCATCCGTGCATCACGTGTTACCTTTGGCCACAGCTGTTTGCATGGAATAGGATGCAGGGAGAGTGTGTTGAAAGCCAGGTTGTGGTGGAGTGAGCAGGTGATGGAGTGGGGATGAAGCTGAGCAGGAGAGCAGGAAGGGAGGCTCAGTCTTGGGAGGGAGAGGGAGACCTCGAGGTGAGGGGTTGCTGTCATCATCTGTGATGAGTATGCTGCTGGAGGAAAGCTCCCAGTGCAGGCAGAGGGAACCCAGGATAAGGTGTTGGGGTTCACATCAGAAGTGTAGAGGGGGCCTGGAAAATGGGTGGACACCAGACCCCCTTCTGACCACAGGGTCAGCCTTTACTCCACAAGGCTTCAAGGAAGTGGAGTCCTGGCTGGGAGAAGAGGTCAGCCTTTAGTTAAGGACAGAAGAAAGAGGATGTGTGGTTAGGAAGAGGACCCAAGGGTTGTTCGTTAGTGAGGATGGTTACTCCTGAGGGCACAGTGGGAAAGGGTGCAGAGAACAGAGCAGGTAAGTATGGGTGAGTGGAGAAGGAACAAAGCAGGTAAGAATCGGTGAGTGGAGAAGGAACAGAGCAGTCTGCCTCATTAATGATCAGTTTCATTAATTACTAAACACAAAGCAGGCTTAAAAAACAGGCAGTGTTTACATTTGCAATGGACACACACCCTAGCCCAGCATAGGCACATCTGAGTGGCTTCCCAGTGCCTTCTGTGCAGCCCTGGGGCCTATTGGTGTGGCACTGATGGGTTCCTGGGCATGGCGGCACCCCACAGTACCTGGCCTCAGATCATTATCCATGGCCAGAGCCCAAAGAGATAGCACAGTCAATCCCAGCTTCCCGCTTCTGGCTGGCTGGAGCAGGCAGGAGGTTTGAAATGCCTGCTGAGCAGACTTGCCGGACATCACCCATTGGTGGACCAGGGGCAGACATCAAGTTGTGACAAGCAGAGCATGTCACTTTTGAACAGTGCTTCAACTGTTTCAGACTCCTCAGGATAGCTTTGTAGACTGTTTATACATTGAATGAGAAAAAACAGCCCTGCCTGTGTCTCAGCCCTTTCTGTGAAACACATGCTGGTTTTGTTCCACGAGACTTCAGGAGTCAAGTCAAAGCATTTCTTCCATTTCAGGCTTTTCGAGTTATCTTGAGCTTTACTGCTGTCATACTTGTGTTTCCAGTCTTAGTTTCATTTTCATTTTGAGTCCAGTCCCAGCAAAAACGTAGCCATTTGAAATGTAGCATCCACTAGGAAACTACACAATCCGTCTACATAAGCCCTGAAAAATCCAAGCATTTATTCCCTTAACAAAGTAAGTGGGGAAAGTGTTGTGCCTGTAGGGCCCAGTCAGGAGACAGAAACCATGCCAGTGATTTGAACAGGAAAAATTTAAAGATTTTGTGACTAATAAAAGATGGTTAAGAAGGACCCTGAGGAATACAGGAATAATAATCGTGGGCAGCAACTTCCACCTCTAAGGCTAAGGGAAAGTAGACAAGACAGGAACTGAGAACGTGGAAGAGGAGAACCCACCCCACAAATCCTGAGGTTCAGCCCTTATTGGAGAATGTGCGTCTGTCTTGGTAACACACTATAGAGGCTCTGGACTGCAGTGGGTCTGTAAAAGCAGCCTGCCAGCTGACTGAGACACTCAGTAGGGGGTGCAGATGGACCAGAAATGGTCTACACACCCACCTACCAGATGGCCAAGAATTTCCCCAGGGAGTGCCGGCAGGTAAAACTGATTCACAGGAAGCAGCCTCTGGGTGGTAGAGAATTGTGCTGAAGAGGGAGCGCCCTGACATCCTGCACACTGCTGCTAGACACACTGCAGGAGGAAAGAAACATCTGATCCAGGAAGAGAAGCCACTTCGCTGCGACACCTTGCTTGTCTCTCCAGCGTCCTCTGTTGAGAAAGCCTAATGCTGCACTCGCTGACAAAGGAGAACTGTTGGCAGGGTGTAGTTTCAGTGTCATAAAACAGGGCAAAGAAGGATGGATTTAGAGCTAAGAGGCAATAAATTGACAACTGACAAGAATGTATATGACCTGAACCCTCAAATTGCTCAGTTTCTTTTCATTTCAACTACTGCCAGGCATCTGCTTGTTGATACTACCTTGTTTCTTGGAGAAATGCAGGGAGCCAAGGCACAGATTGCTCAAAGAGAAATGGCTCAAAGGTGCTGTAGCAGATCAGGTTTTAATTCCCTGACTTGCTTCAAGTGTGGCATACACATATATAGGATCTAAGTTACATTATTTTCTTAGCAGCATGCTTCCAGATACAATGTCTTGGCAAGCACCAGCATGTCCATAGCTCCTTGTTCCCCACATGCTTCTCAGTTTAGGGTGAGGTCTCTGAAGCAATTCATCCATGGATGACACAAGTCAGATCAGGTCGATAAAGATTAAATCAGGTCACAGTAAATAAACTAACAACTCTGGGGATGAACGTCTTTTACAAAGATCGAGAAACACATCCAGAACACATTGCCCTTTCGTAAAAGAGCCATGTCCATCCCAGCCTGCCCCACCCAGCCCATATTCACTTTGGAGAGGGGAATTGAAAGAATTTGTTATTCCAGGCTGGGTGTGGTGGCTCATACCTGTAATCCCAGCACTTTGGGAGGCCGAGGCAGGTTGATCCCTTGAGGCCAGGAGTTCGAGACCAGCCTGGCCAACATGGGGAAACCTTGTCTCCACTAAAAATACAAAACTTAGCCAGGCATGGTGGTGCACACTGAGGCAGGAGAATCGCTTGAACCTGGGAGGTGGAGGTTGCAGTCAGCCGAGATTGCACCACTGCACTCCAGCCTGGATGACAGAACAAGACTCCATCTAAAAAAAAAAAAAAAAAAAAAAAAAAAAAGAATTTATTATTCCAAAACTATCTGGAGTAAGAAACGAAAGGCATAATTTGAAATAGGGGAACAGGGTAGGCTAAGCACAGGCAGGGAGCTGGTAGTATTTCGCTGATCTGAAATGTTTGCAGACACCATGCACCTTCTTCCTCCTCAGCTCCTGCCCACAAAGCTCGGTCCCGGACATTTTTACCAGTGAATTGTGGGGAATTATAGACCTCCCCATCCCTAATACTAGTTAGTGTTGAAAAGGTGAGGCCTTAGCTAGAAGGCTCAGAAAGACTGTAATCCTTGCTGTGAGGTGCGTTTTTCTTCTGCCTAGAAGGCATTTGTAAGAGAATGAGCTGCCCTTTTGGTGCACTTTGTTCCTTTATCCAGCAGGGTTTCTCAGTGTCAGCACTATTGACATTTTAGGCTGGATAATTTTTGTTGTTGGGGGGGCTGTCTGTTCCTTATAGGGTGTTCAGCAGCATTTCCCTGCCTCTACTTACTAGGATTTCTCTGTTTATGATAATGACAAATGTCTCCAGACATTTCCAAATGTCCCCCTTGGTTTGGTGGCAGGGTGAGGTTGCGCAAAATCACTTGATTGGGAACCACCGAGCTAAACCCAATGACATAGGACCTCCAAGCAGGACTTCGAGTGAGCCTTAAGTCTTAGGGCAATTTCCAAATCAGCTGAACCTCACAAGGAAAAATGTTAATGAGAGGAGAATGATAGCATTGAGCTTCAAATTTTTAAAAAAGGAGGAATGTCATCCCTTCCTCTATGACCTAGGAACCCACAAGCTCCTCAAGATTCTGACCCGTGGTCTGGAAGCCCACGCAGCTGGCCCAGTTGTTACCAGCCCATAACACAGTCTCTCTGGGCTGGGAGGTGGCCCATGCACCAGCCAGGGCTGTAGCAGCCCAGCCCGTGCTCAGGAAGCCACCAGAGTGAAACTCAGCTCATAGTTTGTAACTATGTAGGTGGCTTTGGAACAATAAAGTAATACAAGGATTTTGGTGACCACTGGGTTTTTTGTTTGTTTGTTTGTTTTTCCAGAAAGAGGCTTGTAGGTACACTGTGGGGTGAGCCATGGGAAGCCCCTTCTTGCCATTTATACGCAGAGCAGGTCAGTCAGATTTAGGTTAAGAACCCACAATGCTCTGTTATCCAGGAGAGATTACACTGAAGTTCTTGCTAACTATCTGGTCAGAGTGGTCAATACAATTCAGGAGAAAAAATAAATATACTTTCAGTAGCAGAGGCTGAAAAGAGGACTTTCCGCTTATCTCTTCCAGCACATGGCCAGTGAACTCATTCTTCAGGTCATCTGTTTGGATGTAACTTCCTCTAGAAAGACTCAAATCTGAGCAAGGGCCCAGTCCCAGGTCCTCCTGTGGCGGCCTGGACTTCCCTTGTAAGAGCTCATAGCAATTCTGCTTGCCTAGTAACGTTCTCAGTGGCCAGGTTTGACCATCACTGCATTACCAACATGCTGCTCAGTATTAGGTATAAAGTAGGCCTTCGATTTAAACACTGTATCAAATGAATGCACGTGGCCCTCAGTGTCAAAAAGATCTAGGTTCAAACCCTCGGTCTGGCATTTGTAGGCTAAATGAGTTGGGCTAATTTCTTGATGTCTTTGAGTCTCCGTTTCCTTATCTGAAAAATGTGGATAATGGGCTCATGGTTCTTAGAGTCAGAGTGAAGAAAAGATTAATTGAAATAATGTAAAATACCTAGCATGATTCATAGCATATAGTCATATGATGTGCACATGGTCAGTACTCTCAAAATTCTTCCTTGACTATTTCCAAAGCAATCCCGTTAACTGATTTTTTCCCCTTGCAGAACATTAAGAATTTTTATTCTGAAATCTGGCATATGTAATTAATAGAATCAAGTACCCCAAATGTGAATAGAGAGCTAATCTTCCTCTAATCATTATTCCCCTCCACCCTTCCTCATCTCTGGCTATCCCTGAGGTAAGACTGGTGAGAGAATGTGTGCTTATTTCATTATACCCAGAAAAACCTCAAATGCAAATAGAAATAAAACTTCATGGAATGTTCATGTTCTTCCTTCTCACTTCCCTCCCTCCCTCCCTTCCTCCCTCCCTCCCTTCCTTCCTTCCTTCCTTCCTTCCTTCCTTCCTTCCTTCCTTCCTTCTTCCCTCAGCAAGTTCTTGTTGAAGACTCCCCTATATTCCAAGCACTATTTTCAGTAAAGCCTGGGGTAGACATAGATACAGTCCTTGGCCTCAAGTCCTCACAATTTGGAGTAAATCAATATAGTGTGATGGGCCACAGGCAAGCTAAGAGGAGACAGTGACTGAGGAAGTCAGCCACACAAGGTCACCTTTGATTAGGGCTTTGAACCTGGCTAGAATTATCTAGGCACAGAGAAAGGGAAGGATGTACATGACAGAGAGAACACATGTGCAGTAGCACAGAGATGTAACTGCGTGTGGCATCATGGGGGACATGCAAGTGTTGTCATGTGACTAGGGCAAGAGGGGCTGGAGTTAGACATGAAGTGGGAGATGAGGCTGAAAATAGATGCAGATCGCGAAGGATCTTCATGCCAACATCCAGAACATGGATGTTACTGCATAGACCGTAGTCAGCCACTAAGCAGTCTGTAAGCAGTGGACTACTGTTGGAGGGAGATCACACCAGTAGCTGTGTGGTTATGGGGGCAATGGCTGTGGCCATGACTCACAGCACTGGTTGGGGCAGTGAGAATGGAGGAAAGCAGGTAGGAGCTGAGAGATGGTATTTAGGGGAGTGGGAACTCAGCCGATCCCAGCCACTGATTAGACGTGATGTGGGAGTGAGGGGAAAGAGCCTATGCTTGTGTTCTTCCCCTCCAGACTATGTGAGGAGGTGAGATATTGCTTTAGGCATGGAGAGCTTAAAGTGTCTTTCATACTGCTTAGACATGGCAGGGATGGATGGAGCCAAAGCTTAGGAAGCTGGGACTGTCAATACCACCAGAAACACAAGTTTATCATCCTTAGCTCTTCCCACACACACCCTTCAGCACAGCCAGTAATCAATCAACAAGCCTAGGCCCCTCCTTCTCCATCACATCTCAAATCCACCCACTGCTTTGCAGCTGGCTTTTGTTCCGTGTTTTGAGCCACTGTCATCTCTTGCAAGGATTGCTACAGCAGCCTCCTCCTGTCTGGCTCCTTCCCTCTCCTCTTGTCTACCCCATTCCTTTCTCAGTTGGTCTCTTTCCCTCTCTTTTTGTCCACCCACCCATGGACCATCCACATCTGTGTGCTTTCTGTTTCTGCTTAAAAACCTTCAGTGTTTCTCTGTTGTCCCCAAAGTTGGTCATACTGATAGTGTGGAACCTGACCCCTGGCTTACCCTCCAGCCTTATCTCTTATGACTTGCCTGATCCCACTCTGTTCCTCTTCCATCCTGAGCCACCTGTAGATGCCCGGATGAACCAAGCCCTCTTTCACCATCAGGCCTTTGAACAGACTGACCCTTTTCTCTAGAATTATTTTCAAACTCACCTCCAAGCCCTATACCCGATTAATTACTAATTTCCCTTCTGGTGTCATCTGAGATCTCTGAAAAACCTTTTCTACTTGTCATGATTAGTTAGGTATCCCTCGTAAGGGTTTTTATTCTAGTTCTTCTGACTCTTACAGCAGCTCTCACCTGTGCAGAATCATCTGTTTGCTCCCTTTCCCAACCATGCTGTATGCTTGTTGAGAGAGAAACGATCTTATTCTCCAGTGTATGTACAGTACCAGCATGGAGCCCACGTCAGAGCAGGAGCTCAGGAAATATTTGCCGAGTGAATAAATGAATGAGTCAGTTCATGAGACTAGAAGAGGTATTTCCTTCTTGTTTGTTGATTAGAGGGAAGGCCTGACTCAGACCCCTGCTTTCAACATACGTTAAGAGACAGGGTCACTTACAGGAAGGACCAGGAGGCATGTGAGAAAGAGTAGTGTAAGAAGTAGCAGAACCAAAATCAAGTTCAATCCTAGAGGTCAACAAGATAGTTTCAAACAGAATGATCAAGAGTGTTGGATACTCAAGAGAGATTGAGAAGAATGGGCACTCTTCAAATGCCTGTTGGATGGGGCCTAGCAGTAGAGTAATTGCACAGGGTTGAGAAGGGAGGGAAAAGAGAAGATACTGTGTGTGTGGGTGGGTGTAAATGTTGATGGCAAAGGGAAAGAGAGGTAGGTATGTGCCTTAAGGAGGAAGGGCTGAGGGCATTGATTTGCGATGGGCAAGCCCCAAGGAAGCCATCATTGCAGCAGCATCCTGGGTGACCCTGCATGGCAGTCAGCTCCCTGAATGTGTTAGGACATTCCCCCAGTCTATCATGCCCTTCCTTCGGTACCGGTGGCTATGTCCCTGTACCCTCCGGCCAAGCAACATGGACCCACTGAAGGCCCCATATTGTGCCCAGCCTCTGCAGGCTTCCAGAATGGGACAGGTGCCTGTCAGGTGGGAATTTCCCCGTGGCTGCAGCTGGCGATGCTGCTGTTTTAACTTTGCCACAGTTGTGGACATAGCCTTCCCTCTGCTGAGCCAGTTAATGAGGCCAGTGGACACGCTTCTATGAAAGAGTTCCTTCTGGCCCTCGGGGTCTTGTGTGGGATTATTAGGAGAAGACATTTCACATTGGCAGATGAATTTTCTGTAACAGAATCCCATTTAAAAAGTAGATTTAAATCTCTCTTATGCTAAGGAAGGGAGTTGTACCCTGCCTCAATTTTACAGAATTCTTTACCAACTATTGTCATCATATAGAGTTTGAAAATCACCAATGGTAAGACATTAAAGGGACCTTATGTGTTTTATTAAAGCCCTTTACGTCTCCGGCATTATATATGGGTGGATGGGTGAGAGAGAGGGAGAGAGAGAGATTCTTCTCCCTGAACACTTTCTAACCTGGCCTCTCATTAACGCAGTGCCCAGGTTGGGGGTTGGATAGGGCCTGAGACTTGCCTGTGACCAGCATAACTGTTGGAAAGAGTAGTATGGGACAAGATGAAGCTTGTCTTGCCACCCAGAGCTTGGTAGAGAGTCCATTGTTTCCAAAATGGTACTGAATGATTTGAAATAAGAAAAAAAGTTTCTAAGATTTTTGATGTTCCTTAAAGGTATCCTCTTTGAAGGGTATTTTTTAAGCCTCCTCTTTGGTTGAATCTCAAAAATGTTTTTAGACAAAATTGCACTTATTGGATAGGCACAGTGGCTCACTCATGTAATCCCAGGGCTTTGGGAGGCCAGAGCAGGGGGATTGCATGAGGCCAGGAGTTTGAGACCAGCCTGGGCAACATAGCCAGACCCCGTCTCTACCAAAAAAAAAAAAAATGTTTTTTAATTAGCCAGGCACTGTGGCATGAGCCTGTGGTCCCAGCTACTTGGAAGGCTGAGGCTGGAGGATTTCTTGAGCCCAGGATTTCAAGGCTGAAGTGAGCTATGATTGCACCACTGCACTCCAGCCAGGGCAGTGGAGTAAGACTCTTTCTCATATGCAAAAAAAAAAAAAAAAAAAAAAAATTCCACCTGTGTTTCCTGTTTTTTGTTTTTTCCATTGGCAATTTTTTTGTATAAACTATAGACAGTAACAAAGTGGCTCTCATTTATAAATGAATTTGCTGATTCCCACAGAGGAACCTTATCTTGTCTGACCAGCGCCTAAATTTCTTCCCCCTCAAACAAACTGATGCAAAAAAAAAAACACTCTGCCAAAGAGCCAGGCCGGAATAGACTGTGGTGCTTGGCCCTGTAGGAGGACCTTGTATAATGCGTGTGTGGCTTCCGAGGAGTTGCTCAGGAGGCAGAGGCTGAGGTTGGCAGTTCTCAGGGGAATGCCAAGGTGAGGCTTTTCCTCTAGCGGGACCAGATGCCTTTCAAGAGCATTCGGTGGACCGAGAGGGAGTCAGGAGCAGGGGCAGGTATGTCTTCCTCCTCATGCCAACACCGTACTGCCGAGGACAGACCCTCTGTCAGCCCACGCTCTGCATGCCACAGACATGCCCCTTGCCCCCAGATGCCCACAGGAGGCCTTTGTGCACAGTCACCAAGTGCAAGGAGCGCTCCAAGGCTTAAAGCACCTAGTCACCTGGCAGGTGACCTCAGGAAGAGCCACCCTCTCTGGCCAAGTACCTGCACCATTGGGCAAAGGGCTCCTGTGTCTCTTATCCCCTCAATTTATGATCTTTCAGTCAGTGAGAAAGACGAGGATAGCAAATGCATTCCTCCAGCTCTGGATGGAACATGCCTTTCAGAAGCGGGCGGCCCTCCAGCCGCAGTGGTTCTTAGGTCTCACAGAACCACGGGATGGCTTTTAAAGGAAGTGTACTGTATGTCGGATCTTTCAGCTGAAAGTGGACAAAGTAGCGGGCAGTTCCAAGGACGGCCCTCAGAAGTCTGGTCGCAGTGGCAAAGCCAGCACCACGGCCAGCAGAGCGGTGAGCAGCACTCCCACCAGCAGCCCGGTCAGACTGAAGTGTTCCAGGTAAATCGAGCGAGCACCGCCTTCTCGTAGGTACCGGCGCCTTCTCTCTGCTTCCTTTCCCCCTCGGGCTCTGCCGCACCACCGCCTGCCCGATAGCCATCGTGAGTTCTGGCCCAGCCTGGGCTAGAGGGAGTCCAGGAGTAGAAGGCCCCATCCTACCCAGCCAGAAACGTCAGGTGCATGTGGGAAGGAGAAGGGGCCGAGGTAGCCTTTGAGCTAAGCCAAACAATAGGGCAGGCTGCAGTTGGAGATGCTTCCCAGACTCCAGAGCTATCCAGGGGAGGGGCACAAAACCAAGGCCGAAGGGGGTCTCTCCTTAAGAGCTGCAAGTGCCCCCAGGCTTGGCTGTCTGTCACTGGCTGACCCTCTTTTTCCCCACCATAGCCCCCAGAATGTGGAGAACATCCCCACCCAGTCCCTTGCTCAGTGCCAGCCTTGCCCTGGCTCTGCTGTCCTCTGTGGTTAAGCTCAGGGAGAGTCCCTGGTTGAGGATACCTGGGCACCTTGAAACTCGCCATTATTTGAGACATTTCTAGGCCATCCCGTGTGCCTAAGGCAGACTGTGTGGCTGGGGATGGCACCGCTGCAGCCCCACAGAGCAGGTGCCCTGCCCCTTGTGGGCTTCCTTGGCTCAACTTTCAGCCAGAAACATTCCTACTGGAAGGCTTCAAATGGAGGTACGAGCCCATTAACTCCCCCTCAGCCAAGAGCTCAGCTCATCCCTCCAGGTCCTTGTAACAGGAACCCAGGCACCTCCTGCATGCACCAGGCCTGCCCTGCAAAGCAATGATGGGGGCAGGAACCACGTTGTGGGAGGGTTCTGAAACTCCCAGGATCGCAACCCCTCCTTCTCAAGAATCAGTGCTCCATTGACCTCACCCTCATCCCAAGCCCCTCTCCTGCCAGGGTCAGCTGTGTCTTCACAGACAAAGTCCTGGGACTCAGATGTCACTCAGGGTAGCGTTCTGTGAATGTGCAGGGGAACAGCTCACCCAGGCCTTCGCCTGCCTCCCCTGACTGCAGCCTTCTCTCCTCCTTCCTCCTTCTGTAAGGCATTGTTCCTTGCCCATTCTGAGGCCCCACAGCAACCCCGTAAGGCAGAATTTCCTGACATGGATCTTCATAGTCACGATGCTAAAAAGAATTCTTGGCCAAATAAGCTTAAGAAACGCTGGTTAAACAAAGTTATTAAGTTTCTTTATTGCACGACATATCAGAACTTTTATTACACCAATGAGAACTATGGATGTCTAGGAGGTAGGCAAAGTGTGCCTTGTTTCCCAAACTTATTTGTCCACAGAATTCTTTTCTCACAGAGCATCACATGGGCTGAGAATTCAACAGAACACATATTGGGGAATTGGCTGTAAGACATTGAAATAGTGCTATTTCCGTTTTCTGGATGGGTCATCTGAGGCCCAGAGAACTTGAAAGACGTGTTGAAACTGAAATCTAACCATTCAGGGATTTATCCCTGCACTAAGATAAACATGGAAAACAGGCCACCCAGGTCTCCACGCACATCCTGCTTCCACTCCACTCTGCATTGGATTCCTCTTGCATTTTGGCCATCTGCTATCTGCTATGTGCACCTTGCTTGGGGCCAGCCTGGGGTCCCCTGCCAATGGGGCTCTCGTCTACCCTGGGTCCCTGACTCAACCTTAGATAGACAAAGGGTGTGTCCTAATGCCGTTTACCTGCTGTCACAACAGCTCCCTGGGGAGAACAGTTTCTCAGCGCCTCAGACATTTGAGGACCCCTCCAAAGCATCCCGCAGAAGGCTGGGGAGGACCTCTGGGCTGCCCCTCTAGGGATGGCCATGAGGGTGAGTGCAGGCTGGGCTTCTGGGACATGCCCAGTGCACGGACAGAGGAGCTGACTCCTCTGTGGCTCTCTTTTCCTCTCCTCTGCAGGACATGCTGCCCATGCCGGGAGATCCAACCCAGGGGACTGGCAACTATAACATCGAAGACTTTGCCGACCTGGGCATGTTTCCACCGTTTTCTGAGTAGCTGTGGGCAGAGCAAGTCTCCTGTTGTACAGTGCCACCCATACTGTGATGTCGACGCCCGTGTGAACGAGGCTCACCCTCGCCCTGCTTGCCCTGCCGTGGGCCCCCCAAACCAGAAGCCATCTCCCCCGCTCTGTGTCCCCAGGCACGTCATTGCTCCACTCTCCCCTGCAGCCGTGGCTGCTCGACCACTGACCAGGGGCCCTGGCAGACATTAGGGGATCAGTTGTATTTATTGTACTTTATCTGTGTGTACTCAGGAGGTGAGCCTAGTGGGTCCTTAAATTTGGTTGTGAATAATCTCTTAATAGACAATTTATACTCATGAAAGTTCAGCCAGTGCCCAGAGTGACCAAGCAGCACCAGCAGGCCTGCCCAGGATGCTGAAAGCAGATTTCTTCTTGCTTTTCCCTTCTAATGGATGCGTGGGGCTCCAGGGAAATGCTGGAAAAATAGGCAAGGAGAGTGCACAGCCCTTGTTCCACCAGCTGGAGCCAAGAAGCACAGAGACACAGAGGCATCTGCCCCTCAGCTCCGCTGGTCTGTCTGTGCATCCGTCGCGCCATGGGACGTATGTAATTTGTGCAGTGTGACATGAACTTGCTGTCCTGATGGATGTGTTGTGCCTTGTGTCTGTCATGTGTGGCCAGCGTGAGTGTATAGAATCCAGAGTATGTAGAGAGCCAAAATGTGTGGCCCTGTCCCCAAGCTCAGCAGCGCCAGCCATGACCACAGGATGCTCGGCCCAGGGTCTGGGAGCTGGGCTAACAGGCTGGCACTTCAGCAGGGTCACCAGGAGGCACAGCTAGGGGCGTGCTCACATGAGTAGGTCAGTTCTTTGGTCCAAGCCCCTGGTGCAGATTCAAGCTCCTCCTCTTAGAGGAAGCACCCCCTTCCTCTCACAGGAGCCCCATGGGAGCACTCACCCTCCTCCCAATTGGATCTGAACAGCTGTGTTCCTGGTCCCACATAGGCATGTCTCATCCTTGCCCCACTGGTGAGAGGAAGACCTTGTGGCTGCCCAGAGCCTGTAGGACAGCATGCCTTGAGGTCAGAGGCCAGTCCCTTCTCTACAGATGTAGACAGCAGGGTAGGATGCCCAGGTGTCCTCACATGGGCACCGTGAAACGCTTTCCTCCAGGCCACCTGAGCCTTTGTTCTTCAGCCCGACTAGAGGAACAGCAGCTCTGGGAGGCACAGAGTGCAGGTCTCAGGGGCAGAAGACTTGGGTTCCAGTTCTGGTTCTGCCACACACCCACTGGCCTTGAATTTCTCCGGTGGTCTCAAGACAGGAACAAGAGCTGACTCTAGAAGCTTCTGCCTGGCTGACCTCTGAGCCCATGATCCCTGGCTTGCTTTGCTTCTCTTGGATTTGAAGAGAGTATAAGAATCCATCCCCCTGTTTTCAGGGACCTCTGCCTTCTCCCACACCCCTTACACTAGTAAGGACTCCTTCAGCCTCTTGTGTTTTCTTCCTTTTGTGACCACTATGCCCCCTCCCTGTTTCTCATCACCAGCCCATTAGCCCACTGACTCCCATATGGTAGAAAATGTATTGTGGCTGCTGCAGGGCAGGTGAAGGGACCCACCCTCTGGGAAAGCCCTTATGTTCCTCCCAGAGTCCTTCAGGTAGCTCCTCGCAGATGCTGGTTGGTAGTGCAAATGCTCAGAAACAACCCGTGCATCCCTACCCATGGATTCTGCAGGACCAGGAAGAGTGGCATTGGTTCTAGAAACCTGAGAATGGAGTGAGCCCAGCTTGCAGGAAGGAGTTTGGAGAGAGTGTTTGCTGTGATCCATCGAAAGCTCCACATTAAAACCCAGCCCTGTCTGGCCAGGGAGATCCGTGTGCTCAGTGTTGCTGGGGAATCTACAAAAGTCAAACACTGCTTAGCAAAACGCCTTTGACTGGTCGTCAGCTGTGCATGACTACAGTTCCTAGACTCTAAATTAATCCCAGCCTTGCAGTTTCCAGAGCTTTTTGTCCGTAATGGTGATTGAGTCTCCATTGTAGATGCATGCAGTGTTCACTCCAACCTCACAGGCTTTCTTACTTCTGGGAAATGGCAGGTGGTTGAAACCCTGCACATCTTCCCAGGGCCAGCCCCAGAATGGGCCTTTCTCTGCCTGCCCTGCCCTTGGGGCCACCTCTGCCTCCAGCAGCCTTGAGCTTGCCCCAGGCCATGGGCATAATTATTTCCCCCAAAAAAGGCACAAAAATAGGTTTAGGATCAAAGAAGTGTTTCTCAGTGAAATGAAAGCAGACTTTTTATAGCCTTTAGCTTGTGAGTTTGGAAGTTTGGGGGGTCTTATGTTTGTTTTTGCCTTCTGTTTCTTGGAGGAGAGTTGGGGGCTTTTCTTAGGTGCATACACAGACCCAGGTGAACATGCTGACTGTGAACCTGCCTTGTATCCGGAGCTGTGGTGGGCACTGAGGGAATGCAACAAAATTAGGAGAGGATCCTTGCTCCCATCATCTTCTCCTACCTCAACAGGGGTTCAGGATGCAGTGAACTCAGTTCTTGGCCCTTGGGTGAGGATTCATGGATGAATGAAAGCTAGACCTGACGGGGAGGCATTATGACTAAATAGGCCCAGCCTCCTTCCCTTCCAGCTCTGTGCTAGGAGCACAGGTGGGAAATCTGAGTAGAGTCTGACCCCACTTTTTGCTTATGATTTGTAAAAGCCATCATGGGGCCAATAAAAAAATAGGGGTGATGGAGGGGGAGAAGCCCAGGACTGGGAGAATCGCACATGTCCCAGGGGTTTTCACTAAGGATTTTCGAGACATACTGGAGTAAGAATTAAAACCGCAGAAGGTTTAATTATCGTGGTTGGTTTGCAAAAGCACCTCCCATGCCAGTCCTGCCCAGCCTTGGAGGCCAGAATGCTCATGGCCCCTGTGGTCTGCTTGTCCTTCCGCCCATGTCCAGCAGATACCTCTCTGACTGGAGATGGGCTCAAAGCTGGATTAGGAAGGGGAGAGGCACTTGTGACTTTGTTTGGCTCTGTGACTCACTTCCTCGCTCACACCTCATCTGAACTACTAGACTTTCAACTGACTTTCCTTAGGCCAGACAAGCAGACAGCTTCCCACAGAAGAGGTCTGTACAGTGACAACCCGGGCCACAGCAAAGACACAGATGCAGCCACAGTAAGGCTCCATCAGGACTGGGTCAGTGATGGCAACAGGATGGCCAAGGATGGCTCTAGAACACTCTGCCCATGCGTCACTCCCCCCAGTTTTATTTTTAGCTTTGGCTTCAGGGAGTGACAGCCATCACAAGCAGCCATATTCTGCTCTACTCTCCAACATACCAAATTCCACACTGTTGTTATTTCATGAGAAGTGAATATTGCAGATTGGGGGAATTCCGGTTGTTAAGGAACTTACACTGGGGAGCTTTACTCTTCTGTGTCAATAACGTGACTACGTGTTCTCCAGATTAGCCACACGTGCAAACATCAGTGTCCTTCTAGCTTTAGCCAAGAGAGAAACCAGTCCCAGGGAATGAATGGTGGTCTCCCCACTCCTGGCAGCACTTTGGGCAGCCCATAAGCTATGCGAGAACGTGAACACTCACCTGTCTGGGCTCACCTTGCTCTGTCACGGTTCTCACCTGCCACATAAACAGGAAGAAGCCAGTGACCGGAACAGCTCTAGCCAATAACAAGTCAGAATAGAAATGTTCTTTATATTACCAGAAAACATGGGCTTGGCGTAAGTTGCTGTGTCCTAACCTGCCGGGGATCATTCCCCACCAAACCCCCTGTACTAAGGAGCCATGAGCCTTTTGGACATTCACCTTTTCCTTGACCATCTGGAGTCTGGGGCAACTTAAGGAGGCACCACACAGTGGTGTAGGCACATTTCCACACGTAGGCGTCCCTGGCTTTTGTGGCCAAAGCTGGTGTTATGGTCAACAACGAGCCAGGGCCTGTGGGGCACTGACTTTGAAAGTGGCAAAATGGAGTTTTCACAGGCTGTGCGGGAACAGGACAGCTCGCTTCATCTAACAATCTGTTTCCTTTAAAAAAAAAAAAAAAGAAAAGACAGAAAAATATTTCATAAGCTGGTGTCAGTGGACAGTTTAAGCACTTAACCATTTCTCTTTCTTCTTATGGATGTGAACTGTGCTGTGGATAAATCATTTGTATTTCTTGAATGTTCTCTATGATTAACAGTTATTAAGTCGGTTGTGTATATGTGTAACTAATGTAACTGCCTTTTAAAATTTCATTACAATAAAAATGACTTTGCTCTGAACATCGAATGGCCCAGGCCAAGTTTGTAATTGAACCATCCTTGGAACTTGCCCTTTGTATTACACTCCCTCCTATGGGCTGTATTGTGTCATAATCTGTGAGGGATGTGATGTACATTATACTAAAGAGTGACCCTTTTGGAGGTTTAGCTTCTTAGGATAGAAAAGGAAACTAGGGCTGGGTGCTGTGGCTCAGGCCTATAATCCCAGCACTTTGGGAGGCTGAGGTGGGAAGATCACTGGAGCCCAGGGGTTTGAGAACAGCTTGAGCAACAAACCAAGACCCTGTCTCAAAACAAAACTAACAAAGGAAACTAGCGTATCAGTCATATTGCATTAGAACCAATAGAAAATAAATAAACAAATAATAGAAGGAAACTCATGACCATCTGTGTTAGGCAAGGCTCTCTAGAAGCTTCTTTACAAATGATATTTTTGTTAATACAAATCTGGTATGTGGTTACTCTCCCTGGTTTACAGATGGAGAAGCTGGAACTCAGAAAAGTTAAGAAAACACAGGAAGGAAATGGCAGAACCAGGATATTGAACTCAGGTCTCAATCAAAAACCCTGTATATATTGTCCTCTTTAAACACTCTTATTATTTATGTTTTAATCCTCACAAAATTAAGTTAGTGTTTTAATATGCTGATGCCTCTAGTAAATACAATTGACTTTTGAACAGCATGGATTTGAACTGTGCGGGTCCACTTACATGTGGATTTTCTTCCATCCACCTCTGCCACCCCTGAGACAAGAAGACCTCCTCTTCCTCCTCCTCCTCCGCCTACTCAACCTGAAGATGACGAGGATGGAGACTTTTGTGAAGAGCCACTTCCACTTAATGAATGGTAAATATATTGTCTTTTCCTTATGATTTTCTTAACATTTCCTTTTCTCTAGCTTACTTAATTCTAAGAATACAGTATATAACACATATAAAATATGTGTTAATTAACTGTTTATGTTATTTATATTCTAGTCAATGGTAGGTTATTAGTTGCTAAGTTTTAGGGGAGTCAAAAGTTATACATGGACTTTCAACTGCATAAAGAGTAGGCATCCCCAATCCCTATGATGTTCAAGGGTCAACTTACTTACAAATTCTATTTTTTCTCTGCCGAAAGAGAACTTTCTGGATTCTAGCAAAATGGCAGACTAAAATCATTTTAAAACCCTTCCATCAAACACCTAGCATTGCTAGTTTTTACAGCTTTATTGATCTATTATTGACACAAAGTAGACTGCACATATTTAAAGCATACATAAAATTCTGCGACCCTGAGTTAAACATAGACTTCTTAGATACTACACCGAAAGCATGATCCATCAAAGAATAAACTGACAAATTAGACTACATAAATATTAAAGGCATTTGCTTTTCAAAAGACACTGCTAAGAGCATGAAAAGATAAGCCACTGATGGGAGAAAACATTCACAAGTCATGTATCTGACCAAGGACTAGTACCTAGAATATGTAGAGAACTCTTACAATGGAATAAGACAAATGACTCAGTACAAAACAGGCGAAAAATCTGAACAGGCACGTCACCACAGAAAATATACAGATGGCAAATAAGCATGTGGAAAAAACTGATTACCATCATTAGTCATCAAGGAACTATAAATTAAAATACACAATGACTCTAATATTTGGCTAAAATGTAAAAAGGCTGATGATAGCAAGTGTTGCCCAGGATATGGAGCAACTAGAACCCTCATTTAGGCAAAATGGTACAGCCACTTTGAGTAACAGTTTCTTAGGAAGTCAATAATCCACTCACCTTATGACCTAGCTTTTTCGTACCTAGCTATTTGCCCCAGAGAAATAAAAACATATTTCCAAACAAAGACTTGAATAGGAATATTCATTGCAGTTTCATGTGTAATAGCCACGAGGGAAAAACAACCTAAATGTCCATCAACAGGTGAGTGGATAAACAAATTGTGGTACCACCATACAATGGAATACTACCCAGCAATAAAAGAACAAAGCACAGATACAAGCAACAGCATGAACAGAACTCGAAAACATTATGCAGAGCAAAGTGTCACATTTATGTCACTCAGATTTACTAAGTCTGATAACATGATTGTTACTGAGGATGTGGGGAAACAGGAATTCTATTTCCTAGCTAGTAGAAAATAGCATACTTGCTCTGAAAAAGATGACGTTTAGCAGTGCCATTTTTCCAACAGCACATTGGAATGGTAAAAATGTACAAACCCATGACAGCGATTCTAATTCCAGCTTTCTATTCTACAAAACGTCTCACATACACACAAGAAGACAGATAAAAAGATATTTATTGCTCTGTGCGTAAGAGTGAAAAAGTGGAAGAAAATAATCTATCCTTTAGTAGATAAATGAATAAACTGTGATTTAGTTACACAAAGGAATATATTGCAGCACTTAAATATCTTGTTGCATGTGCAAAAATCCTAAAAATATAACATTGAATTTAACAGCTGTGCATATTTTTATAACTCAACACATTAACGTATTTTGTGACTAAGTAAATAATAGTCAAAGAAGTAAAAGAAAAATAACCTCATCGATGATAAAAACAATTCTGGATAATGTTTATCCTTAGAGGGAAGAAAGACATAGAATGACTTGTATGATTGAATTCTTAAAACAGATTAAGAAAGAGAAAGAAAAACAGGTATTGACTAAAAAGGAACAGAAAAGTAGCTGAGGCAATTATGGCAAAATGTTAAACAGCTGTTTCATTTTGGTAATGAGCATGTAAAATTCTGTAATACTTTTCTCAAAATGATATATAATGAAAATATTTAATAATTAAACATAAAAAGCAGATACTTAAATCTCACAAGTAGTCAGAGAAATGCAAATTAAAGTAACAATGGCATGACATTTTTCACCGCAATGGACTGGCAAAAGTGGGAGTGAATGTGAAATGACTGTCTTAGTTATTTTTGGTAGAAATAGAAATTTTTGCAATTTATTTTGAGAGTGATGTGACAATATCTATTAAACAAAACTATATCTTTGACTCAGCTATCCCACTTCTAATAATCCATCTTAGCGAAATAAGAGTGCTGAAGAGAGATATACTTATAGGAATGTTTATTGCCACCATATTTTGTAGTGGGTGAAAACTGTAAATTAAGGCAAAGCTCACTGATAGAAGAATGGATGACTACATTGGAGAATACCTATTTCATGAACTATCAGATAGCATTATTTCAATACATTAGTACATAAAATAAATAATCAGAAAATTATAAATGAAATTGATCCATGTTGATAAAACAAACGTGACCAAAAGCACATTAGTTAGGTTCATGTGTGAGTACATGGTTGTATATATATATATATACACATATGTACATGTAGAAAATGTATACAATATTCAGCCTGGGCAACATTGCAAGACCCTGTCTCTACGAAAAAAAAAAAAAAATGTAATTAGCCAGGTGTGGTGGCACATACGTAGTAATCTTAGCTACTCAGGAGGCTGAGGTAGGAGGATCACTTGAGCCCTGGAGTTTGAGACTGCAATAAGCCATAATCATGCCACGGCACTCTACAGTCTAGGTGACAGAGTGAAACCTTGTCTCAGAAAAAAGAAAATATAAAATACTGTATTCACATCAATAAGCTGCATTTGGAAGGATTGGGGAAGCAGAGAAAGTAAGTAAAACTTAAAGAAATTGTGTTAAGTATAATAACATTACATTTACACGAAATTATTTATACATGTATTTATTCATTTATTTTGTGTATTTCTCCAAGAAAAAAAGGCATGTGCCTTTATATGTGTAACAGATGGATGAAAATCCCTTCATGATAGTCTCAACCTAATGGGATCTGAGGTGAATTTCCCCTACATCCTTGTAACTTTTAATATGACTTGTTCTACAAAGAATATGTATTACTCCTAAAATCATTAAAAGTAATCTAAAGCAAATTGCCTGCCAGAACAAGAAAAGAATAAATGATTACCCACAGTAGCTTGAAATCTTGAACCACTACAGAATTTTGATGCCAAGGAGTGGGAAAGAGAAGGATGCACATGTGCTATGGTAGAACGCACTCTAGCTGGGCACACCTGTGGCAGACGGGAAGCTGAGTGGACTGCAGGGCACGACGGGGAGAAGAAACACTGAATGAAGGCCAAAGGACCTGCCATGACCTAGGCTGGTGCTTTCCCTATAGTCCCTCTTTCAATCCTCAAAAAACAGCTAACAAAAATACATCCTTTACATAGATGGAGCAATATAATTATTCTTCTGATTTTTCTGATGATATACACTCATTGTTTTTTGAAGAGTACAGAAAAGTATGAAGAACAATAATATTGTATTTCAATTTGCTCTTTTTTTTTTGGACAGAGTCTCACTCTGTCGCCCAGGCTGGAAGGCAGTGGTATGATTTCAGCTCACTGCAAACTCCTCCTCCCAGGTTCAAGCAATTCTCCTGCCTCAGCCTCCTGAGTAGCTGGGATTACAGGTGCTCACCCCAACGCTCAGCTAATTTTTGTATTTGTTTAGTAGAGACGGGGTTTCACCACGGTGGCCAGGCTGGTCTCGAACTCCTGACCTCAGGTGATCCACCTGCCTCCGTCTCCCAAAGTGCTGGGATTACAGGCATGAGTCACTGTGCCCGGCCTCTTTTTTGTTTTGGAGACATGGTCTCCCTCTGTGGCCCAGGCTAGACTGTCGTAGCATAATCACAGCTCACTGCAGGCTCAATCTCCTGGGTTCAGGTGATCCTCCTGCCTCGGCCTCCCAAAGTACTGTGATTACAGGCATGAGCCACCCCTTTTGGCCCCAATTCACTCTTATTGATGATTGGGAAAAGTGAGTAGGGAGAGGTGAGAAGGTCAAGAGCAGGGGTGAGGGAAGCACCATGTCTGCTCAGAATTCAGGGAGTGGGACAAAGCCACTGGAAGAACTAGTACTCATTCTCATGATGCCACCTAGACTTTACTTCCCTCTCAGCCTCCACTCCCAGAAAGAACTTATTTTTCCACTGAGAAAAATAAGCTTATCCCCCTGTTACCATGTTGAAGCCTGACAATCATGAGCATCTTTCTCCTGTAAATCCTCTCAAGCGTGTTCTCTCAGTAAGCATTTGTGTGGCCCCCACCACCAGCTCCATGAACAGAGCTGGGGTTGAGGCTACACAGGGAAGATCCAGGCCCCACTCATGAGGACTGCCTCATCCTGAGGGGAGAGGCAAGCAATATGATGTTCTGGAATGTACTAAGGATTTCGGTAGAGGTCACCTATTCTGCACCAACACAAAAGAGGGAAGGGAGAGTCTGGGAAGGGCTGAGTATCTCATGCGTTTGTGATTAGCATGACTTAAGCAAGAGGTCCCAGATGAGGCCCATCGAAGATGGAGTCTACCCACTGGGCGCACAACTTGTTGGCTCAGCTTTTGCAGAAATCACTTAACAGGCCCCCAAATCCAAGCCTGAGACCTCTATAAATCATGAAATGGGTACAGCCTCTCAGCAGGACACCAGATTAAAATGCCTGGAATGCAGCTTGCCTCTAGTTCTACAGCCACAACCTCCAAATTACTAATTCTTTCAACACATTTTACTCAGAGTCAAACATATATGCCAAGAATAAAGAAATGTGACCTGGGGCTGATGAGGCCAGAAAACAACATTTCATCGCAGTGATTTATCAGAGTGTGAGCATTTCTCATTCACAAGGCTCGTTGAGTGCAGATGTGCCCACTCATTTTTCTCACAGAATCTCCACGCCTTTAACTGGCAGCCATGTTTCCATTGCAGCCAGGTTGAGTTTCATTTGGGCCCATGGAATAGAGCCATGTCAGGAATGATGTTACATGGGGTCCCTGGAAACCCTCGTGATCCCTCAGACCCCACCTACTCCTAGGAAAGGCATGGTTTTGAGAGCTTCCTGTGGAAGAGCACACAGAGCTGCCTAGTTACCAACTCTGTGAGGAACCAGGACCCCAGATGCTAAGAAGATGCCGGGAAGCTTGGTGTCATCCTAGACTCACTATCTACGGGCAGAATGAAGTATCAATTCAAGAACAGCAGGCTCTCTTCCTAGTCATCAGGTTGTCCAAGCCTGGATGCTAGCACAAAGAGATGTGCTGGCTCCCCTGGAGATAGGACAGAAGAAGAGAGAAATGATTTAGAGTGTGATGCTGAGGAAGTGTTCAGTGAAGGCTACTTCAGGTTTTTTGTTCATCGGTTTATGCCCTGTACAGTACATGACACTCTATTAATGTTCAATAAATTCCAAGGAATTTGTCTTACTCTGGGTCACGCCATCATTCCTCAATTGTCTTTATCTATAATGAATTCACAAAGACTGGTTGCAGCTTCAGAAAAGTTTTCAGATAGGTCTCAGAACCCCCGCTCTATGCTGGCTATGAGCATGCAAACTTGTATTTTCATTCCTGGTCTGTTTCAAGTCTATGGTAAGGAAGCAGAGAGTTGGGATGGAGACACAGTTGGCATCTCATTGTGACAAAAATTGGCTGACCTCAAGGGGACAGGCTGGCAGGAGTAGTCAGAGAGAGGTGGCATCTCATCTAACCTGAATCCTCGGATTCTAAAAGGATTCCTAATGAATGACGATGGGAAGAATTGAAAAGCAATGAGTAAAGTACTGATTCCTGTCACGCAAGTGGGCGCTGCATGATGCCTGGGGTGATCTGATGGTAACACGGCATGTCTCAGGCAGATGGCCTGTAGATAAAGAAAAAATGGAAGAGAGGTAGGGGATCGGGCTTCATGGCCGGGACCAACATGGAAACACACGTTTCTCACTGCGTCGGGCCCAAGGATTCTGTAGATGCCACAGATTCAGGATCCAAGGGACCTGGGCCTCCTTGGACATTAATGAGGAGGTTAAGGACACAGGGAAGGTTGAGAGAGCATAGCCTTGTTGAGCAGGCCACAGAGGTCCCCAGGACTCTGCTCTTCTCCTGGAGAGACATAAGGCACTACCAGCAGGCCATGGGACCCTCTGCCTATTTTCATCCACACCTGCTCTCTGCTTTCATGCTCAGGCACAAGGATCCATATCCCTTTTTTGAAAGACTGTCCTCAAGCTATTGGATCCTACTTTGCCAAAGCATGCAGAGCCAGGGATGTCTAGGATTTTACATCCCACAAAGAATAGTTTATTACCAATGACTGCTGGGTTCAGGGGCATCAATACCCCAGCTTCCTTGCTCCTGGATGGGGGCATCTCTAAGTTGTAACATATTTTCTCCAGAGTATCCCTGTGGGATTGAGATACAGTTACCCTCTGTGGAAACTTTATTTGCCTTGCTTAGTCTTCCTTCTTTTCAATCTCACTTCCTGGAGTGAGATGTCTCCCTGAGCCTTCCCTGGGGTTTGGAGAGAGCTGAGCCTCCTTATGTATCGCATGTTCTGTGCAATTGTGGGATGGAGGTAGTGGCAGATGGAATTTCCCCATCCCTCCCAGTTTTTCCTGGGAATTCCTTAAATAAATCACCTTTACCCAATTTTTCTCAGATTCCACCTCTGAAGAACTCAGCCTCAGGCAGGGCTATTGTAACAATCACTAAACTGCAGCTGCAGAAAAAGTAAGAACTTTTTTACTGCTGTGTAAATTACTCTCTCAGAAAAAAAAAAAAAGAAAAAGAAAAAAAAAAAACCACAAACATATGTGCCTTTAAAAACTATAGATAGAGGCTGGGTGCGGTGGCTCATGCCTGTAATCCCAGCACTGTGGGAGGCCGAGGCGGGCAGCACCTGAGGTCAGGCATTCCAGACCAGCCTGACCAACATAGCGAAAACCCTCCTTTACTAGAAATACAAAAATTAGAGGGGTGTGGTGGCGCGTGCCTATAATCCCAGCTACTCAGGAGGCTGAGGCAGGAGAATCGCTTGAACCCAGGAGGTAGAGGTTGCAGTGAGCCGAGATCACGCCACTGCACTCCAGCCTGGGCGACAGAGCAAGACTCTGTCTCAAACAAACAAACAAAACCAAAACAAAGCAAAAAACAATGTTATATATACAAAGAAATTAAGTTTTACTTTTCAGTCAAAATAATATTTTAGTAATGTTTCGTACTATAGATGTGAACAGGACTTTGTCCTCAAAGATGAATTTTTTCAAGGACTAGAGAGAGAAACCCATCCCTATTTATTAATACTTAAGACTTTCCCAGTCTTAGCAGTCAATGTAGCACATTCCAGGAAATGCTTCAGTCCCAGGAAAACTAGGACATTTGGTGACCCTACCCAGGATGCCAATATTTGTTGCCTGGGAAGGCAGAGCCCTGGAGAGGAGGAAGCTAATAGGATTTTGTAAGGCCACAGAAGTCTGAAGGGGATTTCAGTAGTAATGGAGACCACCTTCTCAGACAAGGAAAGGAGATCCAGATGTTCTGAAGAATTTTATTTTGTTTCCCAGAATCCTTAGTAAGAGAGAAAAGCTCCTCTCAGCCTGGACTTTCTGCAGGAGCACAGCCAGGAATCAGACTCACAAAGATCCTGCGAGAAGCTGAGGAGCCCTCTCTATCAAATTCTACTCACCAGGCCTGTGGAGAATGACCCTTCCACGCTGACCCAGAAAAGCCTGGCCAGGTCGAGTGCATGTGCTCTGCTCAAGTCCACACCATAAACTGAAAGTGAATCCAACCTGGTGATTTACCTATTAAAAGGAATCCTGAGTCTTTGAGGCTGAACTTTCTGAAGACAGCAACATTGCTTCTCCCCTGAGGAAAGCCAACATAAGACTCCCGGCAGCCTCATCAGACCCTCTAAGGACCCTGAGAAGGAGGGAGTGGCTGAAACCCAAAGCTGGCTCCTTCAGCAGAGAAGGGGAAATCTGGGCAGAGACCCTAGAGTGCCACCCCAAGAGTATAGCTTCCAATGCTTAGCCCACTGCTGGTGCCCCCAGTCAGGAGACCATTTCAGAAAATGCCTGGTGTGATGGTTAATATCAAGTGTCAACTTAATTGGATTGAAGGAGGCAAAGTATTGTCCCTGGGTGTGTCAGTGAAGGTGTTGCCAAAGGAGATTAACAGTTGAGTCAGTGGACTGGGAAAGGCAAATTTGCCCTCAATTCGGGTAGGCACCATCTAATCAGCTGCCAGCATGGCCAGAATAAAAGCAGGCAGAAGAACGTGGAAGGACTAGACTGGGTTAGCCTTCTGGCCTCCATCTTCCTCCCGTGCTGAATGTTTCCTGCTCTTGAACATCGGGCTCCAACTTCTTCAGCTTTTGAACTCTTGGACTAATACCAGTGGTTTGCAAGGGGGTCTTGGACCTTCAGCCGCAGACTGAAGGCTGCACTGTCGGCTTCCCTACTTTTGAGGTTTGGGGACTCAGTCTGGCTTCCTTGCTCCTCAGCTTGTAGGTGGCCTACTGTGGGACCTCACCTTGTGATTGTGTGAGTCAGTACTCCTTAATAAACTCCCTTTATGTATACATCTAACCTATCAATCCTGTCCCTCTAGAGAACCCTAATACACCTGCATCTTCATTTCCTCAGGCTGCCACAACAAATTGCTACAAAGTGGGTGACTTCACAGAACAAAAATTATCTCACAGTTCTAGAGATCAAAAGCTTGAAATCAAGGTCTTGGCAAGGTTGGTTCCTTCTGGAGGCTCCATGCCTCTTCCCGGAATCTGGAGGCTGCCAGCAAGCCTAAGCATCCCTTGGCCTGCAGCTGCACATCTTCAGCCCCTGCCTCTACCTTTCCCTGTGTTTCTGTCTCATGCTCTCTTCTCTTGTCTCTATCAGGACACCAGCCATTGCACTTAGGGCCCATCCTAAATCTGGGATGATCTCACGTTGAGATGTTAATTACATTTGCAAAAGTTATTTTCCAAATAAGGTCACATTCACGGGTACCAGGGGTTAGAACTTGGACATATTTGGGTGAAGGGCAGACATCATTCAATCCACCTCACAGACAAGGAGTGAGGGAGGGTTCCAGCTGAGAAGTCTTCCACAGAGATGGACAGAAATCCAGGTGCTCTGTCTCAGAGGTAAGGAGGCCCCAACCAAGTACCCAGGAGTGCAAAGAGCAGCTACAAGCATCCTTGATACAGAAGTGGGGGCCAAGGAAAAGTACATGTCAATTCCCGATGAAGCTTTTGAATGAGCAGAGATGACAGTTGCATGAGCTGGAACAATACATGGACAGGAAGCAAAATTGGCCGACCTGGGAGAGACAACAAACAGCTGGTCATCCCCAGTGCCAGAGAGGGAATGGCTTAAAGAAAACTTAGCCTATGATATTTAAACCTCCAAAGGACAATAATGAAGTGGGAGGTTCAGGGCCATTCTCTAGGAACCTCCTTTCGGGCACTCTCATCTGCCGCCACCCCACCCCACCACTGCACAGGTCTAGAAGATGCAGGGCTCACAGGAGGCTCAGGACAGTTGTCCTCAACCCTCATGGCAGGCTCAGGGGGATGCCTCAGCCTAGGTGAGGGAAGCAGCCAGGACCTCAAGTGGAGAGGGAGGCTTTCGGGATGCTGAGGGCCAGTTGCACTGATCTCTGTGATTAGAATATGATTCACTGGGAAATGGGAGGTGGGAGGGAAGACAGTCTCCAGAAAGGCTGCCCCCCGGGTCTGTTGTTTGTGGAAGCAAAAGGAAAAGAGACAAAGCAAAGGCAGGAATTATGACTTAATTAAGGAAATGGGGCAATGAAGAAATCTGGCAGGATATAAGCAGTAGTCATAAATCACTAAAACCAACACCGCCACTCTTCTTGTTCAGCAATCCTGAGGCAAGAAAAGAACAAGGCCTATGTGAAAGAAACAAGGAAAGACCCAGTGTTCTCAAAAATATGAATCCACACAGCTTAAGGCTAATAGGTTCAGTGATGACAGAGATTAGGGGGTTTGTTCCTTCTTTTTTTTGCTTTGGTTTTGCATTAAAATGTATTGCATTCTTACTTCTGCCTGGAATCTATTTGTTAAGAGGACAAGATTACGGTCTAGAAATGCCTTAGAATGGACAAACTTCCTGGGTGGAAAAGTGATTAATGCGTTTTTTTTTTTTTTTTTTCTGTGACAGGGTCTCACTCTGTTGCACAGGCTGGAGTACAGTGGCACAATCTTGGCTCATTGCAACCTCCACCTCCCAAGTTCAAGAGATTCTTGTGCCTCAGTCTCCCAAGCAGCTAAGATTACAGGCATGTGACATCACACCTCAGCTAATTTTTGTATTTTTGGTAGAGATGGGGTTTCACCATGTTAGCCAGGCTGGTCTCGAACTCCTGGCCTCAAGTGATCTGCCCATCTCGGCCTCCCAAAGTTTTGGGATTAAAGGCATGAGCCATCACAACCAGCTGATTAATGCGTGTTTGTAGATTTATTGAAGGTGAGGAAATCAATCAAAAGGCAATGCTGGATTTGCCCATTGAAGGTACTACTGCATGCATCTCCCTGGCCTGTACATATCGGTGATGTATCACAAAAAACACAGGAACAAGCGGGTCCTTAATTTCCAAATTCAACTTAATTTGTAAGTCTTAATTTCCAAATGTAACTTTGATTTTGTTGGATTTTTTTTTTTTTTTTTTGAAATAGACTCTTGCTCTGTCACCCAGGTTGGAGTGCAGTAGCACGATCTCAGTTCACTGCAGCCTCTGCCGTCCGGGTTCAAGTGATTCTCCTGCCTCAGCCTCCCGAGTAGCTGGAATTACAGGTGCCTGCCACCACTTCCGGCTAAATTTTGTATTTTTAGTAGAGGTAGAGTTTCACCATGTTGGGCAGGCTGGTCTTGAACTCCAGACCTCAGGTGATCCGCCCATCTTGGCCTCCCAAAGTGCCGGGATTATAGGCATGAGCCACCATGCCCAGTGGGAAGAGTATTTTGTAATTTATAAATAAACTGCATTTACACTGTGCTGAAGGCTTATTTTTAAAAAATTATTTTGAAATAATTATAGATTTATAGGAGGTTGCAAGGAAATGTACAGAGAAGTTCCATTCATCCTTCTCTCTCCTTCACCTCCTTTACAACACCTTACACAGCCAAAAAATTTACATTGGTGTAGTCAAAGAAATCAAAGAAGCCAAGAAATTGCACCCTAGCCTGGGTGACGGAGAGACACCAGAGAGACACTCTATCTAAAAAAAAAAAAAAAAAAGCACTCTTCCAACTTCCTCTTTCTTTCCTTTGTATCCTCTGGCCATGGTGATGTGAACTTACTTTCAGCCAAAAGGAAACCATAATTTTGTTCACAGACATGTATTGTGGAAGTAGCATCAACAATGTCAAATGACAAGATGACACAGCTGAAAAGTAATTTCCAGTCTGAAAGTGTCCTTTGGCTTTGGAGCTAATGTGTCACTGGGAACCCGACAAGTACAAGTCCAATGGAAAGGCAGAGGCAGGAGCCGGGGCCCTTTATGCGAGGGCTAGTCTCCTGAAGGTTATTCCAATGAGGACCCAGACATCATGAAGCAGTTATGACCTTGATTGCTGCCCTAGATCACAAGGTGATGCCTAGGTTTTAGAAACAGGCTTCATGGGCAGAACAAGAAAGAAGTTGACCTGATGACGCAGAAACCGAGCTGAGCCTGCAGGTGGAGGTAAAGAGGTCACAGCAGTGAGCAGACAGCTGGCAGTCTGGTAGCTGGGCAGGCTCACTTGGCCACTTTTTTTTAGAGACAGCATCTCTCTGTCACCCAGGCTGGATTGCAGTGGTGCAAGCATAGCTTACTGCAGCCTCATGCTCCTGGACTCAAGCAATCCTCCCACCTCAGCTTCCTGGGTAGCTGGGACTACAGGTGTGCACCACCAGGCCCGGTTAATTCTTTTATCTTTTTGTAAAGATGGAGCCCAACTTTGTTGCCCAGACTGGTCTCCTACTCCTGGCTTCAAGCAGTCCTTCCACCTCATCTTCCTAAAGTGCTGGGATTACAAGCATGAGCTGCTAAGGTAGGCCTTCCACTTCTTAATGTGTAAGCAGTTGTTCAGGGTGTTCAAGTATTACCGCACACATCTGAAGACTCCAGACCCGGCGCGGTGACTCATGCCTGTAATCCCAGCACTTTGGGAAGCCGAGGCGGGCAGATCACTTGACGTCAGGAGTTCGAGACCAGCCTGGCTAACATAACAAAACCCTGTCTCTACTACAAAAAAAAAAAAAAAAAAAAAAAAAAAAAATTAACCAGGCTTGGTGGCACACACCTGTTATCCCAGCTACTTGGGAGACTGTGGCATGAAAATCGCTTGAACTCAGCAGGCAGAGGTTGTAGTGAGCCGAGATCGAGCCACTACACCCCAGCCTGGGCAACAGAGCAAGACTCTATCTAAAAAAAAAAAACAAACAAAAAAAAACCTAAATAAATAAATAAATAAAGGCCTCTGATTTAGGTGCTCACCCAAGCTGGGCTTAGCCTTGAAGAATGAGGCTGCGGCATTGTACAACTGTCCTAAGAATAAAAAATGAGACCTGCATGTGCTGTTCTTCCTCCACTAAGTGGTCATTATTGATCTCAGCAATGCAGCATTCATTGGTCCCATGAGGCCATTGCAAGTTTCTGACCTTCATTTAGTACTAGAGTAGATTATAAGCCACTCAGGCCTACATGTATACCCACTGACCCATTCACCCTGACCTGAGAATTTATGATAGAAAAATTATTCAATAGAGGGAAAAGCAAAATGCACAAAATTCCTCATTTCCACTTAATTATGTGATATGGTAATGCTTCAAAATTAAACTATAGATATTCCGTTCTCATTATTCCATCCTTCCCTGCCCACCCTCTATTCAGGCAGCAGGAATAGCCTCCATATACGGTGCCGCTAGGGGACAGGGGAAAGAACCTCCAGCAAGCTCGTCCAACCTGAATGCATGTGGCCCAGGACAGCTTCGAATGTGGCCCAACACAAATTTACAAACATTCTTAAAACATTATGAGGGATTTTTTCAATTCTTTTTTAGCTCATTAGCTATCATTAGTGTTATGTGTTTTATGTATGGCCCAAAGCAATTCTTCCAATGTGGCCCAGGGAAACCAAAAGATTGGACACCCCGGGCCTAAAACAAACAAGTTGATTATTAATAAAATGTTACATGAATTACTTAAAAAATGTAGAGAAACAAGAAGCTATTTTGCAAAATCCAGCCTTTATTGAAAGTTAAAAAGGATTTTCAGCCAGGTGTGGTGGCTCCCACCTGTAATCCTAGCACTTTGGGAGGCCGAGGCGGGTGGATCACCTGAAATCAGGAGTTCATGACCAGCCTGGCCAACATGGTGAAACCCCATCTCTACTAGGAAATACAAAAAATTAGTCAAGCAGTATGGTACTCTACCTGTAACCCTGTTACTGGGGAAGCTGTGGCAGGAGAATCACTTGAACCTGGGAGGCGGAGGTTGCAGTGAGCCGGGATTGTGCCACTGCACTCCAGCCTGTGTGACAAAGCAAGACTCCATCTCAAAAAAAAAAAAAAAAAAAAAAGAATTTTGTAGGCATTCTAGGATCTGAACTTCAAAACTAAAAAGCCAAGCTTGGAGGACTGAGTGGAGGTTTTACTCCCCACTGAGTAAAAAAGACTTCCCCATGACCTCGTGGTGAGCTTCTCAAAGGCAGCGAGACTTTGACTGCAGACAGGAAGACATTCAGAATGGGCCGGGGTGGAAGATGGATGCTCATAGATGCCAAGGCCCACCACGAATGCACCAAAAGTGGCAGATATAGTCCCAAAATATGTGTGGGTGTTGCAGGCCAGTCAGGCTGTGTCTCCTTTTCTCAAGCACAGCAAAGCAATTCAGCCCCCAGGCAGAAGGTCAACCAGGTCAGGTTGGGGCTGAGGAGGCAGCAAGAGTCCCCCAGCACCCAAGGAGATGCAGAAATGCTGACACAGCTGGAGGCTGGAAAAGGTGTGAGGTCACAGCAAGGATGACCCAGGGAACATGGGCCCTTGTGACCAAAGATGGGGACCATAGACATCAGTGCCAAGAGCAGCTCCCAGTGTCCAATTCCATGCATGTCAAGCCTCAGCACCACAGGTGCTGGTGAGGACAGGAGACAGTACAAGTGAGAGGAGATAACCCCTAGGGCCCCTGGAAATTAGAGCTCCTTGGGAAAGATGGAAAGTGGAAGCTCAATGAGGAGAGTCTCACATGTGGCTCTTGACCCAAAAGATGCTATCATAACTTTTAAAGGAGAATCGAGTGAAAGAATAAGAGTTTTCTACCCTCCGTGGAACTAAGTGGAGTTCAGTCTCAGAATAGTCACACACCAAAGAGGTGCAGCTATAAATTGTTTTTGTTCTTTTTGTTCTTTTTTTTTTTTTAAGACAGAGTCTCGCTCCATTGCTAGGCTGGAGTGCAGTGGAACAATCTCAGCTCGCAGCAACCTCCACCTCCTGGGTTCAAGTGATTCTTTTGCCTCAGCCTCCTGAGTAGCTGGGACTACAGGTGCACGCCACCAAGCCCAGCTAATTTTTGTATTTTTAGTAGAGACGGGTTTTCACCATGTTGGCCAGGATGGTCTCGATCTCTTGACCTCATGATCTGCCCACCTTGGCCTCCCAAAGTGCTGGAATTACAGGTGTGAGAGGCTGTAAATTCTTAACGGGCTGCAATGAGAAACCAGGAGCTGTTTGGCAGCTGTTAAAAGGTATCAATATGACAAAGATGGAGCAATGTGCCTCAATGCGTGAGGATAGGCGAGGTGAGCCGAGGAGTGACACCTGGTTTCTGGGATTTTCTTAGAAGAGTTATCCTAGGCTCAGGGAATGTCTCTAGGTAAAAGGGTGAGGACGTTTTAAACCGACTGTTGTCATTCATTCTTGCCAAGCTGCCCACAGTGAACTGACTACTGGATACTCCCTCAGAATCTGTTGTCCAGCCTGTGGGAAAATCTCGTGGTCACGTATTTGACCGCCAAGCCAAAGCAAAGGATGCAGCCCCTTGGAGCCCAGGGAGCCGTGCCCAGTTAGAGGTGCCTTTTCCAGGATGCCAGGAAGGTGAGCCAGGACTTACATGCCTGCTTCTCCTCCTATCTCTCCGCATCACCAGGACCACATTCGGATTCATAGTGTGGGCAGTGGGTGGAGGGCTGCCAGGAAACATGGTGCAAGTGCACACTTCACAACACCTCATGCCAGAGGCTGACAGAAAAGGGCATCCCTCCTGAGGGGGGTGAGTGAGGGGTGGGGGTGAGAGACAACGAGAGAGAGAGAAGCAGAGAGGGAGAGTGTGTGAGAGACAGAGTGTGTGTGTGTCTGAGAGACAGAAAGAGTGTGAGAGAATGTGTGTGTGCATTCGTTGGGGGGGAGAGTGTGTGAATGTATCTGTGTGTGTGTGTGAATGTGTGTGCGAGGAACTGTGTGTGTACGTGGGGGGAGAGAGAGTGTGTGAATGGTTATGGGAGTATGAGTGTGTGAATGTGTATCAGTGTGTCTGTGTGTGTGTGAGAGCATGTGTGAGTGTGTGGGGGGAGTGTGTGCGTGAGTGTGTGTGAATATGTGAAGGGAGAGTGCGAGTGTGTATGTGTGAGTGTGTGGGAGTGTGTGTAAATGTGTGAGGGAGAGTGTGCGTGAGTGTGTATGTGGGAGTGTGTGTGAATGTGTGAGGAACAGTGTGTGAGTGCGTGTGTGAGCATGCGTGAGTATGTGAGAGTGTGTGGGAGTGTCCGTGTGTGAGTATGTGGGAATGTGTGAGGGAGTGTGTGTGTGTGTGTGTGTGAGTATAAGTGTGTGAGCGTGTGTGAGTGTGTGAGGGAGAGATAGTGTGTGAGAGGGTGTGCATGTGCACGGCAGCGGGCTCTGGGTTTGGGAAGCAGAGGTTCTTCTCCTCTGGCTTCTGCACTGGCCCCCTCTCCTCCAAACACAGCCCCGGCAAATGAGCGGCTCCGCATCTACCCGAGCCTGTTTGCCTGGTGGGAAGGAAAGAACAGGAGCATCCTTTTGCTGTATTTCACGCACATTGTGCTTGCAGCTCGGCCCTGTGGGTCCTGGATGTACCACTGGGACAGCAGCACCTCGCCATGGGTCCCCAGTGCTCTCACCCAAGCCCTCGCCCTTCCTCTTCACTAGCCAAGCCTTCCAGGGACTTTGGATTGTCTCCAGAGTTCCAACATTCAAATATTTTCACTCATTGTTCAGTTTGGCCTCAGCCTGTGCTTCCAGCCTCATAACTCCTTCTCCAATGTCATGTTTCCAATCAAATCTGACTGCTTATTGCTATCTTAGTCTGTTCAGGCTGTCACAACAAAATGCCACAGGCTGGGTGGCTTAAACAACAGACACTTATTTCCTCACAGTTCTGGAGGCTGGAAGTCCTGGATCAAGGTGCCCGCCTGGCTGGTTAGTGTGGAGCCTCTTGTCCGGGCTTGGGGCCAGCCTGTGTTGTACTGTGTCCTCACACGGCCTTTCTTCTGTGCACGCACAGAGAGAGATCCATCTCTGCTGTCTCTTCCTTTTTTTACGAGGACACTTATCCTACCAGATCAGAGCCCCGCCCTTACCACCTCATTTCCCTCCATTATCTCCCTAAAGGCTTTCTCTCCAGTGTAGTCACATGGGTATTAGGGCTTCAGCCTGTGAATATGAGACTCACAATTCAGTCCATGGCACTGTTTCAACACATTTTTCTTTCCCTGCCTCTGCTCACCCCAGGCCTCCATCTGGGCCACTCCCTCTGCCCCGATCCCCACCCTCTAGCAGCAGAAATCCACCCGATTCGCATCAGTTCCCTGACACTCCTGCCCGAGGGGCTGTCTCCCTTTATTTACCCTCCATCGCACTTGGAACCTCTATGGATGTGTGTTTTCTGCCTTGAGTACTGGGACTGGTGGATTTACATTTTCTCCCTTCTGAGACCGGGAGCTACCTGGAGGAAAAATGTATGCTTTGCTACATTTTTAGCCATCCCAGCGTCTGACATTCGTTGCTCAATAAATAGTTGCTGACTTTAATTTTAAAAATATGGAGCCATGCTATCACTGAGAACATTTATTCAAAAGAATGAATATATCATCCATTCCATTAGCCATTCCTTAAATAAGTCTTTCCAAGATGCTGTGTTGGAATATGTCTCTGACCCACTGTCTTAGTTTCCTGTGTCTATTGTAAGAAATTGCCACAAACAGAATGGCTTAAAACAGCACACACTTATTATCTGACAGTTCTAGAGGTCAGAAGTTTAAAACCAGTCTCACTGGGCTAACATCAAGATATCGGCAAGGCTAGTTCCTTCTGGAGACTCTGAAGGGAGAATCTGTTGCTTTCCTTTCTCAGCTTCTACAGGGCTACATTCCTTGGCTTGTGACCCCACCTTGAATAATTGCAACCTCTCACTTCCACTGTCTCATCTTCTACTCACTACAATCCTCCTGCCTTCCCCTTATAAGGATTTTTGTGGTTCCTCTGGGTTCACCCAGATAATCCAGGATAATGTCTCATCTCAAGATCTTTAACTAAATCACATCTACCAAGTCTCTTTTGCTGTGTAAGGTAACATATCCACAGATTCCTGGGATTAGAATGTGGACATCTTTGGGGGGCATTGTTGAGTTTACTACACCTAACAGGAAACCATGCCTTTTTCAGTTGAAAGTGCTGTGATTATCAGAAAATCAGTTACATTATAGTAGGGTTTGTCCTCAGGTTTGCCTTACAATAGGCTGAGTAGGAGTAAATAAAAGTCCCAGACAGAGGTAGGAACCTTTAACTTGAGCCCCCAGTGTGTTGTCTACTCTACATTTTTTAACTCTAGTGTTTCCAAGTATAAAATACGGCAACAAACTACTGCTGTAAAGACGTAGGGAGTCAATGCTTGTGGAAGACACTGCATATACCTGAGAATCTGCTTCCTGTCATTCCGAAACCCTCTCCTTTCCTTAACCTTGGTGTTTAAAACATATCCTCCTCTCTTTTACCTACAACACCTACAAGTGTTGAATTTGATCGAGATTAAGTAGGCTTCCTAATGGAAGCAATTTTTCCTCCCCTGGCAGACTTAAATGAGGGCCCCTTGAATTAAAAATGCAAATGGCTCACATTTGAACTTTGCATGCAGCACAACTCAAGCATGCCTGGCTTCCCTTTCATTGTCATGATTGGTAGAAACTCCTGTTACACATACATACACACACGCACACACACGCCTTTACTACTAGCTCCATTCCAGGGCATTTGAAGCCTGCCTATAGAACTTCCTACTAATCAGCAAACATTAAGTGATCCCCAGTGAGGACAAGATCCCAGACAGACCACAAAGGCTACTGAGGGAGAAGAGAAGTGGCACTCGCCAACCTGGTACCCCACCATTCTCTCGGCAGCCTCTAAGCGCCAATCCTGTCCCTTCTAGCTCATCCTCCACATTGTGGCACACAAAGTATCTACTTAAAAATGCAAGTCGGATTGACCCGTATCTCATAAAACCCTTTGTGACTCCTTTGTACAAGAGTCTATGCTCTTTTGAATGACATTCCTTTAAGGCCCTACCCATCTCTCCAGCTTCATTGCCAGTTACTCCCTTTTTCACTCCCTAGACTTCACTCAGCTATTCCTGCAGGCACCACAGTGTCTCTGGCCTTCATGCGTCTGAACATGCAGCAACTCTGCTTCTGATGCCCAGAAAACTCAGTGGAGACATGACCCCTCCAGGAAGCCTTCAACAACACCCAATCTGGGTGAGACATTTCTCCTCCATACATGGTGTCATTGCCACTTTGCACTGAAACAACCGTTGAATATTTGTCACTGGAGAATCCCCTTAAGGGCAGTGTGGTGTCCAATTCATCTCTGTATCTCCACAGTCTCATTCAGTGCTTAGCACTCTGTAGGAGAACTGGATTTAAATGAATTCAAGCAATTTGCATTCCTGCCAAAGTTAAGCTGATGTTAACATCAGCTTGTCTGGACAGCAGCTGATAGATCCTATGGTTGATAAAAATCTCCCTGGCCAGCAGCTAAACTGTTAAGCCAGCAAGCTCAGAACTTCAGAAACTACCAGAAAGGGGAAATGTGATGGAAGCTGGTATTCGTCACTTACCACCGACATTTGTTGTCCAGCCAAACGCGTTTCTTAATTAATGGTGTTGTAAAATATTCAAGGGGAAAAAAAAACAAATTAATGTGATGTTCTCTGATTCCCAAATCCCTGCCAACCATCATCTGTAACATATTGCCATCTTGGCATCTGAAGAGAATCCCTCCTCTTCCCCCAACCCTCTTGAATTGTGGGGGCAAATTCAACAACCCGGTTTGAGGCAATCATGCTGATGAGGCACACATTGATGTCACTCGTCTTGGGAGGGTACACACACAGGACAGTTACCATCTGCCTGAAGGCTGGTACATAATCCAAGAGAGCTGTTTTATTTATTTTTTCATTTCCTCTATTCCCTGCCTTGAAATAGTTTTGCAACTCAGGAAGAAAAACAAAGAGCAGAAAAATTTTCCTACCAAATTTTGGACTCAACTGATGTACATAGCAATTAGCAACCAATAATGTATTCTAATAAATGTACAACAACAACAGTTATCACTTGTTGACACTAGCTATAATTTGGCCTTCATAGTGTCTCAGTGAGGTAAGAACTATGGTCCACATTTTACAGATATAGGAGCTGAAGTTCATCTTAACCAACTTTACCAAATGGCTAGTAAGTGACAGAGCCATGATATGAACTCACTTCAGCTTTGACTTCAACATTTATGCTCTTAGCTACTGTATTCAGTGTTTGCATCTCCTTACTCTGCCCCTTAATCCATTAGTTCTCTGATTCATATAATTCTAGCATCCAGAGGTCCTTGATATAACCACATTTCTAACTGCTCACAGCATTTCTGTTAAAGCAGAGAGTTCATTGCCTCCCAAAGCAGCTTGTTCCAGATCTGCTCAGCAAAAATTCTGAGCCAGGTCTTTCCCAGGCTAAATTTAAATCCATTATTGCTCTACCTACTTACTGGTACTAGTTCTGACCCCTGGAACTGCACAAAATCATTCTTCCACAAGATGGCTCTTGATGTGTATAAAGAAAGTATCCCTAGGCTTGGGCTGTACCAGGATTCAGGACTGAGCCTAGGGGTTAGAAAAAAAGCCAGTGCAGAAGCTGAATTTTGAGGAAAGACTAATTGTGAGTATATTGATGGTACCCAGCATTGCTGCTTCTCCACATAAAATCTTGCTTGAACCAACATCTAAATTCTCCATCAGTCAAATTTTTCTTAAATGAAGCAGAACTTGAGCTTTTTTCTCCTCTTGGGACTAGGATAGGAGTGGCTACTCTCATTATGGTGGCCCAAAGACACACTGAGTGATCAGGCAGGGCTCTAACACGGTGAGAAGCTACAACAGAGGTTCAATGGAGACAGTCACTGGGTGCGCCCATCCCCTCCCTGCATCCAGAGTGTGCCTCCTGGAAACACAGTGGCCAGGCCTAACCATGGATTCCAAACCCTGCTCCTAACCTGCAACGCTAGGTTCCCCATATTGAAAGTGATGCTTGTGTTTTGGCTTTTCCATCCCCTGCTCCTTTCTCCTCTTCTCTTGCTACTGCATTTTGTGGAAAAGAGTTTAAGACAGAGGACAGCAAACCTCATGCAAAGAACCAGAGAGTAAATATTTTAGACTTTGTGCACCACACAATCTCTGATGCAACTACTCAACTGGAAAGCAGCCATAGCTGTAGATGTAGGTGAATAGATGCGGAGGTGTTCCAGTGAAACTTTTTTTATGGACACAAGTTTGAATTTTATATGATTTTAATTTGTCACAAATTGATTACTTTTTGATTTTTTAAAACCATGTAAAAAATTTAGGAGCATGCTTACCTTGACAACCATACAATAACAGACAAAAAGCCACAGTTTTTAGACCCTTGGTCTAGAATGTTTACTGAATCTGAGTGACAGACCCTGGACTATAGGATCTCCCAAAGGCATTGACTCCTGGACTGTAAATCTGGGCCTTATGAGACTTACATCTTTGATGACTTTTCTGGAAATAATGTGTATCCTGGCCCTGCGTGGTTTCTTCCCCAGCAGCTCCACTCCACTACTCATGGCTGTGCCAAGCTTAGCGGCAATCACTTCATCACATCCATTTGTGTCTTCACTTTGTGGTGTCATTCCTTGGAAGGCTTGGCCTGTACGTGAGGAATATTTGACAACTGCCTTGAGTTTTGACTCACTACTGCAGAAGGATAAATGCTTGAAAATTGATTTCCTGGGGAAAGAAACATGACTAAGAGGAAACCTGAAGGTTTAGGAACAATAGCACCTTAACGGGAAATGAGGCACTTGGAGAGGCCGGCATGAACCAAGAGTTAGTATGAACCATTGAGTTGGACCAGTTGAGGGGAAAGTAGTTTTTCCATGAGCTAAAACTAGTATTTTCCAACCATAAAAACATTTCTTAAACTCAGCTTCTAAGAACCTTACTATTATTATTATTATTTTGGTGCTACATGAGAGGGAGAGGGTTTTTTGTTTGTTTGTTTGTTTTTTGGAAAAATGAGAACTACTTTTAAATATTTTAAGTTATTTGCAGCAAGTTGTTTTCTTAATCTGGAAATGGGAGTTTTGCATTCTGCTAAATATTGTTCTTTCTTTAAATCCTTTGTTTTTCTTAGGAAAGTCCCAGGGCTCTTGTTCCCGTTTGTATGTTGGCTTGCTCCCCAAATCTTCTCAGTTGAACTCTGTTTTTCTCCATTTTATGGGCTGCCTGGGAAAAGGAAGACTACATGGTTGGAGTGTAAATAATGGAGATCTGAGTCAGAAGATAGAAGCTGTCACTAACCAGCACGTCAATAGACTCTTTGCCACTGTTACATGCCCAAGAATAGGTATATATTTCCCCAATGTCCATTGTATTGGAGGCACTGTGGCATGAAGGTGGGGTGAGAGGTATAAAGCAAATACAAGTGGCAAGTCTTACTGTTAACAAAAAATTGTCCAAGGTATTATGCCAGTTATGTTCTGACCCATGTGTCTGCAGAAGGAATGAGACAATCTCCCAAGTTGTCAGCAAGATGACCACATAAACCAGAAGCTAGCTCCATCATAAACATATATTAATTCACAGATTATGGGAAATGTTGAAAAGCTCACAGAACATATATCCATTTACAATGCAGAATGCATTCAAATAATTAAATTTTAAAGGTAATACTTTCATGATTATATAATAAATATTAAAATACAGAAGCACAAAAAGACAATAATGAATTTAAAATTACTCATTGCTCAAAAAATTAAACACAGAATTACCGTAAAATCCAGAAATTCTACTTTGGGGTATATACCCCTTAGAATTAAAAGCAGGGACTCAAAGAGATATTTATAGACCTATGTTCATAGCAGCATTATTCACAATAACCAAAAAGTAGAAACAAACCAAGTGTTGACAGATGAATGGATAAACATGTTGTGTGTAATATTATTCAGGCTTAAAAAGGAATGAAATTTTGACATATGCTGCAACATGGGTAAACCTTGAAGACATTATTCTAAGTGAATAAGCCAGATACGAAAGGACAAATATTGTACAATTTTACATGTATGTGGTACCTAGAGTAATCAAACTCACAGAGACAGAAAGTACATTGGTAGTTGCCAGGGACTGGGGAAAGAGGGAATGGTGAGTTATTGTTTAATGGGTATGTCATTTCACTTTGGAAAAATGAAGATATTCTGGGCATGTATGGTGGTGACAGTTGCATAGCCATGTGAATGCACTTAATACCACTGAACTGTGCAGTTAAAATGGTTAAAATGGCAAATTTTATGTTATCCATATTTTACCACAATTAAAAATTCTTCACTAACAAAAGAAGCACAAAACCTACAATCCAAAAACTTACAATCCAAAAACTACAAAATGTTGTTAAAAGAAATATAAAACCTAAATAAGTGGAAACACATCCCATGTTCATGGATCAGAAAACTTAAGATGGCAATACTCTCCACATTGTTAAGCTGCCAATACTCCACAAATTGATCTACAGATTAAGTGCAATTCCACTTTTAAGAATATATCCAAGAGAAATGCAAACATGTATCTTCACAAATACTTGTACAAGAACTTATAACAGCCAAAACTGGAAACAACCCAAGTGTCCACCAACCAAAGAACTGATAAATTAAATGTGAATGTTTATACAATGTAATATTCAATCATAAAAGGAATGATGTACTGATGCAAGCTACAACATGGATAAAACTTGAAAACATTATAAGAGAAAGAAGCCAGTCGCAAAAAGCCACATATTATATGATTCTATTTACATAAAATGTATAGTATAGACAAACCTATAGAGACAGAAAGATTAGCTCTTGCCTTGGGCTGGGGATGGGGGGTGAGAAATGGGGAGTGACTGCTAATGGGTACAGGGTTTCTTTTGGGGTGATAAAAATGCTCTAAAGTTGACTATGGCGATGGTTGCACAGCTCTGTAAATATACTAAAATCATTGAATTGCATACTTTGGATGAATTGTATGGTATGTGAATTATCTTAAAAGACAATTACAAAAGAACTATCTGTATCATTGTTAGCATTTTGGTATATGTGTTCATATCCTTTTTTTTCTTCAAATGTTTATAGATTATTAAATAGAATTAAGATTGTAGTGTTTTATAGTCTATATTTTTATTTAGCTATATAGTTCCATGCCATTAGTATTGTGTGGAATTATTTTATTTTATTTTATTTCATTTTATGGACGGACTGTCAATTATTTAAACAATATCCTATAGTGGGACTTTTGTTTTCAACTACTTGCACTTTTAAATAACATCATGATTAACATCCTTGCAGGTGAATTTCTTAGCCATCCATAATTATTCCTTGGAATAAATTCTGGAATCAGATATTATGGTCAAATTACATGCACATTTAATGGCTTTTGAAATGTATTACCAAACTGCTCTCCAAAAATCACGTACCTGGCATATGAAAAGATGCTCAGTATTATTAGTCATCAGAAAAATGCAAATCAAAATCATAATGAGATCCCACTTCACACCCACTAAGATGGCTATAGTAAGAAAGACAGACAATATGTAAGGTGGAGGTTGCAGTGAACTGAGATCACACCACTGCATTCCAGCCTGGGTGACAGAGTGAGACCCTATCTCAAAAAAAAAGATAATAATACATGTTGGGAAAAATGAGGAAAAATTCGAACTATTGTACGTTTTGACAGTTTCTTTAAAGTTTAAACATAGTTACAAAATGATCCAGTAATTCCATTCCTAGGTATATCCCCAAGGGAATTGAAAACATATACACAAAAACTAATAGATGAAAGTTCATATAAACATTATTTATCATAGCCAAAAAGTGGAAACAACTCAGATGTCCACCAAATAATGAACAAAATGTGGTCTATTCATACAATGAAATATTGTTCAGCCATAAGCAGTAATGAAGTGCTGATGCATGCTACAGCATGGATGAACCTTGAAAACATTATGCTGAGTGAAAGAATCCAGACACAAAAGGCCACATCTTACAGGTTTCACTTACATACAATGTTCAGGACATGTAGATCTATAGAGATGGAAAGTATAGTCTGGGTGCGGTGGCTCACGACTGTAATCCCAGCACTTTGGGAGGCCAAGGCGGGAGGATCGCTTGAGCCCAGGAGTTCGAGACCAGCCTGGGCAAGAGGGAGAGACCTTGTCTCTACAAAAATTTAAAAATTAGCCAAGGGTGGTGGTGTGCACCTATAGTCCCAGCTGCTTGGGAGGCTAAAGTGGGAAGATGGCTTAAGTTCAGGAATTTAAGGTGGCAATGAGTTATGATAAGGCCACTGTACTCCAGCTTGCATGACAAAGCTAGACCGTGTCTCTATTTTTTAAAAAACTAAAAGTATATTACTAGCTGCATCAGGGACTAGAGGAAGGAAGAAATGGGAGTGACTGCTAAGAAGTACCGGAGTTTTTTCAGGGGTAATGAAAATGTCTGGAATTAGATTGTGGTGATGATCTGTAACTGGAATTAGATGAAAATGATCTGGAATTAAATTGTGGTGATGAGCACAATTTTATGAATACTAAAGCCACTGAGCTGTATACTTTAAAAGGGTAAATTTGTGGTATGTAAATTACACTTTGCTTAAGAAAAAAAAAACTTAGCTCTATTTACTCCCCAAAAAAGCGAAGTTTGAGTGTGACTAGTTCCTTCTAGCTGGCGTATTTTTTATTTTTCCTAATTTGATAAGCAAAAAAATGTCTTTTCTTAGATGTTTTAACTTGCATTTCTTTGATAATCAATGAAATTGCACTGCTTTTTATGTTTATCAGCTATTTGCATTTTATCTTCATGAATTGCTTGTTCATAGCTTCTGCCCATTTGTTTTGGGGTTTTCATTCTTTCTTTTATTATTTCACAAGATTTTTTTTTTTTTTTTGAGACGGAGTCTGGCTCTGTCACCCAGGCTGGAGTACAGTGGCCGGATCTCAGCTCACTGCAAGCTCCGCCTCCCGGGTTTACGCCATTCTCTTGCCTCAGCCTCCCGAGTAGCTGGGACTACAGGCGCCCGCCACCTCGCCCGGCTAGTTTTTTGTATTTTTTAGTAGAGACGGGGTTTCACCGGGTTAGCCAGGATGGTCTCGATCTCCTGACCTCGTGATCCACCCATCTCGACCTCCCAAAGTGCTGGGATTACAGGCTTGAGCCACCGCGCCTGGCCTTCACAAGACTTTTTATATTAAAGTTTTTAATTTGTAATCTTTTACCATATAGTCACTTAATTTACCTTTTCATTTATTCCTTCAACCAGTATTTATGGATACTTAAGTGTCACTAAGTGAGCCTTTTGACTTAGTGTTGATAAGAATATTTATGTTGTCCTTACAACCCTTTTTCTGCGTTCTGCCTGTTCATATACTTAGAAAAGACATCAGTACATTTTTTCAACCTAATTTTCTCTTAGGATTTTTTTGGTTTTCCTGTTTACATGCAGCTTCTGAATTTGTATGGAATGCTTTTGCTGAAGGATGTGAGAAGTGCAGCGTCCATCACAAGGGGCCCTGCAAGGCTGGGGTCTCTGCCCCTCCAACCCAGATCCCTAGATGCTCGGGACACCATTCCTGCTGACTTCCTGACACTACTATGCCTGGCTAATTCCCAGTCTTGGATACTTTTTCATCCTCCTTCCATGTCCTTTCTCTGCTTTCAAAAGCCTTCAGAAATGCTAGAGATCGGGTAGGGGTGCCAGCCTCAGTCCATTTTGCTTCCCAACTCACTGTCTTACAATAGAGAACATTTATTACCTGTCAATCCCTGGGCTAAGTTCTTTTTGGTGCACCAGGTCTACTTAAACCTCAGTCAGTCCTACATGTCTGTTTTACACATGGGGAAACTGAGGATTAGGAGATTTAAGTAGTTGTCCAACAAGGCACAGAAATCTCTCTCCAGCCCCTGCCCTTCCAGATATTGCTGTGAATGTGGAAAGAAAAGGAACCTAGAGAGAAGCCTCTCCCCAACTCTGAGATGCAGTGGCATGTATCATCCACTCAGTGGGCAAGTCCATACTGAAATCCTGCCCTGTGCAGGCCCTGGGTATGGGTGCTGTGGGCAGAGAGGAGTAATAATCCAAGACCCCTATCTTCAGAGATGTGACATCTGGTTAGCTCCCTAGAGAATACACCTCACACCATTTTGCCTGCCTGCTTTCTTCTCTCTCTCTTTTTCTTTCTTTCTTTCTTTCTTTCTTTCTTTCTTTCTTTCTTTCTTTCTTTCTTTCTTTCTTTCTTTCTTTCTTTCTTTCTTTTCTTTCTTTCTTTCTTTCTTTCTCTCCTCTTTATTTCTTCTTTTTCTTCTCTTTCTTTTTCTTTCTTTCTTTCTTTCTTTCTTTCCTTTCTTTCTCTCCTCTCTCTCTCTTCTTTCTCTTCTCTTCCTCTTTCTCTCTTTCCCCTGCCTGCCTGCCTGACTACTTGCCTGCCTTCCTTCCTTTCTTCCTTTGTTTTCTGAGACAGCGTCTCACTCTATTGTCCAGGCAGGAGTGCAGTGGCATGATCACTGCTCACTGCAGCCTTGACCTGCTGAACTCAAGCAATCCTCCCACCTCAGCCTCCCAAGTAGCTAAGACTACAGGTATGCACCACTATGCCCGGCTAATTTTTTCTTTTTTCTATAGCAACTGTAATGTGGTTTGGCTCTGTGTCCTCACCCATATCTCATCTTGAATTGTAATCTCCATGTGTCGAGGGAGGGACCTGGTGGGAGGTGACTGGATCATGGGGGTGGTTTCCCCCATGCTGTTCTTGTGATAGTGAGGGAGTTCTCATGAGATCTGATGGTTTAAAAGTGGCAGTTTCCCATGCATGTGCTCTCTCTCTCCTGCCACCATGTAAGACATGTCTTGCTTCCCTTTCACCTTCCACCACGATTGTAAGCTTCCTGAGGCCTCCCCAGCCAAGAGGAACTGTGAGGCAATTAAAACCTTTTCTTGTATAAATTACCCAATCTCAGGTAGTATCTTTAGAGCAGTGTGAAAACAGACTAATACAAACGGGGTCCCACTGTGTTGCCCAGGCTGCTCTTGAACTCCTGGGCTCAAGTAATTCTCCCGCCTCAGCCTCCCAAAGTGCTAGGATTTATAGGTGTGAGCAACCATGCCTAGCTGATTTTGCCTATTTCTAACCTGATGAACTCTCCTATTCCTCTTCTTACCCAATGTGGTAGAAATTATGACAATCCTCTCTTTTATCTCTTAATAGACCAGAGATGAAATATTTTTGTTATGGTTAATTTTATGTGTCAACTTGATTGGATCACAGGATGCCCAGATACCTGATTAAGCATGATTTCCGGGTGTGTCTGTGAGGATGTTTCCAGAGGAAATTAACATTTGGACTGATGGACTGAGTAAAGGAGACAACCCTTTCCAATATGGATGGGCCTCATCTAGTCTGTTGAGGGCCTGAATGAAACAAAAAGGTAGAGGAAAGTTGGATTTGCTCTCTGCTTGACTGCATCAGCTGGGACATCGCCCTTCTGCCCACAGAATTCCTTGTTCTCAGGACTTCAGATCCAGACTGGAATCTATGCCATCAGCTCTCTGACTCTCAGGTCATTGAACTATACAACTGGTTCTCCTGAGTCTCCAGCTTGCAGAGAGCAGATTGTGGGACTTCTCAGCCTCCATAATCACATAAGCCAATGTCTTATAATAAATAAATACCTAAGCAAATAAATTGGGCCAGGCACTGACTCACACCTACAATTGCAGCACTTTGGGAGACTGAGGCAGGAGGATTGCTTGAGCCAGCCCAGAGTTTAAGACCAGCCAGGGCAACATAGTGGGACCCACATCTCTACAGATTTTTTTTTGTTTAAATTAGCTGGGTGTGGGCCAGGCACAGTGGCTCACTCCTGTGATCCCAGCACATTGGGGGCCTGAGGCAGGTGGATCACAAGGTCAGGCAATGGAGACCATCCTGGCTAACATGGTGGAACCCTGTCTCTACTAAAAACACAAAAAATTAGCCAGGCGTGGTGGCGGGTGCCTGTAGTCCCAGCTACTCGGGAGGCTGAGGCAGGAGAATGGCGTAAACCTGGAAGGCGGAGCTTGCAGTGAGCCGAGATCGTGCCACTGCACTCCAGGGTGGGCAACAGAGTGAGACTCTATCGTAAAAAAAAGAAAAAAAAGAAAAAAGAAAAAAGAAAAAATTAGCTGGGTGTGGTGGTGCATGCCTGTAGTCCTAGCTACTTGGGAGGTTGAAGTGGGAGGATTGCTTGAGTCCAGGAGGTTGACGCTTCGGTGAGATAGTGTATTAGTCCATTCTCTTATTGCTATTAAGAACTATCTGAGACTGCATAATTTGTAAAGAAGAGAGGTTTAATTGGTTCACTATTCTGCAGGCTGTGCAGGAAGCAAGGCTGGAGAGGCCTCAGGAAACGTACAACCATGGCGGAAGGCAAAGGGGAATCAGGCATGTCCTACATGGCTGGAGCAGGAGGAGGAGAATGAAGGGGGAGGTGCCATATGCTTTTAAACAACCAGATCGCATGAGAACTCACTCACTATCATGAGAACAGCAAGGGTAAAATCTACCCCCATGATCCAATCACCTCCCACCAGGCCCCTCCTCCAACACTGGGAATTACAATTCGACATGAGATTTGGGCAGGGACACAGAGCCAAACCATATCAGCTAGGATCACACCACTGCACTCCTGAGCAATAGAGTGAGACCCTGTTTCAAAAAAAAGTAAATGTGTGTATGTGTGTGTGTGTAAAAGATCGATCGATCTATCTATCTTTATATGTATGTATCTTCTTGGTTCTGTTTCTCTGGAAAACTCTAACATAGCCTCTGACTCCTTAGCCTTTTTGGATATGAGGGCTAACGAAGCTGTCTCCCTTTGTCTAGCCTTAGTCTTCATTTCTCCAGATCCCAGCTTACCAAAAACTGGCCAGTCTCCATGGTGACTGAGGTCAGGAAGTTGTGACTGCCTTGAGCGAACTGGTAATGGCTTTCAGAGTGATAGCTTTGCTGCCTTCTCCCTTGCCCACTCCCCTCACCTTTAGCCCTGGAAGTGCAGGTGGGGGGCTGAGGAATCACCAACTGCTGGAGCGGGTGCAGAGCCTCCCACAGCATCCTCAAGATGAGAGCACTGCCCCTAGGCACCTGCCATTCATCATGCCTGCCACCCTCTGGAAAGGTATTACTACCAGTGACAAGGGTGAGGGCAGACTGACTTCAACCATGCCTGGCCCAGCCTGCAAAAGGAAGCTAACAAGGACGTGAGGCTGGCATATTTTTCACCTCAAAGTTAGAGTCCCTGGACTGGCAGCCTTAGCATCACCTGGGAACTTGTTAGAAGGGCAAGTTATTGGGCCCCACCCTAAGATCTACCAAATCAGGAATTGGGGGTGGGTTGGGGACAGCGATCTGTATTTTACCAAGCCTTCCAGGCTATCCTGATGCAAGTTTAAATCCAAAAACCATTGTTCTCCAGCAGTGGATCCCAAATTTGTCTGCACTTTGGAATTACCAGCAAGCTTCACAAAAGTACTGATGCCTGTCCCAGTAGTGAACTGGAGTTGGTTTGTACCAGCTCACCAGAGCTGATGTTTTAAATTTCAGAAATTTTGTGAGTCAGGTATTTAACACAGTCACTATTTAAAATTAAATTATATACATATAAACTTACAATGAAATAAATTATATTAAAAATAAAAGTAATAAATGTTCAAAACCCATCACCTCTAAATTGTTTTAATACATTTAACTATTATCTATGCTCTTGACATTATTTATATTTTGTTTGTTTGTTTTTGTTTGAGACAAGGTCTGAAGTGCAGTGAGCATGACTCACTGTAGCTTTGACCTCCTGGGCTGAAGCAATCCTCCCACCTCAGTCTCCCCAGTAACTAGGACCCCAGACGTACACCACCACACCCAGCTAATTTTTCTTTTTATAGAGACAAGGCCTCACTATGTTGCCAAGCTGGTCTCGAACTCCTGGCCTCAAGCAATTCTCCCACCTTGGCCTGCCAAAGAAATGGGATTACAAGCATGAGCCACTGTACCAAACCTTTTGTATGTATTCTCTCTGCATGATGAAAACACTATGTCATGGTTTGCTGCTGAGCATCTCTTTTCAGCTCTGCATTCAGTGAAGGCACATTTGTAGCTGGAAATCAACCATGATGGGAATATTTACACCTCAGTAACCAGCAAATGTTACAGGTCAGGGCTTTTCCTCCAAAAGAGCCTGTTGTTAAGCATTTGCCACATACTGCTACTCATGTTCCACCCCAGAAATTGTGATTTAATGGGTCTGGGTTGTGGCTGGGCTTTGGAATTAAAAGAAAAAAAAGCCCCAGGTAATTCTAATGTGCATCAACTCTGGGAACCACCATTCTAAAGAAAGTCAGCTCACTGCAGATCCCCGTGGGAATGCTTAGTGGGGTAGTTCACCCACAGGTCTGTGTGCTCAACAGACAGGGCTGTGTTGTGTGAAGACATGGGAAGGAGTCCTCTCACTTCTCACAAACTCAGTTTGAGGGGGCAGGTAGGTAAAGTAGATAAGTGAAGAGAGTGAAGGAGGTGACACAGTGGCCAATCTGAGGGTTCATACCCCATTTGCACCTCATCAATGAGCTCTCAGCCCCAGCCAGGAGTTGCCACATGTGGAATGCTGGCTCGGGGCTACCAGAGCTTCTGATTGTTTTCAGATAAACTACAATTCTGGATATTTCAGTGAAATCTTCCCATCTTTAGGAAATCACACAGGCCACACAAAACACACCCGCTAACCAGCTTCAGCTAGCAAGCTACTGATTTGAAACCCCTATCTAGCCAGTGTGAACTTCACACGGGATACATGAGAGTATGGCCACATTGCAAGCAAGTGAAAGTGACTCTTGATAGCCCTGCTAGGGCCCCTCATCAGAAGGGTGGACCCCACATGGCCACGGGATTCCTCCTCAAAGCCCAGGTGGTAAATTGGTTCCACGGGTCCTGGAAAAGCAGGGGGGTAGCATTTCAGATTTCACCTCATATAGAGTATAGTAGTCTCCAAATATAGGAAGAGGGTAAAAAGAATAGCAAATATGGATCACAAACCCCCTACCCCTGACATTTAATCATTGAAAATGATGTGGGGAAATGAGTATGGCCATCCACATTCCCACAGTTATTTCTGGAGGTCAGCAAAACAGACCTCTAGGCACATCGCCTTCAGGTGAGACCCTGGACACCTCACTGCCAATCCCTGTCTTAAGTTTTGGATGAAAATTTCTCAGATCCTGGACACTTTAGGTATTGGTAAGTCTAATCACAGTCAGATCGCGGCCATGGAGAAATTAGAACCTTCCTACAGTGCTGGTGGAAATATAAAATGGCATGACAACTTTGGAAAGCAGCCTGGCAATTCCTCAAAAGCTTAAGATAGAGTTACTGTGTGACCCAGCAATTCTAATCCTAGATATATATTCAAAAGAATTGAAAGCATATTCACACAAAAACTTGCTCGTGAATGCTTATAGCAGCATTATGCACACTAGTCAAAAAGTGAAAAGAACCCAAATATCTATTAACTAATGAATGGACAAACAAAATGTGGTCTTGCCATATAATGACATATTATTCAGCCATTAGAAGGAATGAAGTACAGATACATGCCCCAACATGGATGTAAGTTCAAAACATTATGCTAAGTTGAGCAGGGCATGGTGGCTCACACCTGTAATCCCAGCACTTTGGGAGGCTGAGGCAGGCAGATCACCTGTGGAGTTCGAGAGCAGCCTGGCCAACATGGCAAAACCCTGTTTCTACTAAAACTACAATAATTAGGCGGGCATGGTGGTGCATGCCTATAATCCCAGCTACTCAGGAGGCTGAGGCAGGAGAATCGCTTGAACCTGGGAAGCGGAGGTTGCAGTGAGCCAAGTTTGCGCCACAGCACTTCAGCCTGGGCAACAGAATGAGACTCCATCTAAAAGAAAAAAAAAAAAAGCCAAGAAACCATTATGCTGAGTGAAAGAAGTCAGTCACAAAAGGCCACATATTGTATAATTTCTAAGAGATGTCCATCCAAGATAGGCAAATAGATAAAAACAGAAAATAAATTTAATGGTTGCCAGGGGCTGAGAGCAGGAGAAATAAGGAGTGGCTGCAAATGGGGCTGGGTTTCTTTTTGGGGTGATGAAAATAATCGGCATTGGATAATAGTTATAGTTGTATAACCTTGAGAATATACTAAAAACTACTGAATTGTATACTTCAAAGTGTGCAATTTTAAAAATTGTGGCTACATATCTAAGCAGACAGCTTGTACTTTGGCAAAAAATATGTAAACATCCCATCCATCTCATTGTGGAGTGAATCAGGACGGGGAGAAACACAGTGACAGTCTCTCTGATAACAACTGATATTACAGAGGCCACAACACAGACTGTAACCAACATTTATCCCCCCATGGCCAAGGAGGAGATGGACCTGAAGACACCTTCCTTGTGATTCTAACACATTGCGAGTGCAGAATGCGAAAATGCTGAGGAAAAGCCCACAGAACAGGCCCCTCATGTTTAGAATCCTGCCCAGCCATGCTCCAAGGTGGGAAACTCAGCTGCCCAGAGGCCCTCTTCAGGGACTCTGCCTGCTTTGCTGTATGACAGTCATTAATCTCATGCAGCTAAGTTCTCATTGAGGCTGTAGTGACATGACTTGAAATTCACAAGATTAATGTTTGCAAACCATGAAGGGATTCATTTATTCTTAGTTTATGGGGATGACCCTGCAGAGGGGCAGTTGATTGTGCTATGAAAGCCCAACAGGGTTAAGCCCAGCCACAGTCAACCGGTCCATAATTCTCACAAGAAAGGGAGGGATATGAAAGGACACATCCCCCACCAAGAGGAATCTTCTTCAGTCACAGAATTATTTTCATATGAAAACATATGTGGGAACAATGTCTAGGTAAGGACTCAGGGCTGTTATGGATCTACAGAAGGATGGCATGTTGATCAATGTCCAGTCAGGGAAACAAAAGTCACATCATGTGTTCCAAATACAGAGAATTGAAGACAGAGAGTTGGTTACAAACACACTGGGAAGGCCAGAGGAGCACAAGGAGAGAGATCAGGTTAGCTATAAACTAGAACTACAGGAAACTGGATCACCCTTAGGCAAGAGAGCTAACAGGGATACAGTGTTGCCTAGAGTTGAGAACCTAGATATTGGGAGGTTGTGGCTGTGGACTCTTGCAGCTGACATCTTGATGCTTCAGGAAGTCAGAGCCTACACTCCTGCTGCTGCTGTTGGAGCCACGTAGCCAGATCACACCTGCCAGCCTGATCTCACCTGAGTCTTGGCCCACCAACCACCATGCTGTTGAGGTTGTTGATGTACCCACTGCTATTGTCACTGCACCTGAGCAGGAGCCTAGGAGTCCACACTCTGCAATGCTGCGGCAGACAGAAAGGCTAGGAAGGGCTTCACTCTTTCTCCCCATCTTCTAGTCTCCTGCCACTGCTCTGCCATGAACAGAATCTAATCTAACCAGTATGCAGAATCTAGATGCAGTGCGCATGGTCCCAGCCCCCTACCACACAGAGCAGAGCACAGAGGAGTGGGAATGGAGCTGAGGGGCAAAATGGCCAGCATAAAAAGAGTGGGAGTGCCTTTCACAGCCTGAGATAGCTAAACAGGGGCAGAAAGTACCTAATTTCCACCACAGGCAGAGCTTCAGCTTGGAGAAAATTGGCCTTACCAAATACAGACAGATTTATTGGTCTATTATTTTATTCACTCATGCATTCACACATGAGTTCATTGGGTTAAACACGAATGCAGGAAATAGTGAGTGCCAATAATAGTATCTGCTCTCCTTCCCTTTTTCACACCCTACAGATCTCGAAGGTCTTTGTGGGCTTCTAGAATTCCCTACAGTAATTTTTCCTTCTCAGAGATTAGAGCCAACATCAGCAGAAAAGGTACAATGGGAATGAGGAGGTTCTGGTCCAAGCATACAAAAGGATACTCCCTGGAGACTCTGTGAAGGCAGCAGGAGGCTGGCGCTGGAATCCCTCCAGTTTTGTCATTACTCCTTGCTCGGCATGCCTGGGGTTCACATCCTTATTTTTATTAAAAAGTGCACCTTTTCTTTGAGAGGACAGGACTTTCTCTGGAACATGATTCTTTTTTTATTTTAAGTTTTATTTTAGGTTCAGGGGTACATGTGCAGGTGTGTTATATAGGTAAACTTGTGTCATGGGGGTTTGGTGTACAGATTATTTCATCACCCAGGTACTAAGCATAGCACCTGATAGGCATTTTTTTCTGATCCTCTCCCTCCTCCCACCCTACTCCCTCAAGTAGACCCCCAGTGAATTCTAAAGGGATTTTGTCACATGGAGCTTTCTATGATATGCTATGATATTGTGAGACACTGCACAGTGTCCTTGCTCACAGCGTCCTTGCTCACATTTTCCCAGCGAGCCCAGAGCAGAATCTACATGACTGCTTCTAGTGGAGCCAACAGAGAAAAGCCAAGGAGCTAGCCAGAGTCATGCCTGCTGGCTGCAATGCCCCTGCAAGTACTTGGGAGTTTGGAGGGAGCACGCGTGTCCTAGAGGAACAAGTCTCAGTGTCCTCAGACCTCAGCCCTTGCCACTTTGAAGAGCCTTGGGCTAGCTGTTGAGATGGGTGGTGGATGGGTGGACCAGCGAGAGTTGTGGCTCTACTCAGTTGCTTCCTGAGATTGCATTGCTCCTGCTGGGGGAAGGAAAGACTGATGATCATAAGAAAAAGGCCCTTTTCCTTGCCTAAGCAAATGATCCTCCTCCAAAATCACCTTTTTAGCTCCTCTGGCAAGGGCCTTAAACAGAGTCAGAGAAAACCTCTGTGGGTAGAGAAAATCTGAAAGAAGAGAGTGAAGGCCCTTGAAGAAGAAGTTGTTCTGCAGGTTCGAGTGACCCCAGTGAATGAGGCACTGCAGGCCTTGGAGGAGGGAGTTCCAGAGAAAAGGTTCTGATGTAGCCAAACATGTCCTGATGAGCTAGACCCAGGTTGGGTAGGCGTGGAAGCAAGGAAATATCCAAGGTTGGGTCTCAAGGAGAAAGCAAAAGACAGAAGTGGAATCTGAACGGAAGGGTCAAAAATGGTGAGTAGTTAATACAGATGAAGAGGGTTCAGAAGGCAGGCCGTGAAAAGATCCCAGAGTCAAATGGGGAAAGAGGATGTACAAGTGCAGAGAAGGAGATATGAGATCATGGAGTTCATTTCTACACTACTCTACACTGCCCTTTTTTTTCCTGGTGTCCCCGTGGATATGGTGTGGCAGTGGTGGAAACACCCTGTGGAGGTGCTTCACATCCCAGAGGCGGGTTCCCACCAGCACTCAGCAGGGCAGGTGGACTCTCTCAGCAGGCTAGGTGCTGAGCCAGCCATGGTACTCTGAGGAGTGCCTGACTTGCATCTCCCATTTCTGCATCTCCAGTGCAAGCTGCTGGCACACAGTAGTGGGACAAAACAAGAAGCAGGGAGAGATGGGATTCGTGCACACATGACTTACGACAACTGGCTCATTTCTGCATGAGCAAGTACAGCATACATCTCTCCCACTTAAATGAGCCAAGGCTGGGCAGCACACTGCTGCTGCTCTTGGTTGCAGAGTGGCCTGTGCTCTGTGGCCAGAGTGATCATGATGCACACTCAGCAGGATGGAGGGGAGGCCATAATTGAGGGATGGCTTATTGATCCTTCTGGTGGGAGGAGTTCAATAAAGTATATGAGAATTCTTTGAAGGTCAAGTTGATAATCTCATGGTGTTGAATAGATATGGCAATGAACATATTTCACATCCTAGTTGGTAGATGTCATTTTGCCATCTGGAGTTACCACCAACTGGGTAGACCTTGGTGGAGTCTTCTTTCAAATCCAGGAGTCCAACAAGCTGTCTGAGAGCACAGGTGTGGATGGTCAGTTCATGGAAGGAAGAGTATCTCAGTGATCATGAAGTAGACCATAGATGGAGGAGCTAATCAGCACCAGGAGCTAACCATTCTGGTGAGAGGAACTACCAGAGGGTCCTGAGCACAGTGAGATAGATGAGATGGATGGGAGATCAAATCTAGGTGAGACCGATTCCCGAAAGTATCATGCCCCAAGGATCTCACCTTTCTTTACGTGCTGCTTAGTGGAGCCAGGGCTAGGAACCTGCAAACTACATTTCTTAGATCCCTAGACAATGGCCTCTTTTAGGTTTGCCAAAAGGAGGCGTTAGAGAGAAACTGAAAGGAGAGCGGAGGGAGGAGGGACGCCCCTCCCGTTTTTCCTGTTCCTGCTTGTATAGCTTCAGCAGGAGCAGTTGGCTTCAGCTTCCAGCTTCTCTTGGCACTCCCAGAACCAGCCTTGCCTGCTGAATGCCAGGTCTGAAAAGGATATCAAGATACTGTCTAAGAAGGTCTAGAATGGCATCCAAAATGTATTCATCGGGTTCTGAAAGAAGATCAGGGCACCACGTGGCCAAATGTTATCATAAGGAGTAAGGCATGTCCAGAAAGCTGCCTTCCTCTATACTATCTCTCTGGATACAGAGGACAAAGGACACAAAGAGGCACTTCAGAGAATAAACTACAAATTGCTAAAAATTAAAAAATTCATCTAAACAAAACAAAAAACCAACCAGAGGTGGTGGCTCACACCTATCATCTCAGTACTTTTGAGAGGCCAAGGTGACAGATCACTTGAGCCCAGGAGTTCAGGACTAGCCTGGGTGACAGAGCAAGATGCTGTCTCAAAAAAAGAAAAAAAAAATAGTATAACCATGCACATACACAAAACTTCAACTTCACTAGTAATTTTAAAAAAAATAAAAATAAAAATCAATATTGAAATGCCATTTTCTACTCACACTGACAAAATTATGTGAGGATGATAAACACTGATTCTCAGGAAATAATTATTGATGAGCACAAAATAGATTACATAATGGATTGTTTGTTAGGGTGTTGTTTATGATGGTGAGAATGTTAAATTACATACCAAACAATAGAATGATATTAATAAATATAAATCCCTAATATAGAATATTATTTAGAAGTTTAAATAATCCTGTAAATATATATTATCATGTGAAATGTGTGTAGAATACTACTTAATAAAGTAAAAAAATTTAAATAGATAATATATATATCTAGTATGATCCCATTTATATTAAATGTATGAATGTATATGTATATATGTGCATGTACACATATACATATATACAATCATGCATCTATTAATGATAAGGGTAAGTTTGGAGAAAGATGTTGTTGGATTATCTCATCATTGTGTCAACATCAGAGCACACTTACACAAACCTAGATGGTACAGCCTACTACACACCCAGGCTGTATGGTATAGCCTGTTGCTCCTAGGCTACAAACCTGTACAACATGTTACACTACTGAGTACTGTAGGCAATTTTAATACAATGCTAAGTATTTGCGTATCTAAGCATATCAAAACATAGAAAAGGTACAGTAAAAAATACGGTATTATAGTCTTTCTGTTGTTGACTGAAACATTGTTAGGTGGTTCACACCGCATATGAAAGAGGTATTTTTAAAAGGAAAGATTTTTAAAGTCCCGATGCCGAGGCCATACCCAAGCCAATGAAATCATAATTATTTGTCGAGTGGGACCCAGCCCTCAGTTTTTAAAGCACTTCAGGTGATTACAATGTACAGCCACGGCTGCAAATTACTGATCTAAGCATACCCTACCTTATTCTATACACTCTCCTTTTCACCTCCAAAATTAAACTTCTATTTTTATATATGTTTCCCAATCTATTTCTTTTGGTAACATTTGGCCCTCAGGAAAATAGAGAATCCCAATGTTGGTTTGCTACAAAGAAGCCTGGAGCAGGCTGGGCACAGTGGCTCACGCCTATGATCCCAGCACTTTGGGAGGCCAAGGCAGAAGGATCCCTTGAGCCCTGGAGTTCGAGACCAGCCTGGGCAACATGGTGAAACCCAGTCTCTACAAAAATTAGCTAGATGTGGTGGCATGTGCCTATAGGTCTAGCTACTCAGGAGGCTGAAGTGGAAGGATTCCTTGAACCCAGGAGGTCAAGGCTGCTGTGAGCTGTGATCACACCACTGCACTCCAGCCTGGGCAGCACAGTGAGATCCTGTCTCAGAAAAAAGAAACCTCAAGCATTTTCCTGGTCAGGGTGCCTGGAATGTCTTGGGAGCCAGTCTGACTGCATGAGTGAATCATCCACAGATATCACAGGTATCAGGTAGAATCTTCTGAAAGTAGTTCTGAGCAGAAGCCTGAGAAGGAAACACACAAGCACATACACAGCAGAAGCCAGGGCTGACTCCCCAGCTGGCCAGGAAGAGTTGCCGAATATTTGATGTTTATAACATTAACTCTCTTTCATTAGTGACCTTTCATTGAGTTGAATCATTTCCTTTGGAAATAAAAGAAAATGCCTCAATTGTTTTTGACAAGTTCTCTTCATCTTTGAAAATATTTTGCAAAATGACTTCTTGAATTTAAAACCTCAGACTTCCTCTAGATTTTGTCTCTATTGACCCGAGCAGACAATTACTAATGTTGTTGGGCAAACTCTTAATCTAGTAGGGAAAATTTTCACATTGGAGTTGAGGGATCTCTTAGACTTCACCGTCTGCAACCCCCTCTGCCATTTTATAGCTTGGGAGCTGAGACCTAAACGCCTTGGTTGGGGTTAGCCAGAACATGAATAGCTGAGCTGGGAATGGGACCAACTGCTTGCCACCTCCCTTAGCATGATTTTTGCCAGATCACACGGTGTGGGCCATAAGTCTTTCATTGCAACTTTCTCTAGTGCCACCAGATTGCTGCCTGGTTCAGCAGTAAAGTGCATGGCCTCTTAGTGTCAACATGCCCGGGTTCAAATCCTGGTTCAACTAGGTATTAGCTGTGACAATTTTGTCAAGCTACTTAACCTTTCTGTGTCTCAGTTTTTTTCATCTATAAACTGGGGATTAACAGGATTCTTATAAGGCCTAAATGGGTTAATTCATGAAAGGAACTTAGAACAGGTGGCCATAGTAACAGCCATTTTTAACTCCATGAGGCACTTTATCCTGTTGTCAGGCACCAACCTCACTCTTGCTTCACTTTGGCCTTATATGCCCCTCATGGTGTTCATTTCCCATGCTGAGCCCTGAAAGTCTGTGTCCTGTACCAGATAGGAGGGGGCCCTCACAAGCAAACAGCGTGAAAGGCTGCTCAGCTTGTGGTGAAGTGGGAGGAAGGAAGGCTTGGGACCTGGGAACAGACAAAGGGCTCTCAGGATCAGAGGTTTCGGAGCACTTTTGTTCAAAGCACTTTTGTTCAAAGCATTGTTCATTCAGCCCTTCATCAACACCTCCTGACTAAGCCACTTGGTATAATTACCCTGCTGCAATTAGAATCATTAGCATTTTCACAGCTAAAAATGCTAAGAAATTTCATATATATCATCAGCCACTTGCACTGAAGGGTGGAGACTGTGTTGAAGCCCCGCTCGGCCTTTGAGGTCTGGCATAGACTTGGGCTAGAGCTCTCCCTTCCCTGTCCCTGCCTCCACCTTCACCCAGTGGACACAAGATGGCTTCCGCCAGTCATCAAATGCTATGGCCTTTTCTTACTAGGTCCTCATAATGCCTGGTAGTGAGAGCAGGTGTTTTGCCCCGTTTTATGAATGAGGAAGCCGAGTCTCAGAAAGACTTGGCAAGGCTATGGGTAAATGCATGGAAGAGGTCCTTGGATCCCCAACTTCTGTTTGCTACATTCATCTGGACTCCACCCACGTTCTTGCACCTGCCACCATGGCCTGCCTCTCACTACCCTCATCCTTTTCTTCAACCGTCTATGTCCATTCACTCTGGGCTTCTCTCCCCAGCCACTCATATTCCATCAAAATCTATCTCCTTTCCTTCTCCACCTCTTCCAGGGCCTGGTTTGAGGCTAGATCCTTAGTCAAAGTGATTCTGCCTGAGACAATGATGGTCCAAAATGGGTTCATGAGTTATTACTTTCAGGAAACCAAACTCACATTTAGCATGCCTTCCTCAAGTCAAAATGCCACCCCCAAAGGCAATGACTCATGGATGATTGAAATTTCCAGTACCTTGGCAGGCCAGAGGGACAGTTGCTGCCGTTGGTGAAGCTAGCCTGTGGAGAAGCAGACGGAGACCTGAGTAAGCCCAGTGGCTGAGTCACCTGGGGCACATCAGTCTCCTCACTGACCTCAGTTCCTCTGACCCTGCAGTGAAGGGGTGAACCAGATGCTGGCTGACATAAACTCCAACCCATGTTCCATCTTCTCGAAAGCCCCAGCATACACAGTTGTGGGTCTGTGGATCTTCCTCAAAGTATACTGGTATTTTGCCTTCATCTCTCCTACCTTCCTTATGAGGAGTTTCAAATTACCTAGAAAAGTCCTACTTGATCTTCTCCCTTCCAATAGCTTGAATATCAGGTTGGTTTTTTTTAACTTTACCTTGGCTTCCATTTTCCTGTTTGCTTCTTGCAGACAGAGAAGCCAGAAAGAGGGAATCAAGAAAGTGTTGAATTCAACGAATACTTCTTTAGTAACAATTATCTGTCTGGTACATGGAGCAAATAAGAAGGATCACGGGTCATGATTTTTGCCCTCAGGGCCCCAAACTGTAGTCCAATCAGAGGTGGGGCCAGATGAGGACCATAGGAGAGGGATGAAGCCAGAGCTGAGGCGGGTTGGGAGATTTGCTGAGCTTGGAGTTGCCCAGCAAGGTAAGAGGAACAACCCCACTAAAGACAGAAAAGTGAGTCAGTGTAGGGTGTTGTCTTTCTTTTGCATTTATTACACAAACAAACAGCAGCAACAATGGAAAGCATGGGGAAAGAAATCATCACCATCTTCCCTGCTAACACATCAGATGTTTTTATTTTTCCAAGTGCTTTTCCAGGCCCTGGTGACGTTTATGCAAAAATGTTATGTTGTGGTAAACACAGCACGGGCCTAGTTCCACATCCAGCTGTTCTCACTTAGCTGAGCATGTCTCTGTGTTGCTACACAAACTTCATCGGTTTAACAGCTGCACAATATTTCACTGGGTGCTTCCACTGATACCACCAACAATGAATGGATGTACTGGCTTCCTGAAACGTGTATACTGATTAGTGCTGCTATTGTTATTTATTTTAAATGTTTATTCATTTGTTAAACATAGAATTGTTATATTTTCTATATTTCCTTGATAAGTAGAAGGGTTGAACATGTATCAATTGTTTTGTTTGCTAATTATAGCTCCTCTTGTTGGAATGATCTGTTTGGGTTCTTTAGTTTCCCTGGACCTGCTATGGTGTACATAGGGTGAGCAGCATCCCTGGTTTGCTCAGGACTGAGGTGGGTTCTCTGGGCATAGGGCTTTCGGGAATCCCTCCTGAAAACCCAGGATAAGTTGGTCACCCTATTTTTATATAATAGGCACAGCAATTGTGCAGTTAGTTCTTGGTGAATTCCATTCCATGCTCCCAAATAAGTCTTCCTTTCTTTCTCATCTGTAATAGTCATAACAGAGTCATTATAAGAAATGAATGAAATAACATAGTTCAGGCACTTAGAACAGTGCTTGGAACACAGTACTTAGTAAATTTAGGGGAAGACGGTATAGCATATTGATTAAGACTTTGTCATGTAGAATCACACTGTCTACATTCAGATCCTGCCTGCTTGGTTTTCTCCTCTGCAAAACTGAGATAATAATTACCTGTGTCATACTTGTTATGAAGATTAAATGAGCTAATCTGAGCAAAATACGTGGAATAGGGTCAGGCAAATTGTAAGCCCCCAGATGTTAGCTTCTCTTTATGGTAGTAGAAATGGCAGTCATATGTACCAATAACTGCCATTATTGATCATCTACTACATTAGGCACTGCTGGGGTGACCAGCTATCCCAGTTTGTCTGGATTTGTATGGGTTTAGCACTGATGGCCTCGTGTCCCAGAAATATTTCCATTCCAGGCAAATTGGGATAGATGGGCATCCAGGTACTGTGAGAATTTTATTTTATTTTATTTTATTAATTTTTATTTTTTGAGATGGAGTTTCACTCTTGTTGCCTAGCTGGACTGCAATGGCACGATCTGGGCTCACTGCAACCTCTGTCTCCTGGGTTCAAGTAATTCTCCTGCCTCAGCCTCCCAAGTAGCTGGGACTACAGGCATGTGCCACCATGGTTGGCTAATTTTTGTATTTTTAGTCGTGATGGGGTTTCACCATGTTGGCCAGGCTGGTCTTGAACCTCTGGCCTCAGGTGATCTGCCCGCCTCAGTCTCCCAAACTGCTGGAATTCCCGGGCATAAGCCACCATGCATGGCCAGGTACTGTAAGAATTTTAAATGATCTCATCTTGTCGCCCAACATCCCTTCGCTTTTACACATACAGAAACAGGGACTCCAAGTGGTTAAGAAGTTTGCCCGGATGACACAGGTGGTGAGGACCAGAGCCAGCTGGCCCCAGAAGCAGAAGTTGCCTCACTTCATGAGCAGCATCTTCACTGGGAAGGGGCTGGATACTGCCTGGAGGCTGTCTCATGGTCACCTGAGATCATCTTTTTCTTTTTCATTGTGATAAAATACACATAACGTTAAATTGACCACTTTATTTTTAAGTGTCTATTTCAGTGCCATGAAGTACATTCACAATGTTGTGCAACCATCACCACTATTTCCTGACAATATCTTTTTAAAATTTTTTACTTTGGTCATGTGCTGACTCTTTCGACATTTATACCACCCTCACTGTGTGCACAGGAAACAGAGGGTTTTCCCTCCTAGGAAGGCTCTGTGAGCCACCAGTTACGCTGATGTAACTGAACATCATCTGCTTGCAGTTACACAAGTGCCAGTAATATTGAGTCTGTGGCTATGGCCACATACGTCTCACCTCTCCCATCTCCTCTTCCTCCTCTCAGTGTGTCCACTGAGGCACCACAAAGGACTCAGCAAGCTGAGATCAGGAATGAAGGGATCAGCATTGTTTCATGGAAAGTATTTGAAAGAGAGAAGAGTCTGCACTGCATCTGGGCAGATGCTTTTGTTCAGGGAGGTGATGCCTCTGGCCTCTCTGTCCAGGAGACCGTAAGACCCAGCACTGAGAAATCCTCCATCACACTGTGACTAAAGCCAAACCTGAAACATGTGAGTTTGGCCCAGTTCAGATGCTCCTGAGAACACGGCCCATCAGTCCCTGCATATTAAGGCTGCTCAGGGACTGGCAGGCAGCCTCCGGCTTCCCATGAGGGTGCAAGGCTCCAAGAGAGCTGCACCAGCAGTGGAATTGGGCCAGGAGTGAGGGCTGTCTTCCTTCCCCCGAGTTTCTACCACCCACCCTTTCTTTGACCTCTCTTCAGATCTTTATCCCATTCATCTTTTGCCTTCTATAGACCATGGACTCCTAGAGGGCAGGGACACCATCTCATTGCTGCCTGTGCTTGAGCATGCAGGTGCTCAATCCCCTGCACTGCCTCAGAGAAGAGCAGGTGTCTTAGGGGTTTGGTCCTGTGCTAACTATGGCAAAGGACTAATATGAAAATAATAATACTAAGCACTTTCTCTCTTTTCTTTTCTTTTCTTTTCTATTTATTTTTTAAGACAGGGTCTCATAAAAGACAGGTCTTTGGGCTGGAGTGCAGTAACACAATCACGGCTCACTGCAGGCTTCAAGTCCTGGGCTCAAGCAATCCTCCCACCTCAGCCTCCCAAGTGTGTCACCAAGCCTGGCTAATTTTTTATTTTTTTATAGAGAGGGTGGTCTCGCTACGTTGCCAAGACTGGTCTTGAACTCCTGAGTACAAGCGATCCTTCTGCCTCAGCCTCCCAAAGTGCTGGGATTACAAGCGTGAGCAACCACTCCCTGCCTAAATACTTTCTGTGTGCCAAACTCTGTTCCAATGCTTTCCATCAGCTGTCCTCACCACGACCCTATGAGGAGGTTCATTCCCTTTTTTAACCATAGAAAAACTGGAGTGAGTTCAGAGGAGTGTGACAAGGGATGTGAGTGGCCTTTGGGCTGAGCTTACTGGGTGATAAGAGAGGCCTCCCGAGGGCAGGATGCCCACCCAGGCAGGCTCTGAAAGGGAGAAGTTGCAAGAACTGCAGGGGCCTGCGGAGGAGAGTGTGCAATAAACAGAGGCCTAAAGAAAATAATTATTCTTGCAAGGGCTGTGGGGGAGGAGGGGCAGAACTCAAGGTGCTCAAATTCGATTCAGAACAGAGGCTGGGAGGCCAGGCACGGTAGCTCGTGCCTATAATCCCAGCACTTTGACAGGCCAAGGTGGGTGGTTCATTTGAGGCCAGGAGTTTGAGACCAGCCTGACCAACATGATGAAACCCCGTCTCTATGAAAAATACTAAAATTAGCTGGGCCTGGTGGCACATGCCTGTAATCCCAGCTACTCAGGAGGCTGAGGCAGGAGAATCACTTGAACCTGGGAGGCGGAGGTTGCAGTGAGCCGAGATTGCACCACTGCCCTCTAGCCTGGGCGACAGAGTGGAAAAAAAAAACCCCAAAAGAACACATGCTGGCAAGGTGGCAGCCTCTGGGGGACGGCATTGGTTGGGAGGTGAGCTGCACCCCGAAGATGTTGTTCTGCTCTAGAATTCTGGGCTGGGCTGAGGATGTGGTCAGAAAGCTCCTTTACCCAGAGGGAGCTCAGAGGATGAGCAAAGAAAGAGCAGCTTCCTGAAGAATATTTCCTTTGTTTACTCACTATAGCTTAAGCAGAAGGTGTCTGGTATGGTGACTTTGCCTGGAATAATTTGTAATTGACACAGTTTTCACGACCTTCTCCTGGTTTCCCCTCATTTTTTTTTTTTCGGTTAACAGAATAGTGATGAGTAATTTTATCTGACTTCACTGTGACATCAACTGGCACATCTCCTAAAGTAACCTTTTGTCTACTGACTGCCCTTCAGGGGGATATATTTATATTTATGTCTCATTTATTCTCCTCCTCTGTGGATTGTGGTTTTCCGGGAGAGAAGTAAACTCCACTTTAGCAGAACATGGAAAATCCAATTGTTTAATAGGCAATAAATTGCATTTCCTCTCTCTTTTTTCAAAAGATGAGCTGTTAAGAATCACATATTAGGAATGGTTGTCATGCTGGAAATACATGGCTCCCAGGGTTTACACCTTGTGAGTTTCTGGGGTATGTTTGGCTGCCATTTTTACCCGTTTCTTATTTTATTTCTGTTAATACTCTGTGCCATTTGGTCCACTACACCTGAACATGTATTTATGTCCATCTGCATTCATTGATCACTCAGCTCTTTACAAACAGGCCCCTGTTCATGCAGTCACTTTCCATTCTCAGGCATTCTGCTTCAGAGGTACTGGATCACTTACCACTTACCACTATCCAGGTACTCTGGGCTTTCTCCCCTACTATGTCTTTGCCATGCCATAACCATTGCAAAAAAGAAGAAGAAGAAGAAAGCCTTCCTACTTATTATTTGCCTTGATCATGCCTATAAATCTATTTGGCACCAGTTTAGCCCTGCCCCTTTCTCCTGGAGACCTTCACAAGCCTCTCATAGCACCCTCCATTTCCCTCAGTCACATGCTATCATGATCGTGCTTGTGTGGGATCTCCTTGAAGGCAAAGACCTGACTTTGTGTCTTACTCATTCTTATATCCCAGGACCATTGCATTGCATAGTACGTGGCATGACATAATTGCTCAATAAATCCATATTAAGTAAAAACAAAACAAATATCTCTATAGAGAAGAATTCAATTCACTATGCCACCTTCTCCATGAAGACTTCTTTGATCCTTTCAACCTGGAAGACATTTCTACCTGTTGGCTTCTGTTCACTCCACCTGTGCCTCCCTTTGAACCTGATACCCTTCTGATTTTTCATTCTACCAGCAAACTGCCTGGCACTCAGAAAGCGCTAAGTGGTCACCAAATGAAAGTTAGTTGAAAACGGAGCTGAATTTGTTCACAGTCATACCAAAATAATCATTCTGGAATATACTTGCATCCAGGCAGCTTTTCCCTCACATTGTGAAAATAAGATTCCTAGGAATCCAGAGAAAAACTTCAATCCTGAAACAGAATATTCTGTGTGGGTAGTATCTCCATCTTTCCCTGATTGTAGAGGTACATGGAATTTATTGTTGTCATTGTTGTCTTGAGGTTCTCAGAATTTTAAAGGCCCACGGTTGGGCTTTAAGGAACTTGAAAAGTCACCTAGCCCTTTAAAGCCACTTTATCTTAAGGGTTTAGAAATCATTGTCTAGAAAGACAGATCATTCATCAAGGTAAGTCAATGGCCAATAGAGTGGGTCCCATCTATACTAACTCTCTCTGTATAGACTTAGTGAGGGCTGATCAAGCTATGATACAGAGTAGGGCTTGATTGCTGAACCTGATATGCAGGGAACAAGTAACTTAATAAACACTCCTGGCTGAGTCTAGAAGGCGAGCACTATTCTCCCTCTTATTGATGAGCTGCAAAGCTCACAACCCTTAGAGAGTCTAAACCAGCCCAGGATACTGGGTCAGTGCTCTGAAGAGAGGAACTAGAAGCCCTGAAAAATGCTTGGCCTGACTGTGGCGTTGGTCTCTTCCTGATATTCTCCTTCATCATGTCTAGGTCTGACTTAGGGAAGAATCCTCAAGTGCTGAGGGGATAGTGAGTATTTAGGAAGGACCATTCAGAACATATGTACTGAGTTCAGCAAGTCACTATCATAGTCACCAGGTCAGGGGTGCATGAGAGTAGTGAACTGGTACTACTTGCCCACAGTACAAGGCCTGGCACCTGGCAAAGACTTCCCAATCCAAATTTGTTGGGTTGATATTGAGTCAAGTATGCACACTTCACCAATGTGCTTGTCAAAACTGGAGTGATGCAGAGAAGATGGTAAGGTCCCTGTGCTAGGATGACATGCAAATCCATAAAGGTATACAAACATACACAGGAATGCCGGGCACAGTGGCTCACGCCTGTAATCCCAGCACTTTGGGAAGCCAAGGCAGGCAGATCATTTGAGGTCAGGAGTTCAGGACCAGCCTGGCCAACATGGTGAAACCCCCCCATCTCTACTAAAAATACGAAAATTAGCTGGGCATGTTTGTGCACACCTGTAATTCCAGCTACTCAGAAGGCTGAGGCAGGAGAATCACTGGAACCCAGGAGGCGGAGGTGGCAGTGAACCGAGATAATGCCACTGCACTCCAGCCTAGGCAACAGAATGAGACTCTAACTCAAAAACAAACAAACAAACAACAACAACAACAAAAATACGCAGGAAAATAGTATCAAAACCCCAAAAGGAAGAATGTTCATCAATCTCAGAGGAGTGATTGCCACAGGGACCAGCACTGAGTGGGGATCAAAGGAAACTTGATGTGTGTCTATTATGTACTGTGTTTTATTTCTTCTCTTTCCTATCTTTTTTTTTTTTTTTTTTTTTGACACAGGGTATCACTCTCTCACCCAGGCTGGAGGGCAGTGGGGCCATCATGGCTCACTGCAGCCTTGACTTCCTGAGCTCAAGCAATTCACCCACCTCAGCCTCCTGTGTAGCTGCTGGGATTACTAGCATGCGCAACCACTCCCCACTAATTTTTTAAATTTTTTTGTAGAGTTGAGGTCTCATTATGTTGCCTAGGCTGGTCTCAAACTCCTAGGCTCAAGTGATCCTCCCACCTCTGCCTCCCAATGTTTTATTTCTTTTTTTCTTTTTTTTTTTTTTTTAGACGGAATCTCGCTCTGTCACCCCGGCTTGGGTGCCGTGGCCGGGTCTCAGCTCCCTGCCAGCCCCGCCTCCCGGGTTTACGCCATTCTCCGGCCTCAGCCTCCCGAGTAGCTGGGACTACAGGCGCCCGCCACCTCGCCCGGCTAGTTTTTTTGTATTTCTTAATAGAGACGGGGTTTCACCGTGTTAGCCAGGATGGTCTCGATCTCCTGACCTCGTGATCCGCCCGTCTCGGCCTCCCAAAGTGCTGGGATTACAGGCTTGAGCCACCGCGCCCGGCCCCAATGTTTTATTTCTTAACCAAAAAAAGAAAATAACGGAGGAACTGAAACAAATATGATAAAAAGTATTTATTAATTGTAGGCAATGGATACGTTGGTATTATATTAACCTCTGTAATTCTCTGAAGATTTGAGGTTTTTAAAAATAATATTGCAGCAGTGTGCTACAAAAGTCATTATTTTTGTTTCCGTTTTGGCTCCAGCATGGAGGATTCCCAAGACTACTCTCAAGTTTAATGATTTGGTAGAAACTCGTAGAACTCAGAAAAGTTGTGATACTTACAGACTCAGTTTATTAGAGTGAAAAAATACAGATGAAAATGGCAAAGGAAGCCAGGCTTGGTGGCTCACGCCTGTAATGCCAGCACTTTGGGAGGCCGAGGTGGCAGAGCATGAGGTCAGGAGTTCAAGACCAGCCTGGCCAACATGGTGAAACCCCATCTCTACTAAAAGACAAAAAAATTAGCCAGGCGTGGTGGCGGGCACCTGTGATCCCAGCTACTCAGGAGGCTGAGGCAGGAGAATCGCTTGAAAACCCAAGAGGCAGAGGTTGTAGTGAGCTGAGATCATGCCTTTGCACTCTAGCCTGGGCGACAGGGTGAGACTCTGTCAGAAAGAAAGAAAGAAAGAAAGGAAGGAAGGAAGGAAGGAAGGGAGGAAGGGAGGAAGGGAGGAAGGGAGGAAGGGAGGGAGGGAGGGAGGAAGGGAGGCAAAGGAAAACGGTGCCTTAGGCAGAGTCCAGGACAGCCCAGGTATGAGCTTCGCACTATCCTCTCCTAGAGGAGTTGTACAGAGAGTACTTAATTCTCCCAGGAACAACGTGTGGTGGTACACACAAAGTACGGCCAACCACAGAAGCTCATCAGAGAGTTTTCGTGTCCAGGGTTTTGTTATTCAGTCTCTGGCCTCCCCCAAGTTCAAACACAGTGCGGCCTAAGGCCTGCATCATAAATCACATTACTAACATTAAGTCATCTGACGTCGTCCAAGACTTCAGGTATACAAAGGCCGACCCTTTCTTTGGAATGTGCAGGGGTTAAACACCATAAGCCTGTGAGTTAATCCTTTATTACACAGTCCCCAGACAAGCCAAAGTGAGATGCAAGACCTCTGCCTGGATTTGCAAAAGATTTTGTGACCCTCAGCCAACTACCTACCTCAAGCCTGTGGAACATTTGGAGAGATGGCGGTGGTTGGAGAGCCTTCAGTTTTCTTAAGCTCCTCACTTCAAGCTTAAGAAAATGGGCTCCAGTCAGACCACTAGAAATCACAATATGTGTCTCCTGAACTTTCAGAAACCAACAGACTGGTGACTGATTTGCACCTGAGATAGCTAGTTTAGGAAAGACTGGCTTGTGGGAACTTGGCTCTGGGAACAGGCTTTGGGATTTGACTGCCCTCCCAGATTTTGATGAGACAAAGAATAGGTGCATATTTCTAGTGGAGAGAGGAAGAGCAAACCAGTTCAGGACCTTCTTGGAAGCTGTGGGACTGGACCACAGCATTCTTAGGGGCTAAGGAAGGCGCTGTAAGCAGCCAGCCAGAGGAAAAGGTATCGGCTCAAAAACAGGAAGTGGAGGGGTTTTTGAAGAAACTTTTAAAGTCCCATGGAAGAGAAAGAGTTAACTTTGAACTCTGCCAAGTCCGGGGAAGACATAAGCCAACTCACTATAGTAGTCAACTTTAAAAGTTCCTGGCCTCATACAGTGGTGCACACCTGTAGTCCCAGCTACTTGGGAGGCTGAAGAGGGAGGATGTCTTGACGTAAGGAGACTGAGACTGTAGTGAGCTACAATCGTACCACTGCACTCCAGCCTGGGCACAGAGCAAGAAGGTGCCTAAAAAAGAAAGAAAGAAATTTCTGTCCATTTTCTCCTCTACATTCTGCCCTGATCTAACTTCAGAGAGTCAGAAACTGGTTAGTAGGGTGCAAGAGAAGAACTAGGTGAAGAAAGAGAATTTTCTTTTGACTACAGGCCTATATAGATCAAAGCTGAGGAAGTAAAAACATTCAACTTTGAATGAAGTGCAAAATTCTAATTATTAATGAGACTGGAGATTTTAATTAATAACCTGGTACTATTTGGGAAACAGAGTGACAAGAGAAACTTTTTCACTATTTTCCCTCCTCTGTGCTTCCGTTCTAGTAATTTCCTTGACTTGTCTCCAAGTATACTAATCTTATTTCCTGCTATGTGCAGTCTACTGATAAGTTATTCTAATAAATTTCTAATTTCAGATATTGTTTTCTATTTCTAAAGTGTCTACCTGGTTTATTAAGAATATAGTTTAGTTTTCTATTGAAATGTTTATTCTTTTACCCATTTCATACTTTTTTCCTCTGTTTTCTAAAAAATATTAATCAAAAGAAGTTATTGTGTGCTAACTCCAATACCAGGGTCATCTCTGAGTCTGCTTCTATTGACTGTTTCATTTCTTAGTAATTGGTCTCTTTTTTCCTGCCTCTTTGTGTGTCTGATAATTTTATTGTATGCCAAATGTTGTAGATGGTACATTGCAGAGGCTCTGGATTATGTAATATTCCTTAAGAGACTGTTAAATTTTGTTCTTGCACAAAGTGAAATCACCAAATGATCACTCTGATCATGTTGAGACTTGAGGATTGGTTTTAGGCTTAGTTAGGGCAAGTCTTTTATAATTTTGCCCTAGTTTCTAAAGTGTACCCCTTACCTCTAAAAAATGGTTCTTATTCCTATGGTATGATCTTTCTAGAGTCTCAACTGAGAGCTCACATGTTAACAAAGTACATCTACTCTGGGTACTCCCGAACTTCAAAATCTTCCCAGCACTGTCCTGTACTGAGATCTTTACTCTCTAGCCTTCTGGTCACTTGGAATCTCAGCCTACCCATGCATCTTTTATGATTCAGTCAAACATATGATGGAATTTGTGTGTGTGTGCAGGTTTTATTCACTCCTTTTCTGAGACTTTCTTCTTACAAATACACTGACCCCAGCAGCCTACACAGTCGTGAACTCTAATCTCTATTTCTTTCACCCAGCAGGATTCCTGCTCTTTGCTTGGGTTCTGTTTCCCTGCACCATGGCTTGGAGATAATTTCAAGAGTTTCAGTCCAATCATCAAATGTTCCCTCTGTCTAACTCCATATAAAGGCTGCAGAAAGGACAGAAATTGGGGAGGGGAATTGCATAGTTATCCCAGAAAGGCAGTAACCCAGATAGAAAGAGGAGGAGCACTGGGAATTAAATATAATGAGAGCAGTTTTCATGTGTTATGGTATATCCAGATACCAAAAGATTTTGGCTCTAGTGTAGAGAACATAATACCAAGGTAAGAAAAGAACAAAGAAAAACCTGGAAAGATATTCCAGTTATATTTGTGTTAGACTTCTCAAATTGACTTAGGAATTGTGCATTTGAATGTAGTTTCAGGTTTAAATCTGAAAGGGTAAAGTTTCTAGCAACCAATAAGGACAGAGAAGGTATAAGTATCCACCTAACTCCTCCATCCTCTGAAACAGAAGATAACAAAGAGTTTGAAAAGATAGGAAGACATTTTGGCTTAGTCCAAGATTTGGCAACCAGCTCAGGAATGTAAGGACCAAAATTACCAAAAAATCAAGTCATGGGAAACAGCTGAAAGAAGAGACTGCAGTTGTTTATTAAAGCCATTACAGTAATTTTTGATGTTTAAGATTATGCAAATGAATTTTGATCTTTTCCAATAGGAAGATGAACAGAAGGAATAAACAAGATATTTAATTTTAAAAAATACAAATGGCAAAAATCATAAGAAGAAAAGTTTAAATAAAAGCGGAATAAAACAACTAGTTGCCATTTTTTAAACCTATAAGCATAGCATAGAAATTAAGTATGGAATAATTTAAATAACGAGCAATTCAAACAAGACAAATGTCCCCAAATCGGTAGATTGCTTAAATAAGTTATGATGAATTAAAGAGCTGCATGGATATGATCTTATCTTGGCAGAAATAGAATTATTTGAACATATATGCATATATGTATACATGTGTGATCTAAATAATGTATGTTAATGTGTTAGTGACAGTTAACATTACAGAGTGGGATTATGAGTTTTCTTTTTGTTCTTTTGCTTGTCTGTATTTACATATTACAATGAATATATAATGTTTTTGTAACAAGAATTCCTCTCCCATCAACACCAAAAAATCTGGTATTTTTTATGCATGAAAAGTTTTTTCTTACTTAAAATTATCAATTTATTTTACACTAATTATACCTGCTTTGCTTGTTTGGCTTTGTTTCCACTTTGTGGACAGGGGTAAAGAAATGTCACTGTTTTAACATCTGTAAGATGGGGATAATACATATCTCAGCGGGTTACTGCCTGTGTCTAGCAATAAACTCTTTGCTGTTTAAATCAAACTCCACTGTTGAATTTAGATTGTTTTGGCTGATGAAGGCCAGGAGAGGAGATCAAGATACCTTCTTTGACCCCATTGTCCCCTCCAAGCCACTCCACTTTTCTCTCCTCCTTCCTTCACAACACCCAGCTCCTTCCAACTCATTCCTTCCAACTGTCTGACCTGGCACCTACTCCCTGCAGTCACCAGCTGATTTCCTGGTCACTCCTGTATTTATAAAGGAATTGAACTGGCCTCCTGGCTTACTGTCTTCCTCTCTAACCTCAGGTGGGCTTTAATTCTTGGTGATTTCAGTCTTAACTCTTCATTCCCTTAGCCCTTCAATTCCTTAACCTCCTTCCCTCACCCCAGCACAACCCCTTCTTCCCATTGCCATACTTTAGACCAAGTACTCCTGGTAAATTCACCTTTTCTGAAACTTTCCTTTCAAACATCTTTCTCTCTTCCAAGCTTACTTTCTCTAATACCCCACTTCAACAATTATTTGACTAAATCCATTGATTTCCCCTCCTTCTTTTCCACATTAAATTTTCAGTATCCCATTACCTCCCTCAAGTCTTCATTTCTCATGATTACAATCAGTTCCTTAAAATGCCTTCATCTCCTCTGTGCCTTTTGCCCTTTATCATATTTACCTGGCAGAACTCCAACCCTGGGTGAATGCAACTCTTAGATTTCTTTGTACTAGTATCCAATTATCTGTCACCAGAGAAAAGGCGCAGAACCTGGGTGACCAGTTCAGCTTAGACTTCATAACCACAAACAAAACAGGTAACCAACACCACGTGGCAAGCTCATTCCATTTCCTTAGTATATTTTCTTTTTTTTCCCTTTATATCACGTTGATGACCAGGTGCACCTTCAGAAGTTCTGTCCACTGAGAGGCTATCTGTTCCCTTAAGGCTGTTTTCAGGGCCACTCTTGAGTGGGACAATAGTGGCAGCAGTCCATCTTTGGCTTGAACCAACATACTGAGCTGACTGATTCATGATCCAGGTTTGGATTTTTCCCTCCTCTATCAGTGGTTGTGGAGAACCTTCCCCAGGAGGTCATGGTGCGAGCAATTGCCTTGGTACAACAGAAGTAAATAACTAGTTAAAGCCATTATAGTAATTTTTTATTTTTAAGATTATGCAAATGAATTTTGATCATTTCCAATAGAAATATGAACAGAAGGAATAAACAGGATATTTAACTTAAAAATACAAATGGCCAAAATCATAAGAAAAAAGTTTAAATAAAGGCAGAATAAAACAACTAGTTACCATTTTTTAAACCTATAAGCATAGAATAGAAATTAAGCATGGAATAATTTAAATAAGCAGCAACTGAAACAAGACAAATGTCCCCAAATGGGTAGATTGCTGAAATAAATTATGATGAATTAAAGAGCTGTATGGATATATATACACACACACACATATATATACAGGTTCACACACATATAGACACACATATATACAGAGGTGTGTGTGTATATATGTATGTATGGAGATATATATACACACACACACACACACACACACACACACACACACACCCCTATATACAGGTTCTCGCTCTGTCACTCAGGCTGGAGTACAGTGGCATGATCACAGCTCACTGCAGCTTTGAACTCCTGGGCTCAAGTGATCCTTTCACCTCACTTTCCCAAGTAGCTGGGACTACAGGTGCACACCACCACACCAGGCTAATTTTTTTATTTTTATTTTTTGGAGAGATGGAATCTCACTATGTTGCCCAGGCTGGTTGTGAACTCCCGGCCTCAAGCAATCCTCCTGCCTCAGCCTCCTAAAGTGCTAGGATTACAAGTGTGAACCACCATGCTTGGCCTAGTAGATGTTCTATTTGTAGAACTTACTTGTGCACTGCAGACCTGTCCAGGCCTGATCTCAAATGTACTATTTTCATTGCGCACTGCTGTTGCGCCCAACCTACCTAATGACTTGTTGTGTGTGCCAGCGTCCAAAACCTGATGCATGGTCTCAAATGGGACCCTGTAACACACAGGATCCGCTTCTCAAATGGTGACAAATTCTCTGCTGCAAATGGCATGGCCTTGCTCCAGAACCCTGGGGTGCTGTGCTGGACCTCCCTACCTCACACAATGTCCTTACCTACTATGAAATCCTTTGGTGCCATGGATTAATTACAGCAGTGACATGGTTTGGCTGTGTCCCCACCCAAATCTCATCTTGAATTGCAGCTCCCACAATTCCCATGTGTTGCAGGAGGAACCCAGTGGAAGATCATTGAATCATGGAGGCAGTTTCCCTCATACTGCTCTCATGGTAGTGAATAAGTCTCATGAGATCTGATGGTTTTATATAGGGAAACCCCTTTCACTTGGCTCTCATCCTCTTTTCTTGTCTGCCACCATGTGAGATGTGCCTTTCACCTTCCACCATGATTGTGAGGCCTCCCCAGCCATGCGGAACTGTGAGTCCATTAAACTTCTTTTGTAAAATTGCCCCAGTCTTGGGTGTGTCTTTATCAGCAACATGAAAATGCACTAATACAAGCAGTCACATGCTGCAAGTGGCAAGGCTGGTTGTATCACATCCCGAATCTAGATCAGAATTCTCCACTGCTCTGGGCTCTGGTCAGGAAGTCCCAGCCATTGGAATTGAGTCTCGTCTCTCTTATGGGACCGTGATAAGACCCAGGAGGCACATGGGCAAGAAAATGAGAGGTGGAGACTTTAGTTCCTGATTGCTCTTTTTTTGCCATTTCCCCCCCAAAAACTAGTATTTTTTTTTTTTCATACAATATCTGTTTCAGTAATGACCCATCTCTTTTCTCCTTTGTAAATAGAGCATACCTTTCCTTTGAGCTGTACCTCCAGGTATGTACTATTCTGTGTATCCCACCTTGATACTAAGTATGTTCCAGTTTAATGACTGACAGCACATTGAAATAGCTCATTCATCTAGGATATTCTTTTCAACATTTATTTGTATTGGATTTAGGAGGAACTAAGAATTCCTGTGTTAGCAGTTGGGAATGTAAAGTTAATTTTTTTGTCATCTGCCATTTCTTTAAAAAGTCTAGGCCAGCGCTGTTGGATAGAAACACAATGTGAGCCACATATGTAAGTTTACATTTGCTAATAGCTACATTACAACAACAACAAAAAAAAAAAAAAAAAAAAAAAGAAAAGAAAAAAGAAAGAAAGAAAGAAAGAAAAAAAAAGGAAACAAAGAAACAGGTGGAAGCCAGGGAGCCAGGTGTTGGGGCATGTGTCTATAGTGCCAGCTACTCAGAAGGCTAGTGTAGGAGTATCGCTTAAGCCCAGGAAATTGAGGCTGCAGTGAGCCAATATCACACTACTGCCCTCCAGCCTGGGTGACAGAGCAAGGCCCTGTCTCTTAAACAAACAAACAAACAAAAACTTACAGAAGGAGCAGGATTGAAAAAACTAAGTAAATAAATAGGGAGAGGGAGAGAGGTGAAGTCAATTTTAATTTTTTTTTTTTTTTTTTTTTGAGAAGGAGTCTCACTCTGTCACCCAGGTTGGAGTGCAGTGGTGCAATCTTAGCTCACTGCAAACTCCACCTCCCAAGCTCAAGCGATTCCCCAGCCTCGGCCTCCGTAGTAGCCGGGACTACAGGTGCATGCCACCGCCTCTTACTAATTTTTGTATTTTTAGTAATGACAGGGTTTTACATTTTTGACCAGACTGGTCTTGAACTCCTGACCTCAGGTGATCTACTCGCCTTGGCCTTCCCAAAGTGCTGGGATTACAGGCGTGAGCCACTGTGCCTGGCCAATTTTAATATATGTAATCCAAGATATCTAAAATGTTTTCTTTGTTCCCCTTTATTTTTAAATTTTTTTAGAGACAGGAGTCTTGCTCTGCCTCCCAGGCTGGCGTGCTCTGGGGCAGTCATCGCTCACTGTAGCCTTGAACTCCTGGGCTCAAGAGAACATCCCATCTTAGCCTCCTGAGTAGCTGGGACTACAGACGTGAGCCACCACACCTGACTTAAATATTTTCAACATTTAATCCTAGCCACCTTTCAAGAGCTTAATAGTTGAATGTGGCTAGCGGCTATCATATTGGAGAGTTCTGATCCAGACTCATTCCCAGTAATTCTTCATACCCAAGCAGAACTTTAGAGGCTACAAAAATCTCCCTACACCTTCTCTAGTTTGTTTCTTGAAAATGTGATCAATGGATTTATGACCCCCCTGTTGGAGATCAGAAACTGAAGATCAGAGATATGAACTGATTTTCCCGAGATAACCCAGCGAGCCTGAAAGTAGCAGAGGTGGAGCCATTCAGTCTAATTCTGGCCATTCAGTCTAATTCTGCAATGAACAGAGCAGTAATTCCTAAACTTGTCTGTATATTCAAATCACTCGGAGATCTTTAAAAATTTCCTAAGTCCAGCCACGCCCTAGATGAATTAAATCTCAAGATCTGGGGTGGGACACAGACATCATTAGTTTCTGAAGCTCCCTGATGGTTTCACTGGGCAGCCACTTTTGGGAATCACTGGTATACATTCTTGTTCCTCAAAGTGTGGCCTGTGGACTCATAGCATCAGTGTCACTGGGGAGCTCGCCTGGTCAGAAAGCCATCTTCTCAAACCCACCCCAGACCTCCTGAATCAGAACCTGCCTTTAACAGGGTCTTCCAGTTGATTCCAGTGCATGATAAAGTTTGAGAACTCAAAAGCATAGCATACTTCTTTTAGATGAAATAAAATATAGTCCAGTACATTTTCATTATGGGGTTTATTGAGAAAAGCAGTAACCATGGCTTCATATTGGTAGCCATTATGTTTTCATTAAATTAATATTATATAATTAGGGTGCTGCTTTCTTGGTTTTATTATGACTGTATTTCTGAATGATTATTATACATTCCCTTTCTATTACACAGAATTGATGTAGGAAGACTAGAGAAACTGCCCTGGATCTCTTTCCATGCATTTCTCTCAACCTTTAAATGCATCTTTATTTAACAACAAAAGTTCAACTTTTTCCCCCTCATTCAATCAGCAGACTTTTACCAAGAACTTATACTGTATATGATGTTGAGAGGTGAGATGAGAAATAAAAAAACTGCTTCAAGTATTTTTGTATGTTTTCAAGAGGCTTACAGTTTGTAGCAAAAAGCTAGCACATGCACCCAAATGGCTCTAAAATAAGAGAATATGAGGCACATCATGAGGGTGTGTAGACAAGGTGCCCTGTGATTCAGGAATAGGAGAGGCCACTTCCTGCTACTAGGATTAGGAAAATTGCCATGAAGGAGGTGGCCTTTGTGTTAAAGGATTTGGACATTCAGTGGGGAGGGAAGCTGTCTTTACAAGAGAGAACAACCTCCCAGATGGCTTCAATCATTAGGTGAATACTGATGTGTATTAGTCAGAATGCCTGGTAGTAAGGGACTGATATCCTACTCAACCTGGTTAAAGCTGGAAGGAAGATTTTGGGCTCAGAGAATCTACAGATGGAACAATCAAACTGTGGAGAGGACTCTGGAACATTGGGAACTACAGACTCAAAAGCTTCCAGGACTCTTTCTTCCTATTTTTTTCTTTATGTCAGTTTCATCTTTTCTTCCTTTAGTCTGGCTTGCTCAACATGAAAGAAGCATGGCTGCAAACCATTCCTATCTATGTATTTACATCCTACACCTTCCAATACCAGAGAGTGAAATCCCAGATATTTGGTAGCTGCTTCAAAATAGTATGACAAGGGAGGAAAAAGATGGACATATGGGTGAACCAAGATTGGCCAATGAATCATTGTTGAAGCTGGGTATTACACAGATGGGAGTTTGTTATGCTATTCTGTTTGTTTGTTTTTCTAAGACCCAGGACAACACACTGACTGTTGTTATGCTATTCTATAGACTTTTGTACATGTTGGATATTTAAATTTTAAAAACATTACCATGAAGGAATCATACTTAGCTTCTCTTGAGTCAGACACCTGCCTCTGGATCAGGCAGCAGTGGCCAGGGGATGTGGTGATGTGGTGATGGAGGAACGCGGCAGCTCCAAAGACACCCTCATGGTGGGGACTGTGGGGGAGCTGTTCCCGGAATAAAGGAGGCTCTATTTTCAGAAGAAAGGAGGGGAGGCCTCCAGGGCAGAGATGATTGATTTATGGTGACTCCAACTTGTTATTACCAGCCTCCATTTCTCTCTCCTGGGCTCTAGGCCCATATTTCTGAGAATCATCAGATTGTCCCAACTGGATGTCCCTGGGCACCTCTCAATTGACACATTTAAAATCAGACTCTTCATCATCTGGTGTTCCTGCAGTGTTTTCATCTTCCACTCAGTACTCTAACCAGAAATTTCTGAGTCATGTTCAACTGATCCTGCTTCCTCACGATCGCCATATTTCAGTTTTGTCATATCTACTTCTGAAATAATGATTGACTCCATCCCTTCCTCCTTATTTCCAGCTTCACTACACCAGGTCAGAAGTCTCCTAACCTCAAGTGCTCCAAAGTCCACACCACCTCATACAACACATCACAACTTTCTACAACACCTATTTAATCTTTTCATCCCTGGGCTTCAAGTCTTCAAGAATTCCTTGTGGTCTCATAACAAACATAAGGTGTCATGACCTTAAGCTCTTATAAGGTTGTTAAAAATCAGGTCTTAGATTACTTTTAAAGCTTTAAAGCTTCTCATCTCACAGTATTGTATACAGTATAAGTGCTCAGTAAAAGTTTGCTGATTGAATCAGGGGAAATGAAAGTTTAACTTTTGTTGGAAAGCAAAGGTGCAGTGCCATTTAAAGCCATTTATACACAATGGGCTACACACAACATGCACATCTAATTCTCCTGTACTTTTGCTTATGGTTCTTCTTCTATTAATTTATTAGTCATAATTAACAAATAATTGTGTATTTTTGTGAAGTACAATGTAATGTTTTGATCTCTAATGTATGCATTGTAGAGATTAATCTAGCTCATTAACATATCTATCACTTTACCAACTTACCACTTTTTTGTGGTGAGAATATTAAACATCTATACTTTTAGCAGTTTGGAAATATACATTATTATTTCTTTTTTTATATGGTTTTTATTTTATTTGACTTTTTTTTTTCTTTCTTGACATGAGGTCTCACTCTGACACCCAGACTGGAGTGCAGTGGTACAATCTCAGCTCACTGCAGCCTTGGTCTTCCACACTCAAGTGATCCTCTCACCTCAGCCTCCCAAGTAGCTGGGACCAAAGGCACGTGCCACCATGCCAGGCTAATTTTTAGTATATTTGGTAGAGACAGAGTTTCACCACGTTGTCTGGGTTGGTCTTGAACTCCTGAGCTCAAGAAATCCACCCACATTGGCCTCTCAAAGTGCTGGGATTACAGGCATGTGCCACCGCGCCTGGCCCTGAAATATATGTTGTTATTAACTGTAGTCACCATGCAGTTCAGTAGATCACTACGTTATTTCTTATCTCCAGTTTAAATGAAAGTTTGTACCCTTTGATTAACATCTCCCCTTTCTCTATCCCTCCATCTCTGCGAAGCCTCTGGTACCCACCCTTCTTTCTACTCTCCATTTGCATGTGATTGAACTTTTTTAGAATCCACATATAAGTGAGATGATACATTATTTGTTTTTCTGAGCCAGGCTCATTTCACTTAACATGATGTCCTCTGATTCCATTTGTGTTGTCTCAAATGACAGACATTCCTTGTTTTTTAAAGGTTGTATATAGTATTCCATCGCATGTGTATATATCACATTTTCTTTATTCATTCGTCCACTGCTAAACACTTAGGTTGCTTCCTATCTTGGCTGTTATGAATAATGCAGAAATAAACAGAGGTGTGCAGATCTCTTAGATGTTCCAGTTCCAATTCCTTTGGATATATACCCAAAAACAGAATTGCTGAGTCGTATGGTAATTCTATTTTTGGTTTTTTGAGGAACCTCTGCATTATTTTCCAAAATGACTGTACCTGCTCCTTTTTGATTATGAACACATGGGCTCAATTCTACAAGATTGGGCTTAAAACTCACCTCCTTCAGGAAAAGTCTGACTTCTTCAGTAGTCACTTCCTCTTTTGTGCTCTTAGACGCCCTTTTAGTATGGCACTTCTAATGCCATGCAGTAATTATCTTTTTTTTTTTTTTTCCTTCATATCCTCCTCCCTGGCAAAAGCCCAGTTTTAATCATCATGATGTATCTCTTGTACATAATGCAATGAGAAAACATTTTAAAAATAAATTTGAAAGCTACAACACAGAATAATAGGCCCTCTTGGTTACAAGGGATCCCAGCATTCTAGTTCAGCCATCTGTGACAGATTAGACTTTGACATAATCAGCTCCAGTGAAGGGAACTCTCTCCTGAGGAAGCCCATTCTATTTCTGGAGAACTCTTATAAGGTTCCTCCCTGTTCTGAGCCTTGAATCCTTCTCTCTGCAGTTCTTGCCAATTAGTCCAAGTTCTATTTCTTGGAACCTCCTGAATGACTGTTGGACTTCAGAAATCAGCTCTCCTGTTCTTCAAACTAAGCATTGAACATTCTTTCAAGGACTGCTCACAAGGCACAGGTTGAATTTCTAAGCTCCTGCACATGCTTCAGCTTGTCTCAGTCTCTCTGGATATGTGGCTCCAGAACTGTGTATGATACAGGTGTGGTCTGACTGGAATAGGACATCAACAAGGAAGACTCATGAGTAAGAAGACTCATGAGCAATATTGAAGGCGGCTGATGTTGTGCAACGAGATACCAATTTCCATAGCCAAGCAGAGCAGCCCACGATGAAGAACAAAGGAGACAGGTGTTTGTGTTTTTATTTATTTTGAGAGTGGATGTTGCTCTGTCACCCAGACTGAAGCACAGTGGTGTAATCACAGCTCACTGCAGCGTCAACCTCGTAGGCTCAGCTGATCTTCCTCCCATCTCAGCCTTCCAAGTAGCTGGGACCACAGGTGTACACCACCACACCCAGCTATTTTTTTTCATTAATATTTTTTGTAGAGACATGGGTTTTGCATGTTGTTCACACTGGTCTCGAACTCCTGGGCTCAAGCAATCCTCCCACTTTCTCCTTCCTAAGTGCTGGGAGGGATTACAGGTGTGAGCCACTGCACCTGGCCTGTTTGTGTTTATTCAGGGCTATGGATTGGCAAGGTAAGAATAGTGAAGGATCACAGAAAAGGAACCTCTCTGGAATTCCATTTCAACCATTTATATCATCTTCTTCACACTATCATCTTCAGAACAGTCCCCACATTCTTCAAAGACTTTGGCATCTAAAGTGAATTCGTTCAGACTTTCCTCTGTATGTTTTCAGAAGTTACTGATTTTTAAAAAATTTATCCCTTCTCCTTATTTGATGTGGCAAAGAGAAAGACACTTTTCACATTATTTTTCTAACAATATGTTGCTTAAAATTTGATAAACTAGTAATTCCTTTGAAATTACATGACAAAATAAAATAAACCTTATCTCATTAGATTTAAAAACATAAAATAGTGCCTGCTTCAGCAGCACATATGCAAAAATTGGAATGATACAGAGAATATTAGCATGACCCCTGCATGAGTATGACACACAAATTTGTGAAAAATAAGAATGAAAACATGAAATGGAGTGTCCAACTCACCCATGATTGGTGTTGTTCTGTAAACATGGGAGAATCAGACTCCAGGGCCGGGTGCCATGAAAGAAGGAATGGGCTTCATGGATCTCTACTCTTCACTCCAAGATTATGGGGGGTGGGAGGTGGGGATCAGGGAGATGTGTGGAACTCTCCCTTCTTAGAGTGCCCATTTCAAAATTACAGCAGGAGCAATTTATTAGACACAAAGAAGAAATTTCTGACTATCAGAGTCTCCAAATATTGCAACACTTCAACAACGTGAAACATTAACATCCTGTGAAATAGCAAACTGACACATGACTCCGGAAGGAATGTCCCTCAAGAGGGCTGAGATTAATATTCGTGTCCTGGAGATAGGGCGACCAGATCAGAAAGGCTTTAGATTGAAATTAGAAGAGGAGACAAACACCTAGATAGACTTGTGAAACCAGTTTTTATGGAAGACAGGTGTGACTTCTACAGGAAGAGCCTTATTTTGTAAATGAGTGAAATGTATTATTTCACTGGTAATAACGTGGACGTGAGATATAATATAGTATAGTACAAACAATCTTAGGAGGATAAGGTTACTTGGTCTGATAGGAATTCAAGAGTGGAATATGGGAATTAAAATACATCTTTAGGTCAGGCAAGGTGGCTCATGCCTATAATCCCAGCACTTTGGGAGGCTGAGGCAGGCATGGTGGTGGGCACCTGTAGTCCCACCTACTCAGGAGGCTGAGGTGGGAGGATCACTTGAGCCCAGGAAGTTGAGGCTGCAGTGAGCCAAGATTGCACCACTGCACTCCAGTCTGGGTGACAGAGTGAGAACCTGTGGCAAAAAAAAAAAAAAAAAGCTTACAAATACATCTTTAGGCCAGGAGAGGTGGCTCATGCCTATAATCTCAGTGCTTTGGGACGCCATGGTGGGAGGATATCATCAGGAGGCCAGGAGTTCAAGACTAGCCTGGGCAATGTAGCAAAACCCCATCTACACACACACACACACAAAATATAGCAGGGCATAGTGGCGAGCTCCTGTAGTCCCAGCTACTTGAGAGGCTGAGGCAGGGCAGTTGCTTGAGCCCAGGAGTCTGAGGCTGCAGTGAGCTATGATCACACCACTGCACTTTAGCCTGGGCACCAAAGCAAGATGCTGTTTTATTTTATTTTATTTTTTATAAAATAAAAGTATATTTTTTATAATGACCAGTTAGAAGGGAAATTGCAATGCACCAAAGACCCACAGACCATGGCTATATATCAAGGGCCAGATGAGGCATTGGGCCCTAGGAATGTGATGATAATCGAGGCAACTATTCTTCCTGTCCTTGTGGAGTCTAATGGGGGTAAGAGAAGAGAGTATGGTCTCTTTAAGGGATTGAGAGAAGGTCCTGATGAGGTGGGAAATGGCTAAAGTTAGAGAGACAAGAAAGGACTCAGAGGCCATATAATGGACTTTAGACCTTAGACCTTATCTTAATGTCAAGGGGATGTCATTAAAGGATTTGAAGCAGGAACAGGACATGAACAAATTTTATGGGGGACAAGAATTGAGGCAGAGCCTAGAAGTTAAGACAGCAATCTATGCAAGAAAGAGTTGTGGCTTGAGGCCAGGCAGGTGGCTCTCGCCTGTAATCGCAGCACTCTGAGAGGGTGAGGCAGGCAGATTGCTTGAGTCCAGGAGTTCAAGACCAGCCTGGACAACATGGTGAATCCCCATCTCTACTAAAAATACAAAAAATTAGCCAGCCATGGTGGTGCTTGCTTGTAGTCCCAGCTACTCAGGAGACTGGGGTGGGAGGATCACCTGAGCCTAGGATGTTCAAGCTTCAGTGAGCCAAGATCACGCCACTGCTCTCCAGCCTGGGTAACAGAATGAAACCCTATCTCAAAAAATAAAAATACAAATAAAAAAGAATTGTAGCTTGGATTAAGGTAGGGATGGATTCAATTATAGTCAGGATTAAAATTAGCAAGACCCAGACCAACTGGAAATACAGGGTGAAAAAGAAGAAGGAATCAAAGATAACATCAACATACCTAGCTCTGGCTTTCTGGGGAGTGCCATTCGCTGAGCTGGGAGCATGGGAGGAGGGCTCAAGTAGATGGGGAGGGGTTTGAGCTGAGCTCCATTTCAGCCATAATGAGTAGAAGGGGCCTGCAGCTCATTGGAGTGGAGATGCCTAGGAGGCAGGTGGAATTGCAGACTGAAGACATAGGAGAAGAGGTGGGTAGGTGTTCAAGATTTAGAAGTTGAGATTATCCAGGGAGAGGCCCAAGAATGAAATCATCATCTAGACATAAATCTGTGAAAGGCCGGGTGTGGTGGCTCACACCTGTAATCCCAGCACTTTGGGAGGGCGAGGCAGGCCAATTGCATGAACCCAAGAGTTTGAGACCAGCCTGGGCAACATAGCAAGGCCCTGTCTCTACAAAAAATACAAAAAATTAGCTGGGTGTGATGTGTGTGCCTGTAGTCCCAGCTACTCAGGAGGGGGGACTACTTCACTTATATCATCTTCTTCACACTATCATCTTCAGAACAGTCCCCTCATTCTTCTGGGCAGGGGGATCACTTGAGTCCGAGAGGTTGAGACTGCAGCAAGCCAAGATTGTGCCACTGTGCTTCAGCCTGGGTGATAGAGTGAGACCCTGTCTCAAAAAGCAGACAAAACAAATAAAAAACCACACCAAATCTGTGAAAAGGTACAGAAGGAAACTGCAGAGTACACACATATTTTTACATCAATCCCTTCTGTACTCATTCCACAGCAACATTTTAAAAATAAATTTATAATCTGGAAGTTTTAAATAAATAAATCTGTAGTCTGGAGGTTTAATCTGTCAAATTAAAAACATAATAGTCTTATTATGGGGGATTATTTAGGAATGTGGCTAACATCAAGATATGAATGAAGAATGGAGATATCTACAGTTTTTTTGTTTTTAATTTTGGTTATTTATTTAAAGGCAGGATACCACTATGTCGCCCAGGCTGGTCCCAAAATCCTGGGCTCAAGCAATCCTCTCACCTCTGCCTTACAAAGTGTTGAGATTACAGGCATGAGCCACCGCACCCGGCCTCTGTTAACATTTCAAGAAAAGGTAATGTCCCGGTAATCCTAGCACTTTGGGTGGCCGAGGCGGGTGGATCGCCAGAGGTTGGGAGTTCAAGACCAGCCTGACCAACATGGTGAAACTCCATCTCTGCTAAATATACCAAAAAAAAAAAAAAAAATTAGTTGGGTGTGGTGGCGGGTGCCTGTAATCCCAGCTACTCGGGAGGCTGAGGCAGGAGAATCACTTGAACCTGGGAGGCAGAGGTTGCCGTGAGTGGAGATCATGCCATTGCACTCCAGCCTGGGCAACAAGAGAGAAACTCCATCTTGAAAAAAAAGAAAAGAAAAAAAGGTAATGTCAGTATTGTAAACGCTGGAGTCCTGGTTATTGACCTAGGAATTGTTGACCTTTAGAGTGTAATCCTCATCCCTGATTTTTTATAATTTTTTCTCATCTATTCAGGTCAGAGAAAAACTTTTCTAGTTATTTCACACTCAGATGGATTTGCCAAGAGCCTGAGGTACAATGGTGAACCCATTATCTTTTAGAACCGCCAGCTGGTGACTGGGGTCATATGCCATAAAGACAAACAGTTGGCGTCTAAGTCAAGACATTCTTTTTACTTATCAAACTCTTAAGAATGCTTAGCATCATTTCCTAGGTTAAAGCTGTATCTTAGACATTAATGGGATGCAAAATTATTTGACTTGCGTCTTTGCATAAAAGATCTTTGCCATGCTTCAGGGCATACCAGACACAATCACTCCATAATTATAGGATAGCTCTTGGGACTGGCTTCAATTAACCAAGCTGCTTCTCAGTTACTACTATATTACCCATATTTATAGCATTTGACATTTTCACAGTGCTCTTTAATCAGACTGTATGTAGGCTGACTTAATCTAAATCTCTCACATACTTGGTATACCAGATGTTCCTGTTTTCTGGACCTTCCAGATGGAGAAACAAGACATGAATCAGTTGTCCGATGATGGCACCTGGGAGTTACAGTCCCAAGTCACTTGGGCAGGTCAGGGGTGGTTGAGCATGCATACTAAAGCAAAGTCCTGCTTGGCAAGGTTGGTTAGGTCAATGGGACACCAAGAAACTGTGCTAAACGTAAAAAGACACTGTCTTGAGTGCAAAGGTCCAAGGACTGGACGAGCCCAGCTAGTTCAATGGACTCAGGAGCCTAAAGTCCTTGCAACCACCAGGCTAACAAGGCAATGAGACGAAGCAAGGATGCCTCTTAGGGGCCTGCCAGACAGCCTCTCACAAGCACGGAAGTCAAGAAAATCTTGCGTTATTTCTAGAGAAATTCCAGGCATCTAGCTCGCACTGAGAAGTAAGTGAGCAACTTAATAAGCAAGAAAGTAATAGTAGCTTAAAACTATAGCCAAAGAAGTTAGAGTCACGAGATGTTTGGCTCCCCATGTAAGCTAAAGATAACATCTTACCATATCTCTCTGAGTTGTTTCAGAAACTTAAACCTCCAACAAATGGAACCACTGGCACATACACCTCAGATAAAGGGGAACTGAGGAATGAACTCTGATAAGAGTTCTTTGTTCTAAATTTCTTCCTGAAGGGCCTGGAGGAGGTCATGCCCACAAGCCAGAGTTTACATTCTTTACTGTGGATCCAAAATTTTTAGATAAACTTCTACCTCCTGAACCAACTGCAAATCAGAAAATATTTGAATCTACCTATGACCCGTGCCCTCCCTAACCCAGACGTCCTGCATTTCTAGGTCAAACCAATATATAGTTGCCATATATTGATTTATGACTTTGCCTGTAACCTCTGCCTCCCTACCTTTAAAAACTCTTACCTGTAATCCATCAGGGACTTCAGGTCTTAAGCATGAGCTGCCTCATTCTCCTTGTTGGGTGCCCTGCAATAAATGCACCATTTTCTCTGGCTGCAATCCCAATGCTAGTGTTTGGTTTTGCTGCCCCAGGTGAACAGACCCCAGTTTGGTTCAGTAACAGCAAGAGATGTGAGTGGGCTTCTGCTACTACCTTTTAAAGTGAACAAACTTTGGCTTCCCTGTTCTTTATCCCCCAAGTCTAACAGTTTTCTGGGCTCTGCTGGAAGTTCTATCTCTTGTGACTAGACTGTGGCGATCAGGACCCAGAATGGAAAGTTGTCTGAATCTGAAATAGTGAATATGGGATGCCATCACCTTATTCCTGCTCATCACCCATAAGGGTTGGGCACAGACCCTGATCACAAAGATTCTGACAAAGTTTTATATCTATTTATGAGTGGTTAATTTTACCATTCTGATTGATAGCAACCCCAAAGAAATACTAGTGCAAATCACAATAGCCAGCACTTTCAATTACATCCACATGATTGAAAAGATAGCTATGCATCTATGCTATCCCATAGATGCATAGCTATATATGTAGTTACATGACTTTTGTTGTCTTGCTACCCTGGAAATCTACAGCAGAATCCCTATGGAAATGATAACCCTCTGTCATTCTATATCTGATTCACTAAGAACACATCTGCCCCTTCTAGCCCTCCAAGATTTTTTTCTTTCATTATAAACCATAAATCCTGTCCCCAAGTTTGTAGAGCTGGAAATCATTTGAATTTGCAGGCTGAATTTGTTAGAAATGTTTTTTTCGCAGTAAATATGAAATGAGATGAATGTTAAATTGTGCCGTGTTTTTTTCTTCTTCTAATTTAATGGTGACTATTACGCTTAGGTCTTGCTTTCTTTCATTAGATGAGTCATGTTAAAGAAGAAAGATCTGTCCTGAGATTCTCTTCTAAAGTTCCATATTTGACCAAGCATAGCTGGCTGGTTTTGTAAATGTCATTACTAAGCAAAGTTATTTTTCAATGAGTGGCTTTCTGGTAGCTCAACTGGGTCCTCAGTGCTGCTCCACACATGGTCACACATTGTCACATATTCCAAGGCAATACTTCAAACCTCAGTGTTCCTTGTTAACCCATCCAATCTTTTCTATCTTCACTTATTCTTAGTAAATAGCTGCCCACACAGTTCAGTGACCAGGCGAAAACTTCTTCAACTTCCCTACTTACAGGCTCACACTCTTTATGTCTTCACAACTGACCTCACAGGTGAAACGTTGTCTTTGGTCAAGCCTGGTCCTCTATTTGTACTTTTGTTTCTCTACTGCCCTCCATCTCTTCTGGGCACATCAGGCATTCCCTCCTGAATTTTCCGTTTCTTCTCATTGTCTCCTTCCCCCTGCCTGCAAAACCACAAAGTCTCTTCTATCTTACCAAAGAAATACCCTTCCCTAAAAACAAAATATAGTCATGTTTCTCTTCCACCCTTTGCCACCAAGCTCCTCTAAAACATTCTACACCCATGTGGTGGGTCTAACAGTGTCCCAACAAAATTCATGTCCACCCAGCGATACAGAAGGAGATAGGGAAATACCGGGTAGAAGAGGGCAGTTCCCCAGCAAAGGACCCACCCTCAAGCCTGAAGACTCGTGGCCCTAAATGAGGACAGGCATTTCTGTTTTCGTGTCCAAAAAGTTGCCTTTTGGCTCACCATGCTCCCTATCCCCCAAATAAACTCCAAATCCCAAGCTCCAGATGAGACCGGCAAGTGAGGAGACGAGCAGGCAAGTAGACCAGCAGACCAGCGACAGCGGAATGACATGGCAGAGAAAGAGAGAAGAGGAGGGATGTCTGGACACCAAGGGGATTTCGGCCGGGGGCGGTTGGAGAAGAGTCCGGCCACTGGGTTCACTGACTCCAGAGGAAGATCACCTTCTCACTCCATTCCCCTTCTGGCTCCCCATCCATCTCTCTGAAAGCCACCTTCACCACTCAATAAAACCTTGCACACATCCTTCAAGCCTGTGTGTGATCTGATTCTTTCAGGATATTCTCTGGGTAAGAGCTTGGGATATAGAAGGCTGTCACACTGGCCCCCTCCCTGCCCTTGTGATAAGGCATAGGGTCCACTGAGCTAATTAATACACAAGCCTTTTGCAGATGGCAAAGCTAAAGGAGCACACTGTAACACATGCCCACCTGGGCTTTGGAAGTCACAGACACACCCACCCCTAGATGCTACTACGGGGCCAAGAGCCCAAAGCAGTCTCCCAGCCTCTGTATCTACCTGTCTGCATGCTCCCCCTAGGGGTTTGAGCTGCAGGGTGACCAGGCAAGCCACACCCCTGTTTGGTCACCCCACACCCAAGTCAGGGAACTCTCCCATTTCACCAGGGCCTCAGAATGTGAGCTTATTTGGAAATAGAGTCTTTGCAGAATTAATTACTTAAGAATCATTAGATTTAAATAATCACAGATCTATGGTGGGCTCTAAATCCAATGACTGGTGTCTTTATAAAGAAAGGAGAGGGATATTTTGATACTGAGAGACACAGAGAAGGCCACGTTAAGACAGAGGCAGAGATTAGAGCAATGCAGTCACAAGCCAAGGAATGTCTGGAGCTCCCAGAAGCTGGAACAATCAAGGAAAGATCCTTCCTTAGAGTCATCTGAGAAAGTATGGCCTGATACCGTTATTTCAGGCTGCCACAAGTGCAAGAGAATGAATCTCTGATGCTTTAAGCCACCCAGGTTGTAGCAATTTGTTATGGCAGCCCTAGGAAATTAATAAAATCATCCTTCCTCCTGCTTACCAGATGTTTGGGCAAGAATCATCACTGAAATTTTATTGAGCACCTAATGTATTCCTATTTCCAAGTTTATTTTCTGTTTTCTTTTCTTTTTATTTTATTTTAAATAGAGACAGAGCCTTACTCTGTCACCCAGGCTGGAGTACAATGGTGCAATCATAGCTCACTATAATCAAATTTCTGGACTCAAGTGATCTGCCCACCTCAGCCTCTCCAGTAGCTGCGACTGCAGGCACACATCATCATGCTTGGCTAACTTTTTTAATTTTTCTAGTGACATGATCTCACTTTGTTGCCCAGGCTGGTCTTGGACTCCTGAGCTCAAGCGATCCTCCTGCCTCAGCCTCCCAAAGTCCTGGGACTGCAGGCATGAGCCACCATGCCCAGCCTATTCCAACTTCTTTATACATATATCTCATTTGATCTTTAGTCTCTTAGAGGTAGGGGCCATCATTATCCAAATTTTTTTTTTTTTTGAGACGGAGTCTGGCTCTGTTGCCCAAGCTGGAGTGCAGTGGCCGGATCTCGGCTCACTGCAAGCTCCGCCTCCTGGGTTTACGCCATTCTCCTGCCTCAGCCTCCCGAGTAGCTGGGACTACAGGCACCCGCCACCTCGCTCGGCTAGTTTTTTTGTATTTTTTAGTAGAGACGGGGTTTCACCGTGTTAGCCAGGATGGTCTCCATCTCCTGACCTCATGATCCGCCCGTCTCGGCCTCCCAAAGTGCTGGGATTACAGGCTTGAGCCACCCTGCCCGGCCCATTATCCAAATTTATATAGATGAAGTAACTGAAGCTTAGAGTGCTTACAAGATCACACAGCTAAAGGGAAGAGTTAGGGTTCAGGCCCAAGTCTAGCAGACTCCGTAGTCCAAACTGTCAATCATAATCACAACTGGCCACTACATGATCCTCAAATTCTTGCAATTTGGATTCCACTCAAAATATGACAATTGTTCCTTAATAACTAACTGTAATGTTTTTCTGGCCCACTGTATAACATTTCACATATAGCTCTGTTGACCTAAAAAGAAGAGACTGAGGCACAAAATATAATTTGTTTATTTACACTTAGAGACAAGGTCTTGCTCTGTTACCCAGGCTGGAGTGCAGCGGTGCGATAATGGCTCGCTGCAGCTTTGAACGCCTGGGCTCAAGGGATCCTTCCACCTTAGCCTCCCAAGTAGTTGAGACAAGTGTGGGCCAGTGCTTCCAGCACAAAATATAATTTAAAGAATTTACTTGCGCCAAAGTAAGGGTAGCTTCTGGGAAGACCAAGACTCAGTTAATCTTGGGTGTGAGCTCTGCTTGGCCTTTGTTACAAGCAGGTTTTGTTTTTGTTTTGTTTTTGGATGGGGTCTTACACTGTTGCCCAGGGTGGAGTGCAGTGGCGTGATCATGGCTCACTTCACCCTCAAACTCCTTGGCTCAAGTGACCCTCCCACCTCAGCCTTGTAAGTAGCTGGGACTACAGGTGTGCGTCACCACTTCTGGATAATTTTTTAATATTTTGTGGAGATGGGAGTCTTGCTATGTTTCCCACGCTGGTCTCGAACTCCTGGCCTTAAGGGATCCTCCTGCCTCTGCCTCCCAAAGCACTGGGGTTGCAAGCATGGCGTGAGTCACTGCACTGGGCCACAAGCAGATTTTTTTTTTAGATGGAGTCTCTCCGTCACCCAGGCGGGAGTCCAGTGGCATGATCTCGGCTCACTGCAACTACTGCCTTCCAGGTTCAAGCAATCCTCCTGTCTCAGCCTCCCGAGTAGCTGGGATTACAGGTGTGCACCACCATGCCCGACTAATTTTTGTATTTTTAGTAGAGACGGAGTTTCACTGTGTTGGCCAGGCTAGTCTCAAACTCCTGGCCTCAAGCGAATGGCCCACCTTGGCCTCCCAAACACAAGCAGATTTTTAAAGACAAAAATGGGGTACAGTGACTACAGAGTGTGGGCTACAGTGTCCAGTGAGGCATTGTTACATTAATTTACAGCTACCTGTGGCAATGGCAAGCAGCTGTAAAAGACGAATACATAGCTCAAGAGGGTACAGTTGCTGTCTCATGTTAATGCCTCTCTGGGCCTGATGATTTAAAAGGACTCACATTCCTCAGATAAAAATTATTCTTCCCTTAATCCCTTCTTGTAACTCCTCCATCCACATGGAAAAGTATTCATTTTCTTACCCTGATTCTTCACGGATGTCTTTTTCACCATGGCATCTGCTTAGCTTTCTTCTACCTCTGCACTCTCTTCCCCAGAGATGTGGCCTACCTCCACAGCTTCAGTCATCACTTCTACCTCAAAAATGCTGCCCTCCTTTGGGGAACCAGCTTCAAACCAGCATTGCCGTCTTCTTCCTCCAGCCCTCCTCCCTGAGGTCCCGCAGCAACCTTACTCATGTGATCGCCCTTGCAAAGGTACCTCTCACTCTAGATTAGCTCTGATTATAGAACCATCTCTGCCCTGTAAGGCTCATGGCCACACTTGATACCTGCACCCCCCATCCATGCTATTATGACAGATATATATTTGGTTTTCATCAACAATTCCCAGCTCTCAGTCCCAGTAGCCCTTGTTATTTCCTAAGTGAGTAGTACAGTAAGAATACTTTTTGCTAAAGTATTTGGCCTTTTGGTTTTGGTTCCTAAAGTAGCTACTGAAGGATAAAAGTGAAAGACAATCTTTTATTATTTACAAGTCCTTTCAAATACATCTGAGCTTATGTGAATGAGGCAATGTTTGGAAAGTTCCTGAAACCACTGGATGGGAGTTGGTTGCCAGAGGAAGCAGCCTTGTGCCCAAAGGGTTGGGACTTTCAGCCTCACCCACCAACCTCCAGGGAAGGGACAGGGCCAGCGGCTTCATCAATCATGCCTACATAATGAAGCTTCCAGAAAAACCCAAAAGGACAGGGTTTGGAGAATTTCCAGATGGTTGAACATGTGGAGGTTCCTGGAGGGTGGGCCTCCAGGGAAGGCCTAGAAGCTCTGTGCCCTTCCACACACCTGACCCTATATGTCACTTCATCCACATTCTTTGTAATATCCTTTAAAATGTGAAAGGAAAATAAATCTTGAAACCCAAAACTCACTAAGCTAAAGGGGAAAGTCGAGCTTGGAATGGTTTAGGGTAAACCTGCCTCCCATTCTATTCCAAAAAGAGATAGCTACTAATGTCAGAGGCATGTGAACCAGAGCAACTCCATCTTAAATAGGAACTAGGTAAAATGAGACTGAGACCTACTGGGCTGCATTCCCAGGTGGTTAAGGCATTCTAAAGTCACAGGATGAGATAGGAGGTCAGCACAAGATACAGGTCATAAAGACCTTGCTGATAAAACAGTTTGCAGTAAAGAAGCCAGCTAAAACCCACCAAAACCAAGATGGCCACAAGAGTGACCTTCGGTTGTCCTCACTGCTACATTCCCACCAGTGCCATGACAGTTTACAAATGTCATGGCAATGTCAGGAAGTTACCCTATATGGTATAAAAAGGGGAGGCATGAATAATCCACCCCTTGTTTAGCATATAATCAAGAAATGCCCATAAAAATGGGCAACCAGCAGCCCTTAGAGCTGCTCTGCCTATGGAGTAGCCATTCTTTTATTCCTTTACTTTCTTAATAAACTTGCTTTCACTTTACTATATGGACTCTCCCTGAATTCTTTCTTAGGCAGGATCCAAGAACCCTCCCTTGGGGTCTGGATCCCGACTCCTTTCCTGTAACACTAAGATAATAAATAAAAAGTTACATACCTCCATCACAATTTGTGGGCAAAGGACAGACAGAGCTCAAAGTCACCTCTCTGCTCACTGAGATAAATGCATATCTGATTGCTTCCTTTGGAGAGGCTAATCAGAAACTCAAAAGAATACAACCATTTTTCTCTTATCTACCTATGACCTGGAAGCCCCCACCCCGCTTCGAGTTGTCCTGCCTTTCTGGATTGAACCAATGTACATCTTACATATATTCCTTGATATCTCGTGTCTCCCTAAAATGTGTAAAACCATGCTTGCCCCAACCAAGCTTGGGCACATGTCATCAGGACCTCCTGAGGCTGTGTCATGGGTGTGTTCCTAACCTTGGCAACACAAAGTACTTCCTAAACTGATTGAGACTTATCTCAGATACTTTTTGGTTTACAATAATAAACTGGTTATAGAGTTCATAAGCCACTCTAGCAAATTATTCAAAACCAAGGAGGGGGTCATGGAAATCCCAATTTATAGCCAGTCAGTCAGAAGCATGGGTAAAATAATCTGGGGCTTGCGACTAGCATTTGATATGGGGCCAGTCTTGTGGGACTGAGCCCTCACCCTGTGGGATCTGATGCTATCTTCAGGTAGACCACGTCAGAATTGAAGTAGAGAAGACGCCCAGGTGGTGTCTGCTGCAGCACTGCTTGCTTGCTTGGTGTGGGTGGGAGAGGCCCTGCAACATTTGTGACCCCCCTCCCCTGCCCTTGACATTTGGTCACAGAAGTCTTCTGTATGGAATGTTGTGGGATGAGAAAATAGAAAAAATACACTGGGTTTGTTATTTCCACACTCCACCCCCATGAAGTTAGTGTATGAATCTTATTGTTGATTCATCTTTCTTAATCTCTTGCAAAACTCTCCTCTTCTCTCCATCCTGTTGTCAATGGTTGAATCAGCCTCTCTCATTTGATTTGTTGCAATGGCCTCCTATCTTCATTGTCCCCATCTCCAGTCCATGCTTCACACTACAGCTCCTGCCATATATCCAAAACACATGCTATTGCCTTGTTGAAAATCCCAAATGGGTCCTCATTGTCTAGAGAGCAGGTCCAGGTGCTGCCCCTGCATTTCCTTACCCGTCCCTAATTTTGTCTCAATGTGGAATACCTATGTAAACCAAAGATAAAATTCTAAGCCCCGCAACCACGTGAATGGACCCCTCCTCTTAGCAAGGGCATTTCAAAGCTAACTTGAAAAACTAGTTCAGGTCATGATGGGCAGGGGCCGTCTGACATGCCTCATTATACCCTCCTCCCTTTTGGAATTACTGATAAAACAGACTCTTTACGTCTGACAAGTAACTTTTACAATGTATTCTCTCTGAAGCCTGCTGCCTGGAGGTTTCACCTGCATGATAAAACTATGGATTCCACATCCCCTTATCTTAACCCAGACATTCCTAAGTTTTACACAATAGCAACTATTTCAACCAATTGCCCATCAGAAAAACTTTAAATCTACCTTTAACCTAGAAGCTCCACCTTCATCCCACTGCCCCGCTTTGAGTTGTCCCACCTTTCTGGACTGAACTGATATACATCTGACATGTATTTGATTAATGTCCCATGTCTCCCTAAAATGTAAATGAAACTAAGCTGTACCCCAGCTACCTTGGGCACATGTTCTCAGGATCCTGAGGGCTGTGTCATGGGCCATTGGGCACTCATATTTGGCTAGAATAAATCTCTTAAAATATTTTAGAGTTTGACTCTTTTCATGGACACCTAGTTTTACCTTATACCTCTTAGCCCCACCTTCAGTGTTCCCTAGAGCAATTTGTCAACCTATTTCTCGCTATTGACATTCTACCACATCCACCTCCTGTTAAGACAAGTTTAGCCTAAAGCTGCCTCCTTACATACTTTAAGTTTGGCCTAAATGTTTTTCTGTACATTGTGAACTATAACAAGTGGAGGTGTAAACAGACCACAGTCTACACTTGTGCCAGTCACCTGGTTTTGGCCAGTCAAATGTAGCCGACTGTTCAAACAGTGTTCAAATAAGGCAATGTCACCATGTACCAGCCCAGCTGTTTTTGTACCTCACTTTCTTTTTCTGAACATCACTTCCTTTTTCTCTCCATAAATCTTCCAGCATGTGGCTGCATGGGAGTCTCAGAGCCTACTCTGGCTTGGGAGGCTGCCTGATTCACAAATCATTCATTGCTCAATTAAACTCCTTTAAATTTAATTAGGCTGAAGTTTTCTTTTATCACTTTTTTGATGTTTTTTCCCTAATTGTTCCTCTTCATGAAATTGTAATGTAACAACACAGATATACTGTCTATGTGTTTATGCTCTGTGACCCTTTGAAGGTCACAAACCCTGTAATAGCTAAAATAATTTTGTCCCACCAAAAAACAGTTTTCTGCCAGGCATGGCGGCTCATGCCTGTAATCCCAACATTTTGGGAGCCCAAGGGGAGAGGATCACTTGAGGCCAGGAGTTCCAGACCAGCCCAAGCAACATAGCGAGACCTCTACCTCTACAAGAAATTTTTTAAACTTAGTAGGGTGTAGTGGCACATGCCATAGTCCCAGCTACTTGGGAGGCTGAGGTGGGAAGATTGCCTGAATGCAGGAAAGTCCAGGGTGCAGTGAGCTGAGATTGCACCACTGCACTCCAGCCTGGGTGACAAAGTGAGATCCCGTCTCAGATAAAAAGAAGAACCAGTTTTATACCCTTGAAGACAATATTATTCCCTGCCCCCACACCTGCCATTGAGAATGCACATCCTAGACAGAATATGAACTTTGGAATCAGAACCAGACTCAAATTTCTGCTCTGAGATGTGTAAGCTGTGTGATATGTGATACGAAAAAGTTGTTCAGTGTTCTCTCCGATCTTCAATGTTCCCTGTGCTCGCATCTGAGATATTCAGTGAGACCGCATTACCGCCCAACTTTCCTTCTGCCCAATCCTGCTTTCCTTCTTTTCCTTTCCCATCAACAGATGTTGATGCCAAGGTCACTCCCTGATAAACTTCCTGCATATTGATCTCCAGCTCAGAGAGTCAGCTTTCTGGGGCACAGCCTTTCACAGTGCCCTGTTCATCACAGGGCGAACCCCAAAACTGCGGTTCAGCCTGGGAGCCCATGTGGGTTCTTGGCTTTGCATAGGAAAGAAATCGAGAGTGAGCTGATAGAGTAAAGTGAAACCAAGTTTATTAAGAAAGCAAAGGAGGCTGGGCACAGTGGCTCGCGCCTGTAACCCCAGCACTTTGGGAGGTCAAGATGGGCAGATCGCCTGAGGTCGGGAGTTCAAGACCAGCCTGACCAACATGGAGAAACTCCTTCTCTACTAAAAAAAAAAAAAAAAAAAATTAGCTGGGCATGGTGGCACATGCCTGTAATCCCAGCTACTTGGAAGGCTGAGGCAGGAGAATCACTTGAAGCCAGGAGGCAGAGGTCACAGGTGAGCCAGATTGCGCCGCTGCACTCCAGCCTGAGCAACAAGAGCAAAACTCCATCTCAAAAAAAAAAGAAAAGAAAGAAAAAAAGAAAGAAAAGAAAGAAAGAAAGCAAAGGAATAAAAGAGTGGCTATCCCAAGGCAGAATGGCAGCATGGGCTGCTTGACGGAGCATACTTATGGTTATTTATTGATTATATGCTGTGTGAGGGGTGGGTTATTCATTCGGGAAAGAGGTGGGGAGTTCCCAGAACTGAGGGTTTCTTCCCCTTTTTGACTACATAGGGTAACTTGCAGACATTGCCATGGCATTTGTAAACTGTCATGAACTGGTGGGAGTGTCTTTTAGTATGCTAATGCGCTATAATTAGCATTTAATGAGCAGTGAGGACACCAGAGGTCACTTTCACTGCTATCCTGGTTTTGGAGGGTTTTGGCCTGCTTCTTCACTACATCTTGTTTTATCAGCCAGGTCTTTGTGACCTGAAGCTTGTGATACCGGTCCTACCGAACTCCTATCCCATCCTGTGACAAAGGATACTTAACCTCCTGGGAATGCAGCCCAGCAAGTCTCAGCCTCATTTTACGCAGTCCCTGTTCAAGATGGAGCTGCTCCCGTTCAAACATCTCTGACATGTTTACTACTGCCTGGCACAGAGGTAGGGCTCCATAAATGTGAATTCTCTCCTTCCTGATTGTGACCAAGCTTCCTGGGTTGCCACTTACACTGCTTGTTGGTACACATTCTGGACACTTTCCTCTGCTCAAAAGTCACCTTCTTGAAGCCTTTTCTGACTGACTACTTTCCCAGGGGTAGAGAGTAACTACTTCCTTGATGCCCTGTAGCATTCCCTATTTCCCTCAGTTAACATGTCACTGTACTGGCTCAGTGCAGACATGATTGTTGAGTGAACAGGAAGTTCTGCCTGTCTAGCAGGACAATTTTCTGTTGTCAGAAGCTGGGTCCACCTGCCTGGTGCTTATCCCAGGACAAACAATACGTGTCATTTCTGGATTCCTGGCCCTGCCCCACTTTATTTACAATGTCCCAAAACACCTACTTATGTAAGCAGTTCAAGGTTCCAATTTTATTAGAAGCCATTCCACGGAAGGCTTTGAATGCTAGCAGTGCATACTTGGTTGGTGGCCAATTATTTCCAATGCTATTGGAAAACGGAACATGATAAAAAAAATAAGAACATACTGGGGTGCAGTGGCTCATGCCTATAATCTCCAAATTTTGCGAGGCCAAGGCAGAAGGATCTCTTGAGCCTGAGATTTTGAGACCAGTCTGGGCAACATGGTGAGACCTCCATCTCTACAAAACAATTTTTAAAAATTAGCTGTGTTTAGTGGTGCATACTATAGTTCCAGCTAGTGGGGAGACTGAGATGGGAGGATGACTTGCACCCAGGAGAGGTTAAGGCTGCAATGATCCATGATTGTGCCACTCTACTGCCTGGGCAACAGAGCAAGACCTTGTCTCAAAAAAAAAAAAAAAAAAAAGAAGAAGAAGATAACATTAAACTTTGCTTTTAGTGACCTTCAAGGAGCAACCTGCAAGGGTTATGGCAGTCATTTTCAAACTGGTCCACACAGTGGAATTACTCAGTTCCTCCACCAGAGAATGACCAACTGTATTAGTCTGTTCTCACACTGCTGTAAAGAACTACCAGAGACTTGGAAATTTATAAAGAAAAGAGGCTTCATTGACTCGCAGTTCCGCAGGCTATATAGAAGCCATGGCTAGAGTGGCCCCAGGAAACTTACAATCATGGCAGAAGGGCAAAGGGGAAGCAAGTACATCTTCACATGGTGGCAGGAGAGAGAGAGAAGTGGGAAGTGCTACACTCTTTTAAACAACTAGATATTGTGAAAATTCACTCACTATCATGAGAAAACTAAGGGGGAAATCGCCCTCATGATCCAATCACCTCCCACCAGGTCCCTCCCCCAACAATGGGAATCATTATACAATTTGACATGAGATTTGGGTGGAGGCACAGAGCCAAACCATATCACCAGGGTTTTGGAAGTTTTAAAAAATACTCAAGATAGTTTTGATTTGCAAACAAGTTTGGGAACCACTGGGTTGTGGGATTACTGGATATTGACAAAATGGAGATAGTGAGTATAGACCACTCTTCTCAAAAGAGCTGGGCAGTGAAGAGATAAAGGTGCACAGAAAGTAGGAGGTAAGAGGATACCAGGAAGGCGAGGGTTTATTTGTTTACTATATGGGATAACTTGAGAATCCTTATCAGCTGAAGGGAAAAATCCAAAAAGCAGTGGAGACTGAAGCTTCTAGAATAATTCCTGGAGGCGACGGGTCAGTGGCACTAATGAAGAGATTTATTTTATTTTTTATTTTTGAGTCAGGGTCTCTCTCAGTCACCCAGGCTGGAGTTCAGTGGCACGCTCATGACTCAATGCAGCCTTGGACTCCTGGGCTCAAGCAATCCTCCCACCTTCACTTCCCAAAGTTCTGGGATTACAGGTGTGAGCCACTACCCCCAGCAACAAGCAGATGCTTTAAAAAGACACCTCTCCAAGGCACTGGGGGCATCCCTCCCAAACCGGATAGGATTATTACTTTTCTAAATACCCCAATGTCTCTCTGCTGCCTACAAAATGAAATAAAAACTCTTTAGCGTCACACAGAAGGCATTAACAAATAAAACGTATTTTTATTCTCCAACATGCCAAATGTAATTATGTTCATCATAGGAAAACTGGAAACCACAAAGGAATAAAAATAAGTAGATGGACATTACCCATAGTCTTACAGTTAATGATTGCTCCCAATATTTGGAGATACTTCCAATATTTCTCCTCACTGCACATCTTTTGTTGGTTATGGGACATAGCTGGGATCACACTATAAGCAAATTCAAGAAACCAGTGCAATTTCAGGCAGCATTAATAGAAACTGTATGGAATAAAGAACAGAATGGTACCCCTTTGCTCTGCTCTTGTCAGGTGCTGCTCTGTGGAGTGTGAAGTTTGAGTCTGAGTATCCTTTTAAGAGGAGGACCAATGAAGTGGATCACATGGAGGAAGGGAACAAGCAATATGAGGTCTCTGTTAATTTAGTTTCAACTTCTGATTTTCTTTTCATCTCCTGCCATCCTGCCATATCTGGCTCTAAACCCGTGCAAGCCATATAACTGTTGGTTCCCAGAGATTCAAACATTTATACTCATCTGTGTCCTCTGCACACTTCCCTTTGCTTTGAATTGCCCCTTCTTCTTTCAAAGTCCAGCTCTGAGAAGGCATCCATCAGAGGCCTCACAATGGAATAAATCATTCTGTGTTCTCAGAGCACTTTCAGTATTTCTTATATTACTGCTACCATACAAGTCACAGAATAAGCACGAGAGTTATTACTGTATGGGTGTCTCTCCCTGAGAACACCACCTTGGCTGATTCAACTTCATGACTCTTTTATAAACCCTGCACAGTTCCTGGAAAATAGTCTATTTATTTATATTTATTACATTCTACCTTGTTATAGGAATAAGTTAAGAAAGCTTACAAGGATACCTGAAATGTAAGCTCACATAAATTATATGTGGGTTTTTTTTTTAAAGTAAAAAACAGAAAAGACAACAAAGTAAAAAAAAAAAAAAAAAAAAAAAGCTGTGATTGCAAATGATTATAATCACACCAGTCTCAAGAGGGGCAGCACTTGGCTCTGGGCTTTCTAGCAGCTAAAGTGAAAGGGTCAACTTTCGGGCCATACAGGTCACAATGTCCATGGTCGGATGTGGGTAGGTAAGAGCAGGACAATTAATTACTCAATGCTTTTTGGCATAAAGATAAAATAGAAATTTCTCCTGAGGAATCCTAATGAAGAGGGCTTCATGTGGCATGATAAAAAAAAAATTTTGTTTCAGTTTTCTATTGCTACATAAGAAACTGCTCCAAAGCTTGGTGGCAAAGATGACAATTTATTATGATTATTCATGGTTCTGAGGGTTGATAGGCTTAACTAGGTGGTTCTCACTTGGGATCTTTCATAAGGTTGTGGTCAGATGGCAGCTGAAGCTGATCATCACTTGAATGTCTGACACCTGGGCTGGAACAACTGGAGAATCTGGGAGGTTGATCAGACACTCTCAATGCAGACCCTTCATTTGGATAACTTGAACTTCTTCACAGCATGCCAGCTGGTTTTCCCCAGAAGAAGCTTATCAAGAAAGTCAGACAGAAGCTGGGAAGCTTTGTAGGATATAGGCTTGAAAGTCTCACAGAACCACTTCAACTATATTCTGTTAATGAAAGCAGTCATAGGCAAACCCAATCTCAAGCAAGTAGAGGAATAGAATACATCTCTCAATGGGGAAATTGCTTGTAAAGGGAGGGAAGGAATTAGCAGAGGCCATCTTGGAGACAAGCTACCATAATTCTAAACATGTTCAAAATATATGTAATTCTTCATAGACTATTTCTTATACCATCTTTTCAGCATAGTCTGTGACACGGATTTATTCATAAATCTATGCTTTCATTCAACAAATAGTTATGAAGTATTTTCAGTGACAGGTAGTACACAGTAGTGGTTAAAAGCAAGGGTGAATCTAGACTTTTCCACTTATTAGTGGTGTGACCTTAGAAGTTACTTTATTTCACTGTGTCAGTGATATAATTTGACTGTGTCCCCACCCAAATTTCATCTTGAATTGTAGCTCCCATAATTTCCTGGTGTTGTGGGAGGGACCCAGTGGGAGATAACTGAATCATGGGGGCAGTTTGCCCCACACTGTTCTCATGGTAGTGAATAAGTCTCACGGCATCTGATGGTTTTATAAGGGGAAACCCCTTTGCTTGCCTCTCATTCTCTTGTCTGCTGCCATGTGAGACGTGCCTTTTGTCTTCCACCATGATTATGAGGCCTCCCCAGCTACATGGAACTGTGAGTCCATTAAAACTCTTTGTTTTGTAAATTGCGCAGTCTCAGGTATGTCTTTATTGGCAGTGTAAAAACGGACTAACACAGTTTCCTTATCTACAAATGGAAAGAAACAGTAATGTATACATCAGAAAGATTGTTCTGAAGATAAACTGAGCTAACAACTGTAAAGTACATGTATTAATCTACGAGCACAGTAAGTTCTCAACAAGTGTTAGCTTCTATAATTACCATCAGCACCATTATCACCATTGCATGACAGGTACCATGTTTTCTAGAGCACAAAGCAAATTCAGTCAGAAGGAATTTTCTGGAAACAGGCAAAAATGCTGTGGGCTGTTTCTCTCTGCTGCATACTCAGAACTGCCAATGGAGAAAGCAATACATTTGGTAAGCAATTTCTATGTGCCAAGTGCTGAATACTACACATACATATTTCCTTCAATCTTCACAAAGCCCTAAGAAACAAAGGCACAAACAGATTAGGTCATGGGCCCAAGTTTACCCAGCTGGTAACTGAAAGAGCTGGAATTTGAACCCAGGTTCTTAGTCATAACTTGGCCTGTCATAAAGGTAAAAGGTAGTCTTCACAGAACTTTTATGAGGGGCCAGAATTTAGTCACATGCTGCTGAAGGGCTTGTATTCATAACCCTGGACTTCTTATCAGTTTACAACGTATTTTCTCTTAAAAGGTGTTGTCATCCTTTTTACAGATAGGGAAGCTAAAGTTCACAGAAGTGGTTTGCCCAAGGTGGCAGAACCAGGATTCAAATCCAGACCTACTCTAGTCTAAATCCTGAGCTCCTCCACTGAACCAAACTGCCTCTTATTCTATTAAACTTAGTAATAGAAAAGTAGTTTTTAAAAATGATGTGATCTGGATATTCCAGCTCTTTACAGATCTGCATGGCACAGAGTAGATGCTCAATAATATTTTGTTATATATTTGTTCTGTCCAGAGAAGGGGATTAGCAAAGTGGGCACAGCAGAAGCAGAAGTATGGGGATGGAGGCAGGTTGCAGTTTAAAGTGGCAACAGAGCATTCCAGATATGATTTACTACAAAGCCAAGGTCAGGAAGAACATTCTGGACTGTCAGGTCAAGGAGGAACTAATTAATAAGAATCTAGAAGGGGGTCAGTGGAAGGAAAGAAGAGTGGTGAAGTAGGATGCCATGGTTAGGGGACTGCATCATCCTAGGAATGACACAGTGCCACGTGACAACAAGGACAAGGGAGTGGCAATGTTAGGGGTAGTTTAGTAGAGAATAAGTAAAAGGGTCAGGAGAGATGAGGCAATACAGAACTGTGAGATCAGGTTCTTTATCTGGGCATCCTCACTATAAGTACTGCTGTCATCATTATAGAGAAGAAGGTAGAGAAGAGAAGAAGAGAGTAAGCCTGCTGCAAAAACCATCACAGAAGACAAAAGCACATCCTTGGGCTAAGCAAGTGCATTAGTCAGAGTTCTTCGGGGAAACTGAATCAATAGGAGAGACAGGGTGAGAGAGAGGAGGTTTATCATGGGAACAAGTTCACACAATCATGGAGGCTGTGAAGTACCATGATCTGCTGTCTGCAAGATGACAGAACCAAGAAAGCCCATGGTGTAATTTAGTCCAAGGGCCTGAACTAGGGGAGCCAATGGTGTCACTCTCAGTCTCAGGCCAAAGGCCTAGGAACTGGACAATAGTAGATGGGGTGGAGGGATTGTTGGTGGGAGAGAATCACTCTTTCTCTACCTTTTTGTTCTATCTGTGCCCTCAAGGGATTGGATGATGCCCTCCCACATTAATGAGGGTGAATCTCCTGCACTCAGTCTACTGATTCCAATGCTAGTCTCTTCCAGAAACACCCTACCAGATACAGCCAAAAATAATGTTTTACCAACTACATGGGCATCCCGTAGCTCAGTCAAGTTGACATATGATATTAACTGTCACAGCAGGTACCAACATTGAGAAAGTTTATATAACCAGATCATTTGGATTGTAAAAGAGAGAGGGATGTGAGAGGGAGAGAACATTATTGAGGGTGGGCATGGGCTGTCTTCTTCATCTTTGTATTTTCTTCAGAAATTACCATATTTCTGGCTCTTAGTAAGTCTTGGTAGAGCTTTGCTGAACTCAATCGTAATAACATTGTTTTGTTCTTTTATTAATACAAAATTACTTTATCTCTGAGATATTAATTTTAAAGTATCTTAAATAGGTCCAGCACGGTGGCTCATGCCTGTAATCCTAGCACTTTGGGAGGCTGAGGCAGGTGGATCACTGAAGGTCGGGAGTTCGAGACCAGCCTGTCTAACATGGTGAAACCCTGTCTCTACTAAAAATACAAAAATTAGCTGGATGTGGTGGCATATGTCTGTAATTCCAGCTACTTGGGAGGCTGAGGCATGAGAATCACTTGAACCTGGGAGGTAGCGGTGGCAGTGAGCTGAGCTCACGCCACTGCACTCCAGCCCGGGTGACAGAGTGAGTCTGCCTCAAAAACAAACAAACAAAAAACAAAACAAAACAAAACAAACAGTTAACAAAATGTAAGAAGAACAATTAAATTTTTTAAAGAAATATTTTTTAAAAAGAAAAAATAAAGTATCTTAGAATAGCTGGAAGAACATTTTCATTATTCGTGAGTACTTTCCTCCTTTTTTGTGTGTTTTGCATAAAAATGGCCTTTACTATTTTAATGTTAACTACAAAAATAGCACATGCTTAGAACTTACAGAATATATGCATTCACAAGACACAACCATCAAACCAAAACAAATCTCCCATAATCTCACTAGCCAGTGATATGGTTTGGATTTGTGTCTCTGCCAAATCTCCTGTTGGAAGAGTAATGTAATCCCCAGTGTTGGAGGTGGGGCCTGGTGGGAGGTGTTTGGGTCATTGGGGCGGATCCCTCACGGCTTGGTGCCGTCCTTGCCATAGCAAGTGAGTGCCTGCAAGATCTGGTTCTTTAAAAGTGTGGCACCTTTCCCCATCTTTCTTGCTCCTGCTCCTGCCACATGAGACAGCTTTCCCCTTCACCTTCCACCATGATTGGGAGCTTCCCAAGGCCTCCTCAGATGCAGACGATAGCACTACACTTCCTGTACAGCCTGCAGAACCATGAGCCAATTATACCACTCTCCTTATAAATCACCCAGTGTCAGGTATTTCTTTATAGCATTGCAAGAATGACCTAATAAAGCCAGTGATAGTGTTTTTCAGGGCTTGAACTTTTAAAGTATATTTACATATTGTTGTATGTACTTTGTGATCTGTTTTCACTCAACATATTGTGGATATTTTCCTATCATAGTAAATATGGTTCTTCAATTTCCACTTTAATGGCACATATTACTCTGTTGTCTGAATATACTATTATTTACTTTAGTTTTTGGTGTTCTCAATTTTTCTTTTTTGGCTATGATAAAAAATGCTGTCATAAACATCCTAGTATTTAAAATTTATGTGAGAAATGAGTTATTTCCTTAACTTCCAATCTGAATTACTGGATTACCAGAAGGTATGTTGTTAAGCCTTTAGATATATATCGTCAAATTTCCTTCCAGAAAGTTACACCAATTAACACTCTTGCCAGAAAGTTGTATATGAGAGTGCCTGCACTCCAGCACCATGTCCAACAGAGTGCTAGTGGTCTTTATTCCTTTTCAAAAGAAGATCTTTTAGTTTGGGTCAATCGAAGTGGGTAAAAAATATACTTGTTCACATTTGCTTTTTTAAAACTAATGACTTTAAGCATTTTTTCATATGCTCATTGGCCATCTGTACTCCTTTTTATAAAATGCTTGATCATTTATCCTGCCAATTTTTCTCCAGTGGGGTGTTTCACTTTAAAAAAAAAAATGAATTTGTAGCAAATATTTTTGCCCAGTTTGTCAAAATCCTGAAGATTAAAAAATATGTAAATTTTATTATGAAAATTTTCAAACATATACACAAGTAGAGAACAGTGTATCAACCCCCTATATACCCATCTACCCATGATTCAACGATTATTAACTCATGGACAATCAGTCTTGTTTCTTGTCTATCTTCCTTCCTCACCCTCTCCTCACATTATTTGATTTGATTGATTATTCTTTTAAAGACAGGGTCTTGCTCTGTCGCCAAGGCTGGAGTGCAGTGGTGTGACCTCTGCTCCCTGCAACCACTGCTTCCTGGACTCCAGCAATCCTCCCATCTCAGCCTCCCAAGTAGCCAGGACTACAGGCAAGCGCCACCATGCCTGGCTAACTTTAGTAATTTTGGTAGAGTCAAAGTTTTCCCATGTCGCCCAGGCTGGTCTGAAACTCCCGCGTTCAAGTGATCTGCCTGCCTCAGCTCCCCGAAGTGCTGGGATTACAGGCATGAGCCACAGCGCCAGGCAGATGATTTTTTTTTTTAAGCAAATCCCCAACACCATGTCATCTCATCTGTAAAGACTTTAGTATAGAGAAGACTGAAAGTTTATGTTATCAAATTTTTTTTTTTTTTTTTTTTTTAAAAACAAGGTCTCACTCTGTCACCCAGGCTGTAGTGCAATGGTGCAAACATGGCTCACTGCAGCCTCCTGGGCTCAAGCGATTTTTCTGCCTCAGCCTCCTGAGTAGCTTAGACCATAGGTGTGCACCACCACAGCCAGTTACTTCTTAAAATTTATTTTTGTAAAGATGGAGTCTCACTATACTTGAACTTCTGGTCTCAAGTCATCCTCCCACCTTGGCCTCCCAAAGTGCTAGGATTATAGGCATGAGCCACCACACTCAGCCTATGGATTTTTATCTAATTTTCTTTTTTGGTTGTCTCTTGGTTTCATTAAAAATAAATATTTGACTTTTTAATCCATCAGAACTGATTTTTTCCAAATATGTAGCTAATTGAATATGTTAATGTATCCTCACTGGTTTGAAATATCAACTTCATCATATGTGAAATACTTATACACTGGCCGGGCGCGGTGGCTCAAGCCTGTAATCCCAGCACTTTGGGAGGCCGAGGCGGGTGGATCACGAGGTCAGGAGATCGAGACCATCCTGGCTAACATGGTGAAACCCCGTCTCTACTAAAAATACAAAAAACTAGCCGGGCGTGGTGGCGGGCGCCTGTAGTCCCAGCTACTCGGAGGCTGAGGCAGGAGAATGGCGTGAACCTGGGAGGCGGAGCTTGCAGCGAGCCGAGATCGCGCCACTGCACTCCAACCTGGGTGACACAGCGCGAGACTCCGTCTCAAAAAAAAAAAAAGAAATACTTATACACTGCTAGGTCATGGTAGTTTCTCTCTCTGGTGTCATGCTGGTATTACTATTTTTTGGAACACGCATTTAATATTTGTTACTAAAAATTTCCAGGAATAACACTATAATCATTCATGTATGTTGTGTTAATGTGCAACTATCCAAAATTCTTAAAAACCTCAAAATTGATACCATGATATTGTTCATCATCATCTTAAAATTAGATGTGCAAACTCAGCATATAAGAGGCTGTTCCTTCCCACTTTCCATTTAGAAAATTACTTATTAAGTACAAATTTACTTATTACTTAAATCCAGTCTATTACATCTTTGCATATTTTTAAGTGTTTGGATATCACCGGAAATTTAATTCCAATCAAGCGACAAATGTGTTTTATGTTCCCATTATGTACTAGGATATGATGTTTGGTGCCGATTACACAGGGAAAAACAGGTGGACACCGATCCCACGAAGTACTTTACCGACTCGAAATTCTGTCATCAAGTTCAGGGACTCTGGACCCCCTGTTAAGAATATATGAATAGGAGATTGGATGAGACTAGTCAGAAATGCAGGTTTGAGGGCATTATCATCCATGGAATGACCATGGTTATAGGAACTATGGAAACACATTTCTGTGGGTGGTTGGTGTTTTCTTTCTTTCAATCTTTATCTCTGCAGTGCTTTCTCAGTGGTTTGTGGATCTCAGAGCTCTCCCTGGCTGGGTTCCAGTCACCTCATTTACAACACTTTGGATAAGGGCCTTCAGACTGAAAAAGATTCTGGGAAAACATATTTTGCCTCCAAAAGTGTTTAGTTGAATGGCAGGCCTCTTACCCTAATTAATGCCAGCACAGAACTTCTAGCCTCAAAGTATCATTTGTCTTGTTTTAAAAATTATAAGCTTTTCATGTTTTCACATTTCAGATTTGTTACTTTACTGGTTATCTCCTCAAAAAATTTTCCCATCTTTAGTCAGTCATACTTAAATACGGAGGAGCAAGCAGGATTTAGGCATACTGTTTCACTACTGATCAAGAAAGTACTCATTGTCCTTATTGAGAAAGCAGTTAAGAAAAATGTAAGATCTTTGCTTCTGACTCCTGAATCAGTTAATGCTGCATTAGGTTACAGGTAACAAATAAACCAACTACAATGACATAAAAAGACCTAGCTTTTTCACATAAGAAGCCTCGACAATTTAGGTGAGATCTGGGCAGCTATTAAACCATGAAGGAAATAGATTATCTTTCTGCACCACCATCTTCAGCTGTGAAATTTACCCTCATGCTTGCAAGATGGCTGCTGTTGCTCAAAAAACAGTGTCTGCAACCCAGGCAGGAACAACATCAACAACAAAAAATGTGAAGGGAAACATTACAGCTGAACCTGGCTCTGTTAAAAGTCTCTCCAGAAGATCCCCCGACATTCTCCAGTTAGGGCCTATTGAACAGAATCCTTTCATGTGGCCATCCTGAAGGCAGGGGAGGTTGAGTAACTGTGTCTTAACTGGTTACAGTGTTACCAGAACAAAATTTGAGCTCTACTGGTAAAAATATGGAGAAAATGTCGCAATTCCTTAGCCAGAGGACACAGTGTGATGCTGGCATTGGCTCTGGACCACTTTGTATCTTCTTCAAAGCCCATAACTCCAATAACACTGCCCAAACCAGAAGGAACAGGCTTGGTCTTTTGGATGTACTCACTAAATAATTCATTCATTCTTTGACATTTATTTTATTATTATTTTTGACATAAGGTCTTGATCTATCACCAAGGCTGAAGTACAGTGGCATGATGACACCTCTCTATAGCCTTGACCTCCTGGGCTCAAGTGATCCTCCCATCTCAGCCTCTGGAGTAGTTAAGACTACAGGAGTGCACCACCACGCCTGGCTAATTTCTTTTTGTATTTTTTATAGAGACGGGGTTTTGCCATGTTGCCCAGGCTGGTCTCAAACTCCTGAACTCGAGCAATCTGCTTGCCTCGGCCTCCCGAAGTGCTGGGATTACAGGTGGGAGCCCCTGCACCTGGCCTCTCATTCTTTAATTTAGCAATTTAATTAACATTTACTGAGCATCTTCTCTATGCCAGTCATGGGGGAAACAATGATGAACAAAATAGACATGATCCCTGATTTCACTGAGTACCCAGTCCCAAATTTTAAAAAAAAATGTAAAATGGGGCAACGTTACCTTAGATTCCATCAAGACAACCAGATTCTGTTTTTACACATGAGTATCCTTCTCTTATGGTCAAAAGTTTGTTCTACTTTTACAAATGAAAGTGGTCTTGAGCAACTCCATATCCAGCTGACTAGTGTGGAAGCCAAAATTCAGTGTGTAAAGGGCCAATATTAAGTAATAGAGATCAAGGTGTTTAGTTGTGTGGAATATTGTTTAGTTCATCAATACTGGCTGGCTTGGCAGGATATAGAGTTACTCTAAGAGGCAGGTCATACAATGCACTTGTTGAGGGCAGGAGGAGCTGTGCATTAGCCACCTTTACATTCCCAAGTCAACTCCGTGACTGACTCATGGTAAGTACCTAGCAGAGTAAATATGTTTGCTGACCTGAACTCAAAGGTAGACCTTTCTCTACTAAGATGATCAGAATGACAGAAATTTAAGGCAGAGGTCCCCAAACCCCGGGCCATGGACCTGTACTAGTCAGTGGCCTGTTAGGAACTGGGCCACATAGCAGGATGCGGGTAGCTGGTGGGTGAACATCACTGCTGAGTTCCGCCCCCTGTCAAATCAGTGGCAGCATTCCCTTCTCATAGGAGTGCAAACCCTATTGTGAACAGTGCATACGAGGGATCTAGATTGCGCACTCCTTATGAGAATCTAATTAGGATTTTCACAGAAAAAAAATTGTCTTCCATGAAACCAGTCCCTGGTGCCAAAATGGTTGGGGACCGCTGCTTTAAGGTCAAAGTGGACAGCTGGTAATCCCCAATCTTCACATTTCATAGGGCAAATGCATTCTTTCTGTGCTGTATGTTAAAGTTTCCCAACCAATATGACAAGGCACACTAACGCATTTGTTGTTAGAGATGTCAGATGTTAGAGACGTGCTGAGATATTCAACCTCTTATCCCCTGGGCAGCACATCTCATGTCAGTGGGCTACACAAACTCTACCACTGGCTATATGTGGCACGAGATAAGAAAGGCTGGGTAGCTCCACTCAGTGGCATATAATTTTAGGGTCTCAACTGAACGTTCACACAAACCTGAACCAACAAGTTTTCCTGGGGAATAAGTGCTCTTTCAGCCCACCTCTTGTAGCCTTGTAATGGAATGAAAACAAAAGCCAGGCTTTTATTTATTTGCTTATGTATTTATATTATACTGAATCACACTCCACAAATCCTTTGTGGAATGAGATCAGGTATAAACAAACAAGTATCTAGCTTTTAAATTTTTCTAACAATGCTAACCTGCTGCCAGGCCATCTGAAATATAAAGACTGTCTTTTCCATCAACAGCACAGAAGACAAGTACTTGAGATTCTCATCAATCCCCCCTTTCATGAACTAGGGGCTATTCGATTCTTATCAAAGGACAGGTGAGAGGAGTGGTATCTGAGAAAGACTGATTGAGGGGAGCTGTTAGATACCCTTTCATCTCAGTTCCCAAAGTTCTATTCTTGTTCTGAATTAGATTAGGGACTAATGCACTCGACTATAACCTTAGCTCCCCATAGAAATATCACCACTGAACCAGGACGCAAGACTGTCTTCTTAGCTTTTATGAGGACTTGATTTTTTTAAAGGCACATAAAAACTGTTTTGAATCTTCTGCTGATGTCCTAATTAGATTGTAAGGTATTTGAGAGCAGGGACTATTTTGCTCACCTTGGTAGCTGTAGCACCTAACACAGTGGATGCTGTGAGCACAGAAAACATTACATACATAAATGCTGAATACAATAAAGTGACCAAAGTATACCAATGCATAGCAAGTTAGAAAGCCTTTTTAATTTTTATTTATTTTTGAGACACAGTCTCACTCTGTCACCCAGGCTGGAGTGCAGTGGTACGATCTCAGCTCACTGCAACCTCTGCCTCCTGGCTGCAAGCGATTCTCGTGCCTCAGCCTCCTGAGTAGCTGGGATTATAGGTGTGCGCCACCATGTCCGGCTAATTTTTGTATTTTTAGTAGAGATAGGGTTTCACCATGTTGGCCAGGTTGGTCTTGAACTTCTGACCTCAAATGATCCACCCGCCTCAGCATCCCAAAGTGGTGGGATTACAGGTGTAAGCCACTGTGCCCAGCTGTATAAAGTTTTTTTTCTTTTTTTTCAAACCTGCAAAGCTAAAATTTGGCTTTATGTGAAGTTTCACCAACTGTGAAAACCTTCAAAACAGACTTCAAATACGCAATCTGAACAGGCTTTGTTACCAGGTTTTTAAAAATCAAGTTTGAATAGTTCAAAAACAACTAAAATTGTTTTAGTGAAGAAACAAACGGTTTTTTAAAACCCAGGTCCTGGCTGGGCAAGGTGCTGTGCTGGTAGTCCTAGCTACTTGGGAGGCAGGCCGGAGGGTCATTTGAGCCCAGGAGTTGGGAGTCCAGCCTGGACAGTAGAGTAAGACCCTGTCTCTTAAAAAAGAAAAAATTAAAAGCGAGGTCCTGAAGGTTAATGAAATCAGTATGGACAATTCATTTAGATGAGGGTGCTCAAAATACTCGTCCTGTAGAAAGCCACAACAAAAGGTAAAATTCTCAGCATATCTGTGAGTTAAAACAACAGATCCAGCATAGGGATTGTGCCAACCTCCCAGTCTCCAGCTGCCCTGCTGGCAGTCCAGGAAGGGTATCTCCTGTCAGTTCCTGAAAGGGAATTCTTCAGCTGCCAAATCAGGCAGGAAAAAGGAAGTATAGAAGGCTCTGTGGAAATTGGCACCAGAGCACAGTTTCAAGGCACTGAGAGTTATATTCGAAAAATCATGTAAAGGTGGCTGCCAAGATTACAGTGGATTTAAAGCAGTATAAGAATCGTTCATGACTAAGACCACTTAAAAATCCTGGACCCAAAACAACTCTAGAGACACAAACACTGTAAAGGATACCTAGTATATACTTACTACCGGAAAATCTGCCACACGTGGGACTAGAAATGACAACCTCAACATGGTTTGTTGCTAAATACAGTACCCTCCTGTTCTAACAGCTGACTTGTATAGGTACAGAAATGTACTAAGGGTAAAACCATGCTCTTAGAAAGGAAACGCTGTTGCTACCAACACAGAAACAGCCTCTCCTAATAGGAAACACACTGATGACCGCCCTATCCCACAACCCCGGTACCCCTTACGGTGCCGAGAACTTTTGGTACTGAGCCGTTCAGAAAGCAGCACACACGAGAAAGCCAAATATTTCGGCTACATTCCAACTCTTGTCCACCCCTACTGCTTGTAGATTCCCAAGAACCTTCATCCAAGGAAGAAACCTGGATTTGTGGGAGGGAATCCCAGGGGAAGGGGAGGGGAGCGGTCCACCCCGGGACACATGCACCCCCTCCAGGGTCCCCTCTGCGGATCTGCCCCCAGCTGTCCGGGGACAGAGCCCCCAGCCCCGGCGCCCAGCTCCTCTGGGCCCCGGAGCCGCCTGGGAGACCCCTGGGGCCCGCCGCAGGTCGAGAACATGCTTCCCAGGCCGAGAACATGCTTCCCAGGCCGGGGAAGGTGCCCGTGCCCTTGCCCGCGGAGCCCCGCCCCGATGCCCAGCCCTGCGCCGCGTCCCGGCGGGGGCGCCGCCGCGCGGTAACCCGGAAGTGGCGGCGGCAGGCGTGCGGGAGCGGGAGCGGGAACGGGAGCGGGGGGGGGGGGGCGGCGCGCACGAGCCGGCCATGGCCGCCGCCGCCGGCTTTGTGTGCCGCGCGCGGGCCCAGGCCGCCCGCGCCTCGCCTGGGCTCCGGGGCCGCTGCTGACCCGCCCGGGCTCCGAGCGTCGCGCCCGCCGGGCCGGCCCCGCCTCCTGCCCTCCTTCGCCTCCGCTCCTCCTTCTTCTGCCGCCGGGCGGGCGGGCTGCAGCCGCCCCTCCGCGCTTGCCTGCCCGCTCCTCGCCGCGCGCCTGCCCTCCGTCCTCCCGGGCCAGCCAGCCAGCCGGGCCGGCGGCGGGCACCAGGCCGTCCCGATGCCCGAGCCAGGCCCCAGGATGAACGGCTTCTCGCTGGGCGAGCTGTGCTGGCTCTTCTGCTGCCCGCCCTGCCCGAGCCGCATCGCCGCCAAGCTGGCCTTCCTGCCGCCCGAGCCCACCTACACGGTGCTGGCGCCGGAGCAGCGCGGCCCCGGCGCGCCCGCCCCGGCCCCGGCCCAGGCTACCGCCGCCGCCGCGGCCCAGCCGGCACCGCAGCAGCCCGAGGAGGGCGCGGGCGCGGGGCCCAGCGCGTGCAGCCTGCACCTCAGCGAGCGCGCCGACTGGCAGTACTCGCAGCGCGAGCTGGACGCAGTCGAGGTCTTCTTCTCGCGCACGGCCCGGGACAACCGGCTCGGCTGCATGTTCGTGCGCTGCGCGCCCTCCAGCCGCTACACACTGCTCTTCTCGCACGGCAACGCCGTGGACCTGGGCCAGATGTGCAGTTTCTACATCGGCCTCGGCTCACGCATCAACTGCAACATCTTCTCCTACGACTACTCGGGCTACGGCGTCAGCTCGGGCAAGCCCTCGGAGAAGAACCTCTACGCCGACATCGACGCCGCGTGGCAGGCGCTGCGCACCCGGTGAGTCCGCCGGGTTCTCCAGTCCTGGCTTCTAGCTCTGGGGAGGCGGGGTGGAGGTCTCTTGGGGTCCCTGGGGCGGCCTGCCGGGACAGGGTCCCCTCCTCCGGGACTGTGGGCCAGCAGAGAGCCCCCTGGCCGCCGTAAATTCGCTTTTCTTGTCTCTCCCTGGCCTGCTCCCACCTTCTCCAAAAGCCGCGCCAGCGTTCAGGCTCCTGGAGAGCTCGCACTCAGAGGATTTTTGCCGGCTTTGGCTCGCCTGGGTGCCGCCGGCCTACCGGCTGGGTCTTCTGTGGCTTCGGTCACCGCTAGTGGCAGCGTGTGGGTGCTTAAGTACCAGGCAGAAAGAAACAACTTGGTTTGTGTTTCGTTTGCGCGAGCTGAAGTGACCTTGGGCAAGGCACATGGGTTTCTAGACCTCACTTTCCTTCCCTGTAAAGTCAGTGGGTGAGACAGGATGGCTTCTGAAAGACTTTCTGGTTGTAAAGTGCCGACAGGACAATGTCTGGGCAGCCTTGGAGGCAGCTGGAGGGTCGGGTGGAGCGGGGAGTTTGCCTCCTGGTGGGGCAGAGTAGTGGCACTGTGGGGCAGGAAGTTAGCTGGTAGCTATGGGCCTGGCACCTTCCACACGGCCTCCATAACAGCCCAGGATAAGTTCGAATCTTACAGGGGCTGGGAAATCTCTGACCTTGAATTAGCGTTCACAGAAGGACTGAAAAGTGTTTAGGGTGGGCCATCTGTGAGCCAGGCACAGACTGGGGGCATGGTTTAGGGGTTAGACCTGGTTGTTTTATAAGAAGCAAACCAAAAACCTGACTTTTATTCACAATTAGACAAAAGTCTGATACGTGGGCAGGTCAGGTTACTTGTTTGTGCTCCAGTTTGGGTATCTGTGACCTTTCCGACCTGCCTCATAGCAGTGATGGTGAAAATAGCCTGAGGCCATGTCTATGATGAGATTTGATTTCTTCAGATGAAAGAGTCCCCAGAAGAAGTACACCAGGCATTATTGTCGCCATGGACCCTTCTATAGTTTTTATCTAAAACCCGTTTGCTTGGCTTATGCACATCACCAACGTTAATGATCTTTTTTTTTCGTTCGTACTCAAGCATATGTTCCTCAGTGACTCCTTGCCTGTCTGGGAAAATGGCTTGTCCAACAGGGAAGTACTTAGTATTTGCTGTATGTTGCATGTTTATGCCCTCCTGAAGTCCTGAAGGGGATGCCCTTATTGGGATTATAGCTTTTCGAAAGTGGCTTAGGTAGATGAGAATGTATCATATGCAGATGCATTGGGTCAGACTCTGTAAGTAGTTAAAAGCCACCTGTTCCAGTAAAGGGTTTCAAAAGTATGTGTCACACACAGTCGATAGCTTGCTAGAATTTGCTGTTGGCAAAGGTATTAAAAATAAGTTGGGCATTAGATCTTTAAAATTTGAAACATGAAAATGCTACCTTGAGTAGATTTTTAAAGAATTTCCATAGAACATTGCTCCTGTGTGTGCATGTTTGCATTACAGTGAAAGCCTTTCACATGACTGGCACTTTGCCCCAAATATACAGGTGTGTCTGTGTTACAGCAGACGTGGAGCGTAGTTATTTCCTGGAGACTTTTTTTTTTAGTCATATTTAGTTGAATTAAGGGGCGTCGTTTTGAATAATGTTGAATTATCTGATGGCGTATCAGTTGAATTAAGGGGAATAGTTTTGGATAATTTTGAATTATCTAATGGGATGTCTAAAGAGTACCCATGATTTATTTAATGTTATACCACAACTCATATCTAAGTTAATTTATTCACCTGTAAAATAGGTTAGAATTTAAAGGCTGCATGCGAAGCTTAGAATTTGAAGGAACCTTACAAATCCTCATGTCTTGTGCTTTTCAAACTGTTTTGACTGTAACCTCACAGTAAGAAATACATTTTACATTTTCATCAAGCACACATACACGTCTGTATCTACATACCTGAAGCTAATGCTTCACAAAACAGTAATTTTTCTATGGGCAACACACGTAGCAGAATATGTTGTTTTATTTCACTGTTTTTTTGAGCCAGAGTCTCAGCCAGTTGCCCAGGCTGGAGGGCAGTGGTTTATCTTGGCTCACATTGCAAGCTCCCTCCTGGGTTCACGCCATTCTCCTGCCTCAGCCTCCCGAGTATTGGGACTACAGGCTCTCGCCACCACGCCTGGCTAATTTTTTGTGTTTTTAGCAGAGACAGGGTTTCACCGTGTTAGCCAGGATGGTCTCGATCTCCTGACTTCGTGATCCTCCTGCCTCGGCCTCCCAAAGTGCTGGGATTACAGCTGTGAGCCACCATGCCCGGCCTATTTAACTTTTATAAAAAAAGAAAAAAGAATGATGGTTGTGAATTGCTAAATTTCTTTCCCAACTCATGTATGGACACTGCTCACGTTCACCCAGCTCATCTGACAGGAGGATAGTCTGGCGGCAAATCAGCAGTAGGTCTCTTGACTACCAGTTTAGTACTCTTGCCACGGCACCATTGCTACGGTTGTCATATTTATCAGATTCTTCAAGAGGTGCATTTGTGTGTCTTGGTTATTCTGCTGACTTAGGAATTACCTAATTCTGAAGCCAGTCAGCCCCTCAACCACTTTCCTGTTGCTGTTCAGTATGATTCTTCTGCTCTTACTTGCCTGGAACATACCCTATTCTCTGTTCTTTTACAGGTTAATTCAGGTCAGTGCATGGCAGGAATGCCTTCCATCCCATGTACCCATTCTTTTGTTACTGGGTGAGACTCTGTTTTCCACCGGCCATCCCTCATGTCTTCTTTGGGAATCTTTATCTTTCCTGCCCTCCTAGTTAACCACACTCCCCAGGACACTGATTGGAGGACTTGCCTTGTTCTGAGTCATCTCCGTCTCTGTAGTTAGATTATTCCGCCAGGAGGACTGTAAGGTGCAGTGCCTTGCAGGCCCCAAAGCCCCACACTCAGGACTTTGCTCCACTCTTCTGCTCACACCTAGCCTTTTGTATCTGCTCTTCTCCTGTGCTAGGAACAATGGATCCTGACTGGATCTTAATTGGATTAGGACACTCTTTGTGTTCCCTGTGCACCTGGTACTTGGCCCCTTTGCTTGAGTTATCACAGTGTTGCTATATCTGTTATTTAACTGTATCTCCATTAAACTGAAAGATCTCTGAGGGCAGGGACACTATGTCTTCTCTATTCCTGACAGTTGGCACAGTGTCTTAAAATAATAGGCACTCATTGGTATTTGTTGAGTGAATTGCACATAATGGGTGCCCCATAAATAAGTGGGGTAAATGTAATTTTTCCTAAGTTGGACTCTTACAGGTACTTGGATCTTATTTTATCTTCAGGGTTTAATATCCACTGGTACAACCATAGACCAAAAAAAGGGCCAGATGTATTGGCTTGAGGCCTGATCCACTTTGTGTTTGTTGTATTGGTGTTCTTGTGACACTGAAAGGTCTGTATTGAAGAGAAAAACAATACTAACCCATCCTTTGTATGTCTCTACATCTTTTATCCCACTACCTATCTGTGCCAGCTCCTACGCATGCTAGAGTGAGCTGTCCAGCCCTCGAAACAGATGTAAATACTACCAGTATGCAGACCCCTTATGCGTGGATAAAGACAGTGAATCCCCCCAGATGATGAGTATTAAGGTGGGCATGTAATCCAGAGTAAGGGTTTCAGGAGGAAGTAGATTTGGTAAGAAAGGTGGTTGTTGCTGTTTGGCCAATAGATGATGATTTTAAACATTTGAAAAGTTACTGAAAAGAGTGTAGCGGAGAGGCAGGGTTTGAAGGAGCCAGGAAGAGTGGCATGAACAATGAGGAGAGCTCATTGAGCATGACGGAGAGCCCCAAGATCAAGACCTGTTTTATGTTCGCATTACTGGTAAGTAATATAAGTATGTTGTGAATACAAGCAATTGAAGGAATGAATTGAAATTACTTAGACATATCTGTGGAAAGGACACTGAAAATCAGGGTCACCTTATTGGAGCATATTGTTGTCACTTGAGTTGGGGAAGTGAAGTGATTAATCTGCAGGAAAGGCTGCCTGTTGGTTAAGGTGGGAGTAGGCAGATTCAGCCTCCTCAACACACATCTTTCCAGGGGATTCTCTTAGGGCTGAGCAGTTTTAGACTGTGTGTGCACAAGTGGCAGCATGACTCAAGAGACAGTGAATCAGACTGATTTGAAACTATACACCCAAACAAGCAAATAGCCCAAAGAATGAGGTGTAAAGGAGGCAGAGTATTTTAGCTGAAATATTTTAATGGAGAAACAGGAGAGTGAGACCTTTGTAACTCAGTTTGTTATCAGTGTTTGCTGATGCCATCCACAGAAGTCATCTTTGATCCTTCTTTTTGATGCTGGTGACAAAAGCTGTGGAGGAGAAAGGCATTTGGTAATGTAGGCAGAGAAACGTTGATACAGTCAGAGAAAGCAGATGCAGAGAGAAGAAAATAAGACTTTTCAGTGCCTTTAGTACAAAAGGCAAATTACAAAAGACTTAATATTTCATTTATTCCTTAATTTGACCAGTAAACCACTAAACATAGGCTGGGTGTGGTGGCTCGTGCCTGAAAACCCAGCAGTTTGGGAGGCCCAGGCAGGAGGATCACTCGAGCCCAGGAGTTCAAGACCAGCCTGGGCAACATAGTTAGGACCCCCATCTCTACAAAAAATTTGTAAAAGTAGCCAGGTGTGGTGGCGTGTGGCTGTAGTTCCAGCTACTCAGGAGGCTGAGGTGGGAGGATTGTCTGAGCCCCAGAGTTTGAGGCTGCAGTGAGCCGTGATTGCGCCACTGCTCTCTAGCCTGGACAACAGAGCGAGACCTGGTCTCAAAAAACAAAACAAACAAAAAACCCCAAACTGTTAAACACACATTTATTTATGCTCTGCTTGTGCCAGACCCTGTACTACATACTCTTGAAGTATGGTTAATCGCAAGCTGTTTCTTTTTGTTGTAAAAGGATGGAATAGATTTCAGAGGCATTTTGAATACGTAACTATGATTTGTTGTTTTATAACTTTTGTGTCAGTGATTCACAGGATCCATAATTGGAAAATCCATGTCACAGCAAAACTGTAGTGTCATCCTCTGAGGTCGTGGAACCCTTGAAAAACACCTTCTGTTGATTGTGAATGGTGTTCATGGCCAGCAGTCTCAGGGTGGAATTCTCCTTGAGTAGCATGTTACTTTCCTGGACATGTTGAAGTTAATAACCTAACTTCTTCTCAGTGTTTTCAGAGGGAATACTATGATACCATTAAGGGAAGAAAGCTTAGAATTTCTGCTTGAGTTTGACTGATTAGGGAACAGAAAAACAGAAATGTGTCAGGTGTGGTGGCTCACACCTATAATCCCAGCACTTTGGGAGGCTGAGGCGGGCGGATCACTTGAGGTCAGGAGTTTGAGACCAGCCTGGCCAACATGGTGAAACCCCATCTCTACTAAAAAATACAAAAATTAGCTGGGTGTGGTGGCAGGTGCCTATAATCCCAGCTACTCAAGAGACTGTGGCATGAGAATGGCTTGAACCCGGGAGGCAGAGGTTGCAGTGAGCTGAGATTACGCCACTGCACTCCAGCCTGGGTGACAGAGCAAGACTCCATCTCAAAAAAAAAAAAAAAAAAAAGAGAGAAAAAAGAAAAACAGAAATGTTATGAATACTGTTTGACATAAGGGATCTTTCTAGAAAGGAAATAGAATGTTGGCTTGCAATTCAAGGCAGCCAGTATGTGAACAGGAAGAATGTAACTCTTAAGAACAGACCTGTTGAAATTGAAGTAGGCACAGTCCATTTTGGGAATCCACTCAGAGCCCTTCTCTTTGGTCCACCTTCAGCCTGTTTCCAAGTGCTCTTTTGCCATACCTGGCTCTTCCGGCTTGCTTGGCTGTGTGGTTCTGCAGGTTTTCTCTCTTTATCAGTAGCAGAATCTGAGCTCTCACGCTCTTCTCACCACAATTTACTTACCCATGGTTCTGTTTTGAGGGGCCTTGCTTTTCTCCAGTAATCCAGTTGCAAAGATGTGGCAGATGACTTCATTTTCTGTGTTAATGGGCAATAACTCCTTAATGTGTTCTCTTCCGAGCACAGTTGTTTTCATTTAGGGCACTCTTAGAGGCTCAGTCTTCTCTAAAATTCAGTCTTAGGTCAGGCACGGTGACACAGCCTCACTGAGACCTCCCTGTAGTCTCAGCTACTGGGAGGCTGAGGTGGAAGGATTGCTTGAACCCAGGAGTCTCAGACCAACCTGGGCAACATAGTGAGACCTTGTCTCTACAAAAAATAAATTAGCTGGGCATGGTGGCTCATGCCTGTAATCTCTGACCCTAGGATTTGAGACCAGCCTGGGCAACATAGCAAGAACCTGTCTCCAAAAACCAAAATCAAGTCTTAAAACTCTAATGATGCCGTGGCATATTAGTGTAAAAAGCATTTTTTTCCCCTGCGAAAGTCACTTAAATCATATGGTCCTGAGATTACTTAGAGCTTCCCTTTAAGCTCTACCTTTACTGCTTCTTATTAATTCCCTACCTTATATTACTGCTTCTATTCCTCACTCTGTCTCCAAATTTAGTAACAACTCTCTTCAGTGTTGATAATCCCACATAAGACTCCAAAATCTGGCTTTAGGAATTGCACTGTTCATTTTGATAGCAGCTTTACCCACTGTACTGGATTTTGCTTAGGCTTGTGTTGAAACTATAAATCTGCTCTACTTTAAGAAGCCTATGTACAGGAATCCAGAGTCTCAACACATACAGTTAGGAGATTATTATTTGGATAACAGAGTGATTTTTTTGTTAGGGCTGCTTTAAATAATAGGCTTTCTAATTTCATCTAAAAGATGTGATTCAAAAAAGACAAGCAAAACCTTTTGGACTAGGAAAATTAGTTCTGACTCCAGCACTCCCACTAATTCACTAAGCCAGTTTTGTGCAGCTGTAACAGAAGACCTGCGACTGGGTAGTTTATAAAGAAAGAGGTTTCTTTCCCAATTTCTGGAGGCTGGGAAATGCAAGATCGAGGCACTTACATGTTTGGTGTCTGATAATGACTACTCTGCTTCCTGGCTGGCTTCTTGAACCAAAGGCGGGAGGAAGGTTCTTGCTCAAAGCCTTGCTCCAGAAAAGCCAAAGGGCAAGCAAGGGAGGGGAGAGAGGGGCAGACTCCCTCTTTGATAAAGAAGCTTCTCTGAGATAAGGCATTATCTCTTCATAAGAGTGGAGTCCACATGGCCTGATCACCCATTGAGGGTCCCACCTCTTAATCCAGTTACCATGGCAACTAAATTTCAACACCAGTTTGGGAGGGCACAAGCATTCAAACCATAGCAGCCCTCTTAAAAAGACACTTCACACTTTCGGGCTTCACATTCCACTGTTTGAAACCTGAAGCAATGAAATGTCATCCAGCTGCATGACTTCTGAGGTGTCTTCTGGTAAGTCTGTGTTTCGTGACTTTTAGGGAAAGCACCTAATGGTTTTGAATTTGCTTTTTCTTGACTACATTGGGAAATACAGTGGATTCACTCTGGTGCAGGGGATCTCCACCTTAGCTGTACTTTAGAATCTCCTAGGTAGACTTTTTTTTTAAGTGTGCAGGCTATGTATATGAGTGTGTGTGTGTACACACACACAGCCAGAGTTGAGACACACTAGCCTAGAAATGTCCAAGAGCCAGCGAGTATATTAAGATCAGCCCCGATTATAATTTGTTAAGAGTTGAAAAAATGGAATGTTAGAAAAGATTTTTTACACATTTATATACAGCTATCCTCCCTTACCTGTGGGGGATACATTCCAAGACCCCCAGTGGATGCCTGAGCCTTGGAGAGTACCAAATCTGGTATACATTATGTTTTTTCCTATATGTACATAGCTACAATAAAGTTTAATTTACAAAGTAGGCACAGTAAGAGATTATCAGTAATAGGTAATAATAAAATAGAACAATTATACCAATACACTATCATTAAAGTTAAGTGAATGTGATCTCTGTCTCACAGAATATCTGGTTCTGTACCGTGGATAGCTGAAACTGCAGAAAGCAAAGCAGTGGATGAGGGGAGAGTGCTGTAGATGGCTTCAGATACAGATCTTTGGTGGCCAGGAGCCCACTAGAGTAAACCATATGAAGGGGCAGTCGTTGAAAAGAAATCATCACATCCATATTTGTGAGATTCCAGGGAGCCTGAAGCTCCTGCCCCGTTCCTCTCTCTCTCTCCAGCTGCCTCTCTCTGGGGTTGGCTCCTCTGATCTCCTGTCCACGTGCCTGTCCCATTGCTCTTTGTACACTCAAACCTTTTCCCTCATTCACACTCGCTGCACATCACTGAGGCCCACCCCACCTAGCTTTGCTCTGACCTGGCTGCCTGCAGCTGGCCTCCTTCATGTGCTCAGTTCCCATCCTTGCTTTATCTGATTGTACCCCCAGGTTAGTGAGGGCTGGTGCTAGAGCAATGTAAGAAATGCAGCCACCTCCTTGGAGCCTGCAGGAGGGTGCAGTCCTGAGAGAAGGGGGCTGTGGCCGGGTGAGCATGTGGACACCCCAGGATGCTGTCACTTCTGTGCCTCCTGAGTCAGGCTCCTGCCCCTCCTCTAGTTGTGGATGGAGGGTTGCATGGAATTGTCACTGCTCTCCACTGAGCTCTCTGTGTGACACAGAGCTCAGTCTGACAAGAGATCATCGACCTTGAAGAATAGACTACAATTAATTCCTTAAACCAGGTCAGTAGAGTGGTGACGTCATTGCCTTTTTGAGACCACGTGTGTGTGGATGCCCATCGCAAGCCTGGAAGTGAAAGGCTATAGAAAAATAGGTCTGTTCCCTTTTGTTGCCTCTGCTGTCTCCTGTCCTGCAGCTGACACACCATCCACCGTGGGGCTATGGGACTGCTAATGAGAAGTGATCTGTGGTGCAGACATAATTCTGAATAGCCTGTGGGGCAGCAGAGGTCAGGCTAGACATCAGCTGAAGAAGGCAGGAGAAAAGAGGCAAGAGAGGGAAGACGGCCAAAACTTGATGGTGCCAGCGGACTTCTATGTGACTTGGGTTGGAGGTTCCTGGCGTGAAATGGTTTAATGATTTAATTCTTCATTTAGCGGGTTTACAACCAGAACTGATTCTGGGTCTTATGTCAGAGTCAGAACTGATTCTGGGTCTTATGTCAGGCAATGTTGTCTCAAGGGTAACCTGGGGAGAAATGTTCCCTGCAGTTCTGAGCTCCCTATGATTTTTGTGTGTGTGTGTGTGTGTGTGTGTGTGTGTGGTTATGAGCATAGATTTTAGAGTTCAACAGACCTGATTTTAGGTCCTGCTTGTGATTAACGGCTTGACCTCAGGCAAGTTTTCTACCATTTGGAGCCTCAGTTAAAATGATGATGATGGTTACAATAGCTGCAACCACCTTGTCAGGTGCTTAACACAGTGCTTTCCACATAGTAAGAGTTTGGTGTCGTTTAGGATTATCGATAAAATTGTTAGAGCTATAATAACCAAATGCTCAGATCAAGCTGAAAACTAGGTGCTTAGATCGGAAGGAGTGTTAAAGAAATTGCTTCTTGTCCCACTTTGTGTAGATACAAATACCCAGGTCAAGCCTAGCTTGGTGGGTGTGGAAGTGGAGGAACAGTAAAGGTGTTTTAGTTTTATTTGTAGCTAAGGGGAAAGTCTCTTTGGAATTGTTGCTTGTGGCCTCAAGAGCTTTGGAGAGTGGTATGCATTAGTATTTTAAATCTGATAGCATTTCATCTACCTAGGTGTTTATATCCCCAAGGGAGATCTTTAAAGGCGAGGAAACCCTACCTGTAATCCAACACCTACAATTACTTTGCAAACCATTTCTGGTTTGCTCCCTCCACTTTGCAGTTCCCAGGCTTAGCTTTTTGGAGCTGGGCAGGAATCAGAGACTTCTCTAAGCAGAGTTAGGGATGGCAAGGACCAGAAGGCAAAAGCTTGTATTGTGTGCACCATTCAAGATGTTCTGGTTGCTCTTTACTTATGGGACGATCCTTAATAGATAGAGTTAACCTTCCCTTTTCCTAGTTGGCCAGGGGACCTGAACAGCAAGCTTCCTTTTAAAATATGAATGCTCCCATAATGCCTTGCACCTCAGATTCATGTGGCGTTTTCACAGCTCTGTGTAATGGAGCTCATTGATAACTCCCACATTATTGATTCACTTAAGAGTGTTAAAGGACCATGGCTCCATGGTGAAATTGGAAACCTCTGTTTTCCAGGAAGTCTAGGTCATTCAGATTCAGTGCTCAGACGAATAGTTAACCATTGTACGTCAATTACTTGCTGAATCGCGGAGAGGAGCCTAACCTCAAGCTTACTTGTTAACAGAGCACTGTTTAAATTTCCAAAGGAAAAATGAGCAAAGAGAACCACCAGTACTGATGATTAGTTTGCCCCTTCACTTTACATTTTTTTAATGGTTACAGTGAAATCTGGGCAGTTACTTTGGGGGAAAAATGTAAAGGAGCCTGTGTTCAGAATATATCCACAAAAAGTGAGTTTATATAAATCTACTAGCTAAAATCTCCGTGATTATGATTGATAATCAGATGAGAATTCTTACCTAATCTCAGACTGTTTTTAGAGATTGTCATGGACATAACCAAACCCTGTGCAGGGATGATTATATGGCCTGCAAAGGTCTACGATACCACAACATGATTTTTGTGTGCTGATCTCACTTAAATAATTTGATTTATCCCTATTGTCAGAAATAACTCAAGAGTATTTCAGTTTCTCTAGTTTTGATTGTTGTCGTGATGTTTAACTATCACTGTTGTCCTTATAATGTGTAAACTTTATACTATTTTAATTTTAATATAACTATTAGGAAAGGACGATTTGCATGCTAATCACTTTGAAGCATGTTTTATAGTGTACAACTAGACTGGATAAAATAAGTACGTTAAAAAATGAACATGCCATTGTAGAGGCCAAGGGAGAACTTTGTGTGCTGAAGGTTTGCTGAAAAACCACTTGATAAAAAGCAGATTAATAGGAGAAATGGCATATAAATCTGTGTGCACAGGAGAAAAATTACAGAATACCCAATATCCTGAGGGGATGCATATTCTTATATGCCCTACTTCTTAGGGGAAAGGGAAGTGGGAAAGTGTGGATGATTTTAGAGGGATGGTAAATGATTTTTAGGGGAATTTAATGGACTTGAAGAACATATAGTGGCCTGAGATAAAGTCTGTTGGATCCACAGGGCAGACAGTGGTTTGTGACAAAAGTCTAGGTGTGTTGACAAACTGCAGTCTTTCTTCCTGCAGTAGTGTGGTAGGAGTTCAGTTAATAAAAACTTACAGAAGGCACCAGAAGTCATTGTTTTTTTCTTTGGTGGATCTAGATCGGGGGTGTCCAATCTTTTGGCTTCCCTGGGCCACATTGGAAGAAGAATTAACTTGGGCCACACATGAAATACACTAATACTAGCGATAGCTGATGAGCACCCCCCCACAAAAAAGGGCAAAAAATCTCACAATGTTTTAAGAAAGTTTACGAATTTGTGTTGGGCTGCATCATCCAGAGCCATCCTGGGCCAAGGGTTGGACAAGCGTAATCTAGACTTAAGGCAGATAAGGGAACTTTGGAGAACAACTTCATGCTGTAGTTTGGGAGGGTCAGAGTTTTAGTGGGGAGGGGCAGAGAGGCTTCCTGAGGCTTCTGCAGCTCAGCCTGTCAAAGTACTGTATTTGGGGATATCCATTTTTGAGCCCCAACATCATCATATATTTAATTGGAATAAATTAGTTTTGCCTACTAAAAATTCCAAGAAAACCGTAAAAAGCCTAAGAAGGTATTAAACTAAAAATATACATGGTTTCCAATTCCTGTTTCTATCCCTGAAGCTCAGTGGGAGCTTGCAGTGCAAGGGTTCCAGCTGCCAGAGGCTGCGCCCATGGGACAGTCCTTCCACGCCTGGGCCCTGGGCACTGTCAGCACAGCTCTTTGTGCTTCTCTCACTCTCTTCCTTTTATCCAGGCTCCAAGTCACAAAGTCCTCTGTGGTCCCTTTCTCTTCTTCATCTGAATATCTGGTCAGCCACACGTTTCTGTTATTATTTCCTCTGTTTTCCTTCTCCTCCTTTCTTTATTCTAGGCTCTTGACAGCTTGTCCCGGAATTACTACAGTAGCCTATTCTCCCCACCTCACATTCTTCTCTATTTTTTTGTTTTGTTTTGTTGGTTTTTTCAAACAGAGTCTTGCTCTGTCGCCCAGGCTGGAGAGCAGTGGCATGATCTCAGTTCACTGCAGCCTCTGCCTCCTGAGTTCTAGTGACTCATGCCTCAGCCTCCCGAGTAGCTGGGATCACAGGCATGTGCCACCACGCCCAGCTAATTTTTATATTTTTAGTGGAGACAGCATTTCGCCATGTTGGCCAGACTGGTCTCGAAATCCTAAGCTCAAGCAATCCTCCCGCCTCCACCTCCCAAAGTGCTGGGATTACAGGTGTGAATTGTCCATATATTTTGTGAGTTAAGCTTGAATTCTCCAGTATAGGGGGCAGGCTTAACTCTGCATGGTCAGCTTCACTCACTTCTTCCTCTCAGGCACCTGGACCAGTGCAGCCTGGTGGGTAATGGGTGCTCATTGGATATTTGTTGAGTAAATAAATAAGTAAGTTGGTAATAACAGTTCACAAACTTTAGTGTACGAATTACTGGGAGGCCTTGTTAAAATAGATGCCAGACCCCATCCTCAAAGACTCTGAGAGAACAGTTGTGGAGCAGGCCCAGATACAATCATTTTAAAACTGCAAGCCTGCTAGGGAGGGTGAGTTGTCTGTATTTTAGGAACCTGGGAACATGAAGTTCCTGAGGGAGGCACTTGGAGACCCCACATAGTGACCATGCTTGTAAAATACTACCTGCTCCTTGGAAGTTTCTGCGAATCTCCTTTGCCGGAGCAGGAGTAGTCATTGGGCAACTTGCAGTTTATATTATACCAGGGGTTTCAAAAAATTTTTAGCAGTAAGTGTATACTTTTATAAATATATGTATATATTATAAATATAAATATATAGGTTTTTAAAAAACGCTATTGGAACCCAGCGTGGTGGCTCATGCCTGTAATCCCAGCACTTTGGGAGGCCGAGGCAGACAGACCACTTGAGGTCAGCAGTTTGAGACCAGCCTGGCCAACATGGTGAAACCCCATCTCTACCCAAAATACGAAGATTAGCCAGGTGTGGTAGCGCACGCCTGTAGTCCCAGCTACTTGGGAGGCTGAGGCACAAAAATCGCTTGAACCCAGGAGGCAAATGTTGCAGTGAGCTGGGATTACGCCACGGCACTTCAGCCTGGGCGACAAAGCGAGACTCTGTCTCCAAAAAAAAAAAAAAAAGATAAAAAAGCTATTGGTAGCTGTTGGCCTCCAGGATATAGTTGCATACTCCTCGAAGACTCGCGCATCTGGATCGCCATTTTCTTTAACCCTGGATCTCCTGCTTTCATCCGGTGTAGTGTGAATATCCTGGGCTGTTGAGAGCCTGTTTAGCAGCCCCGCCTCACACTTCCCGGCCTCTCCCTCATTGTTCTCCTCCTCCACCCTGCACAACTCTGCAGCAACCCACACCTGTGGCCACATCTTGTACCTTGTGATCATCTGGAATGCTCTGCTTCCAGGATTTTGAATTCTGAAATACTCCTTTCTGACGTACCTCATATCCTGTTGGATTTGCGTGTTTAACAAACATATTAAGTGTCCACTGTGGGCCAGGCTTTTTTCCAGAACAAAACAAACAAAACCCCTGCTCTTGTGAAGCTTTGTTTCACAAGTGCCCATGAAAAACAGTAGTCATAATGATTATGTGAATGATAGTTTATTATTCAAATATGATAAGTGCTAGAGGAAAACACAGAACAGGGCAAGGGGATTGGATTGGGGCAAGAGACTGGATGGGTTGGTTGCAACTTTTAAAGGGTGATTAGGATATGCTTCATTTAGAAAATGACACGTAGCCCAAAGCAGTGAGGGATTAGCTATGTGCAGAAATGGGCTGAGGGACCAGGGTCCTAAGATGGGGCATGGTTGGCAGATGTAGAGATCATCGAGGAAGCCAGCGGGGGGCTAGAGCAGGGCAAGTAACGGGTGCACGACTAAGAGGAGTAGTAGGAGATGAGGGCTGAGAGTAACTGGGGAGGGGTGAAGGCATTGGTCAAATAGGGCCTTGCAGACCATTGCAGGGACTTTGGCTTTGACAGCAGGAAATGCCCATTGGAGGGCTTTGGGTGGAGATGTGACATGATTTGACTTAGATTTCAGAAGGATCATTCTGTGTTAATGACAAATTGGAGGAGCTGATATGTCAAGGGAGGAAGGTAAGAGACCAATTAGGATTCAAATGCAGTATTTTAGATGAGAGATGCTGGTGGCTTGGACCAGAGTGTTAGCAACAGTGGTGGTGAGATTTTGGATGTATTTTAAAGGCAGAACCAACAACAGTATTTGCTGATGCAGAGTGGGGAAGGGGAGTGTCAAGGATAACGCCAAGGATTTTGGCTTGAGAAACAGGAAAACTAGAAACAGAGACTGATTTTTTTTTCTTTTTTTCCTCTCAGTTTTATTAACTTTTTTCTTTTTGTGGAGATGCAGTCTCACTGTGTTGTCAAGGCTGGAACTCCTGGGCTCAAGCAATCTTCCTGCCTCTGCCTTCACCTCCCTAAGTGCTGGGATTACAGGCATGAGCCACCGCGCCTGGCAGAATTGCTGTTGATTGAGATGGGGAGGGCTGTGAGTGGCTCAGGATTGTGGTGCAGCGCATAGATCAGGAGTATTGTTGAGCTGGAGGTGCTCATCAGACCTTTAAATGGAGATGTAGAGTAAGCAATAGAATATAAGTCTGGAGTTCAGGAGGGAGGTCTGGGCTAGAAATAAATTTGGGAATTCTCCCTTTAAAGAAGGAAAGGCAATTAAGCCAAAAACAAACCTGAAAGAATTGGCAGTTTTTCCTGGGGTCGAGCTACCTCTGCTTCTGTGCCAAAATCACCCTGTAGGCGCTCTGCTCATCTGGCTTCTTAGCGTCTTTGATCAGTGGTGGCCTTTAAAAGAACCCAGTGTTGAGGATCAGATGCTCGCATGAATCACTGAATGACAGGTCTCTCTCTGTAGGAGAGAGCATCCTGACATCAGATTGTGACATCAGGTTGTGGGTTGTGGCTCTTTGGTCACTTTCTGTGGCTGGATGGTGATTGCTGATTTCCCCCAAGATTTCTTTCCAGCACCCAGAGGAGCAGCAGGACAGCTCCATGCTTGCTGTGGCAGCCCCAGGCAGCTACAGGCAGGTGATTTCCCATAGGAGGCTCTATGCACTGCAGTTTTGCCAGAGGTCCTGTCATTACTGCATGCTTCCTGGCTTCCACTAGATTATTTCCCAAAAAAACCCTCCTACTGACTCGGTGTGGACTAGTGTTTCTTGATTTGTAAAATGTGAGAGAACCATAATTACTTTGGCAGGATTAAGTGTGGTGAAGATTACAGTTTTAATTTGCATGATGCCTGCTGCCTGTCTGTTTCCCTGTATTTCCTCTCTGAACTGAAAATGGGACCCGTTTCTTGGGGACTTTTGCAGGCATTGGATCTTCTGAAACCTGTTCTTGTATTATTTCTGAGTTATCCTCTTATTTACATTTGCTAAAGAACTGCAAAGCTAACTAACACACCAAACAAGTGGAGTCTGTATTTCTCAGGACTTGTCCCTTCATTTGCAACTCTTTTCTGAAAAGTTCTAGGTAGAATGAAAGACTGCTGCCTGTGTATTTATGAAGGAAGAAAAATGCCATAGCCTTTCTTTGCTCTTTACCTGCTTTTCTGCAGTCGTCAGATGCTGGTATCCATTAGCCCTCCTGCACCATTCATATCTCTCCCTTGCCAGCAAGACAGACTTCCCGTTCTCTGCCCCCATAGTTCTAAGATTATGCCTTTGTTCTAGCCCTTATCCCCTGGTCCTTTGGTTACTGATGACTGTACCTGACTCCTCTGTTGGAATGTGATCTCCTTGAGGACAGAGGTAGTGTCTAACTCTTCAGACTCACCTGGAGCCCAGTACAATAGTTCTTGTGTCGAAGGACTGGGTAGAATCACTGTAAGAGGTAGGATTTGTATTGAGAGCTCTTTCTTTTCAGGTTCAGGATGTGGGGCCTTCATCTCCTTTGATTCTTGGAATGGAGGCATCAGTCAGGTGGCTGGTGCAGCCCCAGCTTCCTGCTGAGGTTCCTCTCTAGGCATGGGTGTGAATGTGTAGCCCAGCCAAGGAGGGGTAGAGGGAGCCATCTGGGCCCAGGAAATAGCCTGCCATCCATCCTTCAATTGCCTGGACTTCTCTTTTTTTTTTTTTTTTTTGAGACGGAGTCTCGCGCTGTGTCACCCAGGCTGGAGTGCAGTGGCGCGATCTCGGCTCACTGCAAGCTCCGCCTCCCAGGTTCACGCCATTCTCCTGCCTCAGCCTCCGAGTAGCTGGGACTACAGGCGCCCGCCACCACGCCCGGCTAGTTTTTTGTATTTTTAGTAGAGACGGGGTTTCACCGTGTTCGCCAGGATGGTCTCGATCTCCTGACTTCGTGATCCACCCGCCTCGGCCTCCCAAAGTGCTGGGATTACAGGCTTGAGCCACCGCGCCCAGCCTGCCTGGACTTCTCTATAGAAGACAAAGCTTATTTTCATAAGAGCAGCCTCACCTGTCTGTGGGTGAGGTCCAGGAAGAGTAATAGAAGTGCTCAGAGGAGAAAGGGAATGTTTGCTCTTCTTGTCGTGTGTTGGGGAGGAATGTGTCCATCTGTCAGTGTAGTACAGCCCTCCGTATGTGCATTGACAGCCATCTCATTCTAATATGTTTTCATAATACTTGGGAAAAGTGACTGTGGTTATGATTGAAGGATATGCCTATACTTGAAGTGTCACTTGATAATGAAAATAATGCAGAATTCAAACAATTTTTTTCTAAATCTACAGTTTTACTGACTGCCTATCTATCGGCTTCATCTCCTCGGATCCATGAGACCTGTGCATTTGCTGTCTTTTTGTTACTTTGCCATGTTGTTTATTGAAAACAAAACAAAACTTCATAATGGAAAAATCTCAAATTGTATACAATGTATGGAAAATATTAACATAAATTCCATGGCGGTCTCATCACCTGCAGCAACTATTAACATTCCACCATTCTTACAGCATCTACAGTTCCACTCACCACCCGCAGTCTATTATTACTACTTTGTAAGTCTTTTTTTTTTTTTTTTTTTAAGGAAAAATGTGCATGCATTGAAATGCACAAATCATAGCTCTCTAACTTCCCAGCAGTGTCTTCTTGCCACCTACAGCAGCTCTCAGGCACAGTGATGAGCCAGCTGCAGAGCCAAGCTCTCCTTGGTGTGCCATGGTAACAGTGTCCTGCCGTTTTTGGGATATGGATTGCACTATGAGAGTAGAGTTAAGGGAGGTTGTGGATAAATTTAATACTAAATAGTTACCAAAGGAAAGCCACTGAGGTCTTGGTTTCTTTCTTTTTTTTTTTTTTTTTTTTTTCCAAAATCGGTCTTAGAAAGAAAGATAGGGAACTCCAGGAGTGTGTCCCATTTATCCAGAATTAGTGGTATGCTGTAAACAGAGCACTGGTCTGGAGCTGGGAGAACAATGGCGTTCATTAACATTGAGGTACAGGCTGGGTGCACTGGCTCATGCCTGTAATCCTAGCACTTTGGGAGGCTGAGGTGGGTGGATCACGAAGTCAGGAGTTTGAGACCAGCCTGGCCAACATAGTGAAACTCCATCTCTGCTGAAAATACAAAAAAGTAGCCGAGCATGGTGGCAAGTGCCTGTAATCCCAACTACTCAGAAGGCTGAGGCAGGGGACTGGCTTGAACCCGGGAGTGGAGGTTGCAGTGAGCAGAGATCGCGCCATTGTACTCCAGCCTGAGTGACAGAGCAAGACTCCCTCTCAAAAAACCAAACCAAACAAAACAAAAAAACATTGAGGTACACAGCTCTGTGGCCTGGATAGTTTTATAGTCTCTCATTGTCTCCATACACACACACATATATTTATTTATTTATTATTTTTCTTTTTTGAGATATGGTCTTGCTCTGTCACCCAGGCTGGAGTGCAGTGACGCAGTCATGGCTCATCACACCGCTGACCTCCTGGGCTCGGGTGATCCTCCCACCTCAGCCTCCTGAGTAGCTGGGACTACGGGTGTGGGCACCACACCTGGCTAATTTTTGTATTTTTTGTAGAGAAGGGATTTTTGCCATTTTGTCCAGGCTGGTCTTTAACTTCTGGGCTCAAGCAGTCTGCTCACCTCGGCCTCCCAAAGTGGTAGGATTACAGGCGTGAGCTATCAGGTCCAGCCTGTCTCCATTTATAAAGTAGGCAGTTTGCATTGGATTGTAGTTCTGGTGTAACCAGCACTCCTTGAATGTCTGTTTTATGCTAAGCACATTTCACGTATTACGTAATTTTAATCATCACTTATCTATGAGGTACGAACTGTTGTCTCCATTTCACAGATGCAGAAACTTAGGACCTGGATAGATGATTTGTGCCAGGTCACACCACGTTAAAAGGTGAGCCAGGATTTGAACCCAGGCAGCCTGACCCTGGAGCCCATGCCCTAAAATTAGAAAATATTCACTACATACGTAGTCTTCCAAGGTGGCAGGGGTGGACATCTAGAACATGCTCAAGACCTGCATTAGGGGTACAGAAAGATGACACTGTAACTTATATTTTGGCTTAATATTTATTATTTTTCATTTTTTTTATGTGTTTTCAATTTCTGTAGATTTTGTAGTGTTTTAAAACACACACGCAGACACACACAAATCGGGAGCACATGCTCTCATTTTTATGAATAAGGATGCATGACTAAAAGCTTAGACACCAGCGTTCTCAATTCATAGTGTTCATATATTTTTGGATTTCTTTTCTCAAAAATACAGTGTCTGAGCATGACAACAAATTAAAATGCTTAGAAATTGCAGTCTTTCAACAAATCGACTGCTTGATACAGGTCAGGTGTTGGGCTAAGTGCTAGGTATAATATTCTGCAGTAAAAAATAAAAATACACAGTTTGCATTTTAAAAGATTACTTTATATACCCCTAGAGAGGTTTTCCCCTCATGGAATTCTATATTGTCTGTTTGCTGATGACATAAAATTTCTCCTGTGTCTTTGGAAATCAGTTGAAAGGAAGGAAAGAATTGCAATGGCCATTCAGATTCCTCTCACCATTTGGATTGGGTGGTTCTAACTGCTTTACCATTTTTTATTGTTGATTCTGTTCAGAGGAAGATGGCTGAGGATTAGTAAACAGAAACCTGGATAACTGTAGGTGGGCCTGGGTTAAGAACAAGGACAGTAGAGCCAGACCACCTGGGTTTGAATCCTGCCTGCACTGTTTAATCTCTGTGCCTTAGTTTCCTCTTCTGTAAAGCGGGGAAATGATAATTGTGAATATAGTAGGATTGTTATTTACAGTAAATGAGTGAGTGTTTGCAAAGGGCTTACATGTAAGTTGGATAGAATACATTTTTAAAAAACTGAAAGGAATGAGGGAAAGATATGAATGAATTTATAGTAGTAGACAGCTTTCAAAGATTTGAAGAATAGCATCCCACCTATTTCTAAATGGGTTTGTGATCTTCAAAGCACTTTCACATACACTCTCTTGGTTCCTAAGATCGGTTCTGTGCTGCCCACATGGCTGTTAACTAGTGAGTGCAAGGTTTCCATGTATTTCTTTTGACTTCTACATGTTTTCAGTGTGCAGTTGCCTGGATTAACTTGTTGCCATTAGTAGTCATTTTTGTCATTTGCTTTGTAATGCTTATGTCAGTCTAAATAAAGCCATGTGTCCAAACGGTCTAGCAACATAGTCTTTCCCTATTTGTCCTTAAAAAAAATTCAGAGCAATTCAATTTTATTTCTTATAGTCTGCTTATGGACATTACTGTAATTGTTTTCTTGAGCCGTGATAAACTGTATTAAATTATCTGGAGCAACATTTTATTCCTGATTATTTAAACAAGGACCAGTTTTTCCTACTGAGTTGCATCTTGTTAGACAGGGAGTCAGAGTCTTTAAAAGTCAGTCTGATGTGTTTATGGAGTCTCTGCAACGTGCCTAACTCTAAGAACTAGAGAAGGGGGTTCTTATCTTCCAAGAGCTTGGCTTATCATTGCAGGTGGTTTCCTGGAGATGTGCATACTCCAGGGATAAAGGATGTTGATTATAACTAGCTGCTCAGGAGCCTGGTCCTTGGCAGTTCTCAGTAAAGGCTCTTTGACCTAATCCCAGACTAAGCTCTGACATGCTTCTGTCTCTAGACCACAGGGACAGCCACTGAAGACAAGCCCTGTGATCTTGTTGGAAACGTCTCTGCTTCATGGGTTCTTGCTAGTCTGTAGGTCCCCCACAATTTCTACAAAGTAAAAAGGTTCCTTTAACCCTAAAATGAGAGGGCCCTGGCAATAGAAGAACTACAGTTGTGTCCAGAGCCTCTGTAGGTTTCTTGGTAGATTGGATCTCTAGTGTAAGATGCCATTAATAAAGGAAATCATCTTAAATCCCTCCCCTCTCTTTTCACTCCATTGAAGTTTAGTCTTCTTGAATTATAGCCAGATAGATGAAGGGGCATGGTCTCTGCTTACTTATGTTGTGTCCTGTAAAGACATTTATATTTATGAGTGGATTATAAGGTTTTAGCCCCTCTATTGCTAGGGAAACCATTATAGTATACAGTCAGATGATCCTCGGAAGGGACAGTAGAGTTGAGGTAATCCAGTGGATCCCTCATGCCAGTGCATGGTGCAGGAAGACATTTTTACTTATCCACAGCAAAATAGGAAAAATGAAAACAATGGTAGATCCTTGAAGCCAAATCTATTTAGCAGGTCCAGTATTGTGAGATTTTTGCCTCTCCTGCTTTTTGTTCTTCAAATAGTCTTTAAAAGTATTTTATTTGGCAACCCAAACCATTTGTCTGTTTTTACTGGAGGGGGAGACGAGAGGGGCAGTTTGCAAGTATATGAAATCTAGAAGTATAGGATCTACTCATTTAGTCTAACTCATACTTGATTCAAGACTTTTTAAGTTCTTTTTTAAAAAAATGCTAATGTCAAGTGCAAAATTTGGTTGTAATCGTAGGTTCTTGATATAGTTTCATAGCCTGTTAGCAATTTACGTTTGTTTAGCTTTTGTGTTTATTTGAATAATGTAATAAATAAACCTCATTTCTAGGGAAATAATAATTTACCTCTAACCATATGGTCCCTGTCTTGCTTCCTCCTTTCTCCTGCAAATCCCTCCAATTCCCAGGTGGCTAGCCACCTGAACCCTGAATTTATCTTTGTCAGTAATTTTTTAATATTATTAATCGTCATTTCGTCTCAATAAATGTTGTTTAAATGCATTAACTGAATGAATCAACTGAATTAACATTTGAATATCAACAGTTGAATCCTTCTAGGAAGAACAGTGTTTTCTCCTAAGTCCCGGTCTGTCTTTTAATTTTCTCTGCAGTCCTAATTCCCTGTTGTCATTCCACTTTACATCCCATCAGATATATGGAAACTGCTGGTTAGTAAGCTCCATGAGGGCAGAGGAGGTGGCGTCTTGTTCATATTTGAATTCCCTACAGAACTTAACATGAAGTGGAGCCTCAATACATCCTGGGTGAAGTAGATTAAATTATTCTCTTACCTAATCATTTCTTTTGCAGCCTGAATATTCCCAGTTCTCTTGACCATTCTTTGTATAAGGTGTTTCCAAATTCTTCACCATCCCTGTCCTTCTCTCTGAACACATCCCTGTTAAGCAGAATTTCTGAGACAGGCTTATAGTTCAGGTATGGTCTGACGAGGGGCAGTGCAGTGGATCTGTTCCCCCATGACCTCATCTCGCCAGTTAATAAGACTTAAAAATGAACAAACAGCCTGCTGTTTTCTGAAAAGCATTTCTGAAAATGTTGCTTTGAGCAGGATGATAGACTTGTTATAGGGAAGATTCCATTCATTGAAAGCTTACTTAAAAATATTTCCCTAGTTATAGTTTTATTTTTATTAATAGTTTTTAAAATGACATTTATTTCTAGTTTTTCACACATGTGCTTTACATGTTCTTGTTTTCCTTTACAATTGAACATGCACTCTATCAGCCAGAGGCTAGTGAGCATTTGATGGGGGCCAAAAAAATAAAAAATCAGCGTTCTGGCATAGCTGATACTTTTCATCTTTGCCTCGTCCATATTAAGTTTGAGTCTTGTGCTTATTATTAATTTGAGCACTTTAATTTTTTCTATTTTCCACTCATAAAATTATAGCAAATTTTTTTTTTTTTTTTGAGACAGACTTAACAATTTGTTGTGCAGGCTGGAGTGCGGTGGCGTGATTCTCAGCTCACTGCAACCTCTGCTTCCCAGGTTCGAGCAATTCTCATGCCTCAGCCACCTGAGTAGCTGGGTTTACAGGTGCACACCACCACGCCTGGCTAATTTTTGTATTTTTAGTAATTTCATCATGTTAGCCAGGCTGGTCTTGAACTCCTGACCTCAAGTGATCCACCTGCCTCGGCCTCCCAAAGTGCTGGGATTATAGGCGTGAGCCATTGTGCCCAGCTGCAAAATGCATTTTAACAGTAGTTTTAAAATCTTTATTTGGCAATCTTTATTTTTAAAAATTGGAACCATTTTTCTTCAAAAGTTGAATTAGGATTGAACCAGAGTAGGAGGCCCAACCTTCTCCCCAGACTAGGTTCCTGAGGAGCTTGAGATGCTCTGAAACAAAATTTGAAAATGGTTACAATAAAATATTCACATGATTTCACAAGTACTGCTGAGTAAGGATGCTGCTGCTCGCCTAACTGAACTACTAGCTGGTAGGCCCATCATTGTGGAATACAGAGGTCTGTCTGGGGAGTCTCTCTGGACCTGTTCCAGTTCAGGCAGACTGCCTGATTATTGAAAAATAAATAAATAAATAATTAATTAAAAACAAAACAGAAGCCCACTTGAGTTGTCGGGAAGGTAGTTTAGATTAGGACCATAGGGTTGTTTGAGATTTGAACATTGCCTGTGTAAGCTTTTCTAACAGTCCCATGCTTTTGGTCAATTATAAGCTCCTCCCTCAGAAATTTTTCCCCCTGTAAACTATTGCCAAATCAGGCCTCTAACTTGTAGTTTTTTTTGTTTTTTTTTTTTTTTAAGCTGGCTTTGAAGATTTTAAAATATTTGTCTATATTAAATGTCTTCTTGTAATTTTATTTTATTTTAAAATTTTATTTATTTATTTATTTTGAGATAGAGTCTCACTATGTTGCCCAGGCTGGAGCACAGTAGCACAATCTCGGCTCACTGCAACCTTCGCTTCCCGAGTTCAAGTGATTCTCCTGCCTCAGCCTCCAGAGTAGCTGGGATTACAAGCATGCGCCACTATGCCTGGCTAATTTTTATATTTTTTAGTAGAGACGAGGTTTCACCATATTGGCCAGGGTTAGTCTTGAATTCCTGACCTCAAGTGATCCTCCCACCTCAGCCTCCCAAAGAGCTGAGATTACAGGCGTGAGCCACTGTGCCCAGCCACTTCTTGTAATTTTAAACCCCACACTTTGCCCATCAATATCTCCTTGCCACTGACCTTATTAATATTCAGTCTTGGTTTTTAGATCAGATTCTTAAATGTAATTACTGCAAATTAGCATCTGGTGACTTGGAGGACTGCAGCATCATTCCAACAGAGTGGCGTCATTTTGCTACAGCTGAAGAGACAGGTTGATTTGTGAAGGACAGAGTAAGGTAGAGGAGAGATATAACTTTGTGTAACTTTGTCAGTCAGTCAGAATAATGCCTGCATTTCATGTCCTCGTATAGTGATGACAGCAACATACAGGGTAGTAACTGCCTCTTCTATTTTTTTTAAAGGAGGAATGCCTTTAGGGTATTAATGGAGAATATGCCATCATAAGTACAGTAAGATGTGTTATTAGGTACTAAGATATACCAGCCTTCCGGTGAGAAGACTTAGTAATAAATGACATGAGTAGCATTTTAATGATAACATTCAATGTTTCTACTTAAATAATATATGCAGACAATGTAACAAGTCAAACTGAAAAGATTATGATGAAAAGCAAGAGCCACCCCTCTTCCTCTTGACTCCTAATACCCAGGAACAACTTTAGACAGTTATTTGTTGACTTTCTGCTGAGAAATGAGAATTGTTCTTAGTTAACCAATCTTGCTGACTTCCTTTTACTATTTACAGTGTTTTCTAGTTATTTTTGGTTTTTCATTGAGAGTGTTTGCGATTTTTAGGTAATGTACATAAGCTCTATTTCTTCTTCTGTTCCCTTGCATGAGCACCTGAATTCTCCTCCCTTTCCTTACCCTCAGTTCCTGCTTGCCATCAGCCTAACTTTTACTACTACAGAATTAAGGTTGCAAACATCTCCATTCTTCCTGGTAGTCACAAGTGACTTTCCATTGATTTCTATCATTTGAATTTATAAGTTTAAAAAATCAGCAAATATCATTACTATTAGGACATGTGTTATGCTAGAGTAACATTTTCATCTCTACACATGGTTTCAGGGCTTCCAGCCCACTCAAAGATCATGTTTTGTAGATCTTTCTGATTTAGGGCAAATGTGTACTCCAATCATGGCTTAAAAACTGCTATATATTTAATTTCATCTTTGAATCATGATTTCTTTATATCGCGTTTTGTATTTCCTGAATTTTGTGATCACCTTTTCCTTTTCTTTTCTTTTTGGAAACAGAGTCTTGTTCTGTCACTCAAGATGGACTGCAGTAGTGTGATCTCAGCTCCCTGCAGCTTCCGCCTCCCAGGCTCCAGCAATCCTCCCACCTCAGCCTTCTAAGTAGCTGGGACTACAAGTACACACCACCATGCCCAATCAATTTTTTTGTATTTTTTGTAGAGGTGAGGTTTTGCTATGTTGGCCCAGCTAGTCTTGAACTCCTGGGCTCAAGAAGTCCTCCCACCTTAGCCTCCCAAAGTGCTGGGATTACAGGCATGAGCTACCGCAACCAGCCTCCTTTTCTTTTTCTTGTTTAGAAAAGGATCATGGGCTTTCATCATTTGCTCAGAGGTTTCCATCTTCTTTGTTACACCATTTTTTGCATCACGCTCTCCCTTGTCTTCTGGAACCTTTCATTTTCTCCCATTTTAATTTTCTACTTCCCTGCCCAGGACTCAGGGATCACCTGAGGACTTTCCCCTTTCTTGGTGGACCCCCTGTTTTCCAGATTCTACTTGTTCTTTCTTGCTTCTCATTCTAGTTTTGCTAGAGGAAGTTCATAATATCTTCAAAGGATGGGAATGTAGGAGGTAAACTTTCCAGAAACCACTTGATGGATCCATGTCTGAAGGTCAGTTGACCTAAGAATGTAGAAAGCGTTGTCCTGTAGGCATCTTGAATGCAGAGCCCGGCGCTGGACTGGTTCTGGTTTCTTGAAGCTGGCCTGTTTTTTCTTCTAAGGAAGCTTTTAGGATTTTTATATATATATATATATATATTTTTTTGTTTGTTTGTTTGTTTGTTTGTTTGTTTTCTGAAGTTTTACAAAAATATTCCAAAGGAGGGTCTTTTAAAAATGATTATTAATGGCCGGGCGCCGTGGCTCATGCCTGTAATCCCAGCACTTTGGGAGGCCGAGGCAGGCGGATCACTTGAGTTCAGGAGTTCGTGACCAACATGGCCAACATGGTGAAACTCCGTCTTTACTAAAAATACAAAAATTAGCCAGGCATGGTGACAGGTGCCTGTAATCCCAGCTACTTGGGAGGCTGAGGCAGGAGAATCACTTGAACCCAGGAGGCGGAAGTTGCAGTGAGCCGAGATCACGCCACTGCACTCCAGCCTGGTGACAGAGTAAGACTCTGTCTCAAAAAAAAAAAAAAAAAAAAGGTTATTAATTTATGTTGAACACTTAGTGGGGGCCCTTACCAACCGAAGACTGGTATCCTTTGGTCTCAGAGATTTTCTTTAATATTTCTTTCAAAATTTATTTTCTTCCATTTTCATAGGCCTCTTTTATTACGACTTCTATTACACTGACCTCTGGATTTTCCTTGTCTCCCATATTCTCCATCTTTTTGTCTACTTTGTTTGATATTCTGAGAAGCCTCTTCAACTTTATTTCTGGTACTCTGAGTTAGATTTTGTGTTTACCCATCATTTTTTATCTTTTTTTTTTTTTTTTTTTAACTCTTTGACTTCCCTTTTTCATAGCATCCTGCTCTTGTTTTAAGGATATATTTTCATAAATCCAAGAGTATACTTACTTTTTTTTAAGCCCTATATGCTGGTCCAATACTTGTCTGTGTCCCCTATGAAAGATACTTGGGTCTTTCTTGCTGCTAGCTTTCCTTATATGTTGGCAGGTTAATTTGGTGATAAAGAGCTTGGTCACTGGCTCAGATTTAGGCTGAATCTTGGCTTTTTAATTTCCTAATTGTAAAGTACTTTAATAATAATGATATCCAACTGCTGGAGGTATTGAGCATTAAATGATTCAGTACATGTACTTTTAGAATTGTGCCAGGGAAATAGCAAATGTGCCATAAATGCTATTGTCATTGTCATCGTCATCACAGGCAAAATAGCAGATGTGCCATAAATGCTATCGTCATTGTCATTGTCATCACAGGCAAAATACCAGATGTGCCATAAATGCTGTTGTCATTGTCGTCACTTCTGTTCATCAGTTTACACTGAGGAAGGAAAGATTGGGTAACCAGGTTGGGTTTCCTCTGTGCGGTGTAAGCAGGTATTCCTTGCCAGGCCTCTCCCGCAAGAGGAAAGTTGGCTGGGGGCTTTCAGACACAGGCAGCCAGTAGGGCACTGGGGCCCTCCTTCCTTGTTGTGGTAGACTTTGTTTCTGGAGGGAAGAGGCCCCCCAATGCCAGAATAAGGATGACTTTCCTTGAAAGCACCAACTAAAAGTCTTAGCTCACACTGGAGGGCTTTATACTTTGTGCTGGGAAGGGAGTCAGATTTCTATAACTTTCCGTTCAGATTTCTTATAATTTACCTATTTTTAGTTGCATGCTAATTTTGAGTAAGAATCCTCTCTGGGATTCAGGTAGTTTCCATCTTGCCTGCAGCCCTGTTGTAGCATGTCCTGGACAGAGTTCTCCAGTCGGTTTTATCTGTCAGTTTGTTTCCACACACCTTCTGTTACCGAGAAGTGCACTGAAATTTCTTCTGATTTTTCCCTGGCTTCCTATTCTCTGCTATTGTAAGTTTACGTCTTTCTAATTTTTTTTTTTTTTTTTTTTTTGAGACGGAGTCTCGCTCTGTCGCCCAGGCTGGAGTGCAGTGGCCGGATCTCAGCTCACTGCAAGCTCCGCCTCCCGGGTTCACGCCATTCTCCTGCCTCAGCCTCCCGAGTAGCTGGGACTACAGGCGTCCACCACCTCGCCTGGCTAGTTTTTTATATTTTTTAGTAGAGACGGGGTTTCACCGTGTTAGCCAGGATGGTCTCGATCTCCTGACCTCGTGATCTGCCCGTCTCGGCCTCCCAAAGTGCTGGGATTACAGGCTTGAGCCACCGCGCCCGGCACAGTGCAGTATTGTTAATCATAGGCTCTATGCTGTACAGTAGACCTCCAGATATTCACTTCATATAGCTGAAACTTGGTACCCTTTGACCAACACCTCCCCATTACCATCTCCCCTAACCCCTGGCAACCACCATTCTGCTCTCCGCTTCAATGTGTTTGCCTATTTAGATTCCACATGTAAGTAAGATCACATAGCATGTGTCTTTCTGTGCCTGGCTTATTTCATGTAGCATAAAGTTCTGCAGGACCATCCATGTTGCTGTAAATGGCAGGATTTCCATCTTTCTAAGGGCTGAGTAGTACAGTTAGCTTTTGCATCTACAGATTCAACCAACCTTGGATGGAAAATAACAGTATTTAACCGATGCACAACTCATAGATACGGAGGACAAACTGTTCCCATCCTTAGGTTCTATGGGACTGACTGTGGGACTTGAGCGTCTGAGGACTATCGTCCTGGAACCAGTCCCCTGAGGATACTGAGGGATGGCTGTATTCCATTGTTTATATATGTATATCACATTTGTCTGAATGTCACAAAGGAATCTTTTAAATTACAATGTTATAAACCTGGGCTTTTTATTGTGAGCTGCCAAGGCTGTTTCATGTGATGGTGATCAGGGGATCCCATCCCATGACCCAGGGGTCACCACTGACTTCTCAGCCTATGTGAATGGAAGTTGCTGTGAATGAGGCCTGCACCGTTGCAGGTGAACTTCTCCATGGGTGAGACTGTCCTGTAATTTTAATAATGCTGACAGCCAGATTAGTTTCATTTGGTGTCCCATAGTGAAGGAAACCACTAGATCATTTGTGGGCCTTTGCTCATTATCTCTTATTGAATTGCCATAGTCTAAGGGGGAATTTACCATGGATAGTATTAGGGATTCCAAAACTCCATCTTATCTGTGTTCCACAGTTTATCAGACTCAGCTAGTACACACTAAATGACTCTTAATAGATAGTTTATTAATTTACAATGAGAAATATTAGGTCAAGTAGATATTTGCTTTGTTATAAACACATTGTCTCTGTATGGGCACAACTTAAAAAAAACCACATTGCCACAGGTTTCCTGGGGCACACGGAATCAGTGCAGGAAGAGAGGCTATTGCTTTGTGTGGCTGATGGCATGAGTCCTTTCTAATCCAACCACCCCCTGTGGCATCATCTTGCTGCAGCTGAGGTGAACAGGGTGCTTGCATTTGCTTGTCCGTATGGTCTGTCCTCCTGATGGCCTTTGAGCAGAATGAATTTAAAAGCATTTTCATGTCAGGCGCAGCGCACCTGTAATTCCAGCACTTTGGGAGGCTGAGGCAGGTGGATCACTTGAGGTCAGGAGTTCAAGACCAGCCTGGCCAACATGGTGAAACCCTGTCTCTACTGAAAATACAAAAATTAGCTGGGCGTGGTGGTGGACACCTGTAATCCCTGCTATTTGGGAGGCTGAGGCAGGAGAGTTGCTTGAGTCCAAAAATTCAAGACTAGCCTGGGCAACGTGGCAAAACTCCACTTCTACAAAAAAATTTTTAAAAAATTAGTCAGGTGTGGTGGGGCATGTCTTTAATCCCCAAAGCGGGGAGGATTACTTGAGCCTGGGAGGTTGAGGCTGCAGTGAGCTGTGATTATGATACTGCACTCCAGCCTGGGCAATAGAGCAAAGACCCTGTCTCCTCCTGCCCTGTCCCCTCCAAAAAAAAACCCCTTATAATTTGAAATAGACCTAAAATATCTTGTGTACTTCTTTTCCAGCCTAAGCAGAAAATCGGCAATGTAATAATTTATTAATGACTCAGGGTCATCACTATGGAACTTGGGTATTATACAGTGCAGTGATTTTTGATTGATTTATGTCTTGTCTAGAGTGATGTACAAAATATTAAAAGGGATAAATTCTCATAAGGAAAAAACATAAATAAGACTGAAAAAATATAAAATGGATCTACAAATAAGGTTTAGAAATGCCTGCCATAGTCAGCTGCTGCCTGGTCTCAGGTGTCTGTACTGGGTAGAGTTGCCCCCCAAGCTCTGAGAGTCTGTGAGGGTGATGGATGCTCCTGCACAAAAGTAACCTGCAGTGCTGTTTTCTCCCCCTCCTCCTCTTTCTCCTTCTTCAATTCCCTCTTCCTCTTGTTCCTTCTGTTTCTAGTTTTATCAAGGATGGAGTTTTCTGCTCCTGGCCCTTTCTTGGAATCTTTTTATTTGTGGCGGGTTTCAGTGGAAGAGAACAGAGGGACATGCTTTTACTTTGACAGTTTTTATTACAAATCCCATCAAAGGTCTTTTAAATCCTGCACCAAGTAGTACTTCCATGTTATCTTCATTAAATAACCACTGTTGTTATGTTTTTATACCCTAGTGTCTTACAGAGTGACCAGAGTCAAACAAAGAATTGCAGGGAAGAGGCATGAAGACACCAGGGCAGTGTGCCTAACCAAGTGTGCCTAACCAACACAATTTCGTCTGTGGGATAGTTTCGTCTATGGATGTGACTGCCTATTGGGTATCAGGGTCTAGTCTAACGGAGAATACAAAAATGAATACAACCTCACTAACCAAAAGTTACTCCAAACACTTAACCCATAAATACAGAAAATTTTCTCCACCATTTCTGAGTTAGCAGACCCTTGGAATGGAAATGATCTAAAGTCTCTTCTTCCTCAGACATTCTCAGAGTGATGGGCTATTGCAGACATGGGATTGTGGAGAATTCCCACTATGCAATTATCTGCAGGTTCTTTAAGCTCGAATTCTACATTCTAGTTTAGTATTTTATAGCTTTGCTTATTTTGATGGTCAAGATGACTCATTATATCACCTCTCAATACCTGGTGTCATTGTTTTTATAATTTTTATGTATTTTATTTATTTATTTATTTAGAGACAAGGTCTCACTCTGTTGCCCATGGTGGAGTTTAGTGGCATGATCCTGACTCATTGCAGCCTTGAACTTCTGGGCTCAAGTGATCATCCTGCTTCTGCTTCCTGAGTAGCTAGGACTACAGGTGTGCATCACCATGACTAGCTGATTTTTATTTATTTATTTTTATAGAGATGTGGTCTTGCTGTGTTGCCCAGGCTGAGTTTGAATTTCTAGCCTAAAGTGATCCTCCCGCATTGGCCTCTCAAAGCTCTGGGATTACAGGTGTGAACCACTGCACCCGGCTGTTTTTTGTTTGTTTGTTTATTTGCTCATTGAGGCTGTTGTTGCTGTTTTGATTTCTCCTTGACTCAGGAGTACTTTAGAAAAGACTTTTCTGCATCTGTTCCCCACCCCCGCCCCACCATCAGTTTCAAGGATTTTCCCTTCTTCCTTGGTTAATTGCTTCTTTTTATGTTTTTTTTTTTTTTTCTTCTTCTTCTTTTGAGACGGAGTTTCGCTCTTGTCCCCCAGGCTGGAGTGCAGTGGCGCAATCTCGGCTCACTGCAACCTCCGCCTCCTGGGTTCAAGCGATTCTCCTGCCTCAGTCTCCCAAGTAGCTGGGACTACAGGCATGCACCACCACGCCCAGCTAATTTTTGTATTTTTGGTAGAGATGGGGTTTCACCATGTTGGCCAGGAGGATGGTCTCAATCTCTTGACCTTGTGATCCACCCACCTTGACCTCCCAAAGTGCTGGGATTACAGGTGTGAGCCACTGTGCCCAACCCTTTTTCTTTTCTTAACCTTTGCATTGTAGTTAAGGAATGTGCCATAGCTTTCATTTACTTTGGTTCTTAAATTGATCCCTTTTTAAACTTTATAAAATCTTTTTACATGTCTGTACTTTTCCTCTGATTGTCTGTTCCTTCTGTGTGTCTGTAGCTGCCTAGTGCTGAGAGTTGAAATAAGTTCTGTCAGAGGTCATATATAGCTGTATTCAAATCTTGTAGTTTAAGACAGGAAGAAAGAAAGGTTTAACTTAAAGTACAAAAAGAAAATACAGTTAACTCATCTGAGTTGTAGGGGGTGTGATGAATTCTTAAGGAGACCTGACCTTGATGTCTTTTCCATGCCCTTGAACAGCCGAACTTTCAATCTTGCCTTCTCCCACATGGTGAGAGATCTGAATCATCTAGGGTCACTCAGTAGTTTAGTGCATTCGAGCAGAGATTGAGGGCAATGCAGCCAGTGGAGAGGGTGTGTTAGAGTATCTGGTTGCTTGAGAAATTTAAGATGAGCAATTCAAACTATATGGTGGTTTGGCAGGTGGAACCGCGTAGCCCCATTGTGCTTCTGATAAGGAATGTTGTGTGTGCCCTCACTAGCCTTGCTATCCTAGAAGGTTTGAATAGTCCAGATTCCTTTGAGCCACTCTTGATCCTCTGGCTAACAATCAGTGTCATAGCATAGCATTCTTTTCAAATTAAAATATAATCAGTCTCCAGAAATAAAGACAGTTTCCTAGAGGTAACTCGGCAAGTATTGGGTGAGCAAAAGGCGGGGAAGAAAGGTAACAGTACGTGTGAGGACTATGGACCAACGCTCGTTATTCGGGGAGCTGCATGCAGTGGGGTCTGTGAGCGTTCCCAAGGTTGAGGGGGCCAATGACAAGTCCGGTGACATGTATGCTGTTCTTTGGCCTGATTGCTGCTGCACCATGAATCCTGAGGTTTTCTAGTAAGGTTCTGGTTCTTCATCATTTAAAAATGTGAATGTGGCATTAGGGGAAGGGCTGGGGTGACATCCATAGGGATTGTCAGGCCTCTGCACTTGCGCTCCAGACTTCACTTTGCCACTCAAGACACAGCATTGCTGCTGCCACTCCTCCCTGGGTGCAGCCGTCATTGGCGGCTCCATGAAGACTTATGGCTCTTTGCAGAGGGGCTTAGCTCTGGAGGCAGGCATCTGACCTGGGTTCACGGCCAGGCTCTGCTGCCTAAGAGCGTTGTGGTCTTGGGCGATTCACCTTCCTGGCAGGAACCTTAGTTTCCTGGTCTGTGTAATGGAGCTGATGATACCACCTTGCAAATTGTTGTCAGGATTAGAGATAGGGTATGTAAAGTGCCATCATCACTTTATTATAGTTTATTCTGTTGTGCCACGTGCCTCCTAATAATGAACAAGAGCGAGCCCCTGCTGATAAGGAGAATGACTGTATGAACATGTGCATGCACACTCACCCACCTACAAACTCACCAAAATGGTCCCTGATGTCTTCCTGGCATATAGGGGCCTTCTAAGAGCCAGGACTGCTATTCACATGCAGATGAGACCTCAGTCCTCCCTGGGAAAAACACCTTTGGTCTGACCTGATCAAGCATGCTTTATCACCTGGTGGGGCTGAACTTTTAGGGGAAGTGATAGTGACTAGCTGAGAAGGACCAGAGGAGGCAGATCCAGGCCTCATCCATTCCCCTCACTTGATAGATAGGAAATCTAAAGGCAGGCAAATCACCTCAATGCCTATGGGCATTTTTATTGGGCATTAGAGTCAGGACTAGTGATTCGTGGGCTCAGAGTCCTAGACCTCACTTTCTTTAGTACATCTAAGTCGATGAAACCAGGTAAACCACTAAACTGTAGGGCCTTCCGACATCTGAATCAGTTTGAGACTTCTTAAAAGATAAAAGGGGATCTCCTCCCATGTAGTCAAATTAGTTATCAAAAAGCACAGATTGGATTGATTGATTGATTGATTGATTGATTGTAGAGATGTGGTTTTACTATGTTGTCCAGGCTGGCCTCGAACTCCTTTGCTCAAGTGATCCTCCTGCCTCAACCTCCCAAAGTGCTGGGATTACAGGAATGCGCCACCACACCCAGCCTAAAGCACAGATTAGTCTGTATCTTTCTCAAAAGTTGATGAGACATGTGCGTGCCAGTCATATGAAACGAATTGGCAAGACTTTAAAAGCAGTCATTCTTATTTTAAAATGAGTAGAAATGGCATTTATCATCAGATTGTTAGATTGTAAACCCCATGAGGGCAAAACTCAGGTCTTCCTTGTTTATTATCGAATCTTCAGCTTGTGGGCACCAAAGGTGCATTGTGGGTACCTGGTAACCATTGGAGGAATAAATTCTTCCTTTCTCTATTTCTGGTTCCTGGGAGGCCTCACAGAGAGAACCTAGCCAGCATGTATGCGTGTAACCAGCAGAGCAGAAAAAAAGCTCAACTGAGGCATTTATTTTGTAATACTCAATTCAAATATTCATTTTATTTACATAAATGTTGTTTTGTGCCAAAGAACTAGTGAATATGAAATCTTAATAAAATCTTGATATTTTCATAAATATTTTGTTCATGCTGTTTCATATTTTTCAATCTGAAGAATTCTAATATGTTGTAGAAAAGGGTGAAAAACATACTTTTTACGATAAAAATGCATACAAATGGAATTATGGAAAGCATTTGTTAATACTGTATAGAAGATTATATATTATTCTGATTGCTTTCAAGTTTTGGGTGAAAAAAGCAGTTCTTGACTACCTTTAAAATTATATAGTTAAAACTCTCATTTTCCACATTGCTTTTCTTTGATGGGAACTAAAAAAGCCTGGTAAATTGTCAACAGGGAGTCGGATGTATTAGAAATAATAATGCAGGAGCATACTAGGGCCGAGGAAAGGAATTTGCACGTTTGATATGTTCAATAACCTAATGGCATGTTGGGTGGAATTTTAGAGAGACAGGGCTGTTTGAGGTCCAGTGGCTTTTGAAAGAGGAGACAATTCAGGCCAGGCGCAGTGGCTTATGCCTGTAATCCCAGCACTTTGGAAGGCCGAGGCGGAAGGATCATTTGAGGTCAGGAGTTCAAGATGAGCCTGGGGGCCAACATGGTGAAACCCTGTCGCTTCTAAAAAAATACAAAAAAATTAGCCAGGCATGGTGGTGCGTGCCTATAATCCCAGCCACCCAGGAGACCGAGGCAGGAGAACCGCGTGAACCCAGTTGCAGTGAGCCGAGATCGAATCACTGCCCTCCAGCCTGGGCAACAGAGCAAGACTCCATCTCATAAAAAAAGCTGGGACAAGAAGGGCTCCAAGTGAGCACCTAGGCATAGATAGATAGTGGTTATAGATAAGCCTAACCCAGAAAAATGGAATAAATTTCATATGCTCAGAACAACTCCACCTTGAACCCCTTCCTTTGTTTGAACATCTTAACCCCAGTATCTGGGACCACCAGTTGGGATCCTGAAGTTCCCCATCCTGCATAGCCCATGGAATCCAATTCTGGTGGCCAGGCCTCCTCTGCCCTCCCTGAGTTCCTGCTGGATGGATGGGGATGGAGATCCTCTCCACCAGGCTCCTTAGTGTGTATGATAAATACATCTAGATGTTGTCATAGTCTGAATTTTTTGCAATGACAAAACAGTTTTATTTCAGGATGAAAACGCAGCTCTAAAACGCAGCTCTACTTCTGTAGCTGTTTCAGACATTGTTGGCATGCAGCTTATATGAGGCCTCTCCATTTCTGAAATGATTTAAACTAGAAGACACAGTATTGTATGTTCTGCCAAAGAAAGGTCATTAGCATGACAGGATAAATGTAAGACACCAAGGTTGAGAATGTGGATTGAAACATGGACTTGCAGGACAAAAAGCGTATGAAGTGCTTACTTCTGAGCACACGATATTACAGGCTTGTGTTGCTTGCAGAAGAAATGGATCTGCTATTTATGCTGCTTTGTCTCTGGTTATTGCATTTTGCTCCAAAAACTGGGTTATAGGGATATTGCAGTTGTTTATGGTAAAATGAATAGGATGGCATGTGGCTAGCTGGGTATTTTGAATTATTAATGTTATGGTACTCGATGTTTTTAGTGGCCAATAAAGACTTCCTGTTTATGATAAATCAGGGTGTGGGATTTGTTTCATTATGTTTGTACACTACATTGTATTTTAATTAAAATATAATGTTGAAGTTACTTCAAGGCCTTATTTAGACTGACTTTAAAAAGAAATGGAAGAGTCCATGTGGTAAGGCTTGTGAGTCATACAGTCCCCGTCGTCTGTGTGGAGACCATGGGGACCAGATCTGGCACGCAGAACCCCAAATCCCGTGTCCTTGACAGACGGGTGGGGGTGATATTTTAGAATGCAGCCAACCTCTTTAACAACTGCCCCTGAGTGTTCAAATATAGAAATTGGAGTTCTGTTACCATTTTGTTCAAATGAAAGGTACTGCTGAAAGAAATACTTCTGTCTGTGTTTCCGCTTACTGCACTGGCTTCCTGTTAGAAGTGATGTTCCTCAGGGAATCCTTTCATCTCCAAAAAGGATGGCAGACTTGTGCTTTTCCAAGGAGTCTTTTCCTTTGTTGTACTTTTTAAAAATCCAGGCAAGGAGGAGAGGTAATGGAAGGTCTTCGTGACAGTGAGGTCATCATCATGTTTAAATAAAAGAGTTCTTATAAGATCCCAGGTTTGTCATTGCCACCAAGCTTCCCTGAACCTTCTACCTCACCTGCGAGGTAGATCACGAGTAGAATGTTCTACCAGATTTGTAAAAGAACAAACACGGTATTAGTGACACACGTATTTTTATAAGCTTTTTTTTTTTTTTTGCAAATTGTTAATGCCCTTAGATTTTAGAGATTTTGCAATAGAAGACAAATTTTACCGTTTATTGTTTTTACTTTTATAATAAAATCTCATTTAGAATTCAGGAGAGCTGGAATTTTCCTTGGTACTTAATAAGAAAATGATGAGCATGAGCTGGATTTAAGAGGAATGCTGACTCTTTTTTTTTTTTAATTGTGGTAAAATAGACATAACATAAAGGTTAACATTTTAACTATGTTTAAATGTACAGTGCTGTGGCATTGAGGACATTCGCCTTGTGCAGCCATCACTACCATTCATCTCTAGAACTTCATCCTCTCAAACTGAGATTCTGCACCCATTGTATGGAATGTTCATGTTTAAAGTGCCATTTACATCTGAGATGCTCAGGCTGGTGCTCTGAACAGACTCTTTCCAAATTGCTTTTCCCTGTGAGCTAAAGGAGAGGGTGTTGATAACGAAGGTGACTGGGCAGCTGCGCACCAGCTTTGTTAGTTCGGAGACCCATTTTACACACGAGAGAATGGACACCCAGAGCAGGGTTGGACCACTTGCCCCAGACTTGTTAGCTGCAGTGGTGGAATTCAGACAGTTGTGCCTAATGCAGAAGCTGTGCTAACTACTTCAATTCAGCGATCCTTCTGCCAGCTTCTTTAATTCACAGGGTTCACTGTGCTTCTCCATGTTTAGTCCATATCCCAGACTTTGATAGGCTTATCGCAAGCAGCTCTCTTGGCAATTTCCATTCTGAGTTAAGTCAGTAATCTCTCTGAAAGCTTTAGTTTCCTTCTCTGTGAAATAAAGTGGACCATCTGTGTGATTCTCTAAGGGCCTTTTCATTTCTATCCTGTGTTTGGTATATTTCCCCAATTGATGCTGTGAACTTTTTAAGCTTTTAAAAAGGACAGAGTAGGGGGATGGAAGGTTTCTGGTTGTAAAATGGCAAGTAGGAAATACAAGGAAAAAAGAAGGTAGGACAGGCACAAAGAGAGGATTAGGTCCAGGAGAACAGAACTGAAGATGCCATCAAGGAGGGGCCAAAGGGCTGCTTCAGCTGCTTCATGGGGTCTGCCCAGTGGAGAGTGTCTGTTTAACACACTTCCATTTTGAATGTTTGCAAAACACATTTAAGGGAATAAACAGCAAGAGTGGGCAGTGCTGAGCTGGAGCTGATGGAATAAGTGGGCCAGCATTCAGGTTTCAGTTCACATGTGGCCTTGTGGTGTCCTGGAGCTGCAGTTAACTCTTCCTAGGCCTCACTGTTTATGGAAACAGGAAAGTGGCCTGGATGGGGGAAGGACTACAAGTACAGGAGAGAGGATTAAGGCTGGCCTGCTTATTTAATTCTTGCAGTTTCACTCACTGCTTATTTAATTCTTGCAGCAGTCCCAGAGGCAAGCCTTACTCCACCATTCTGTGGCCGTGGAGAGGGCTGCTACAGGTGCAAGGCAGAGCTGGGTTCAGACCTTGTGCTGTCTGATTGTGAAGCGTACTCTTCTTTCTACATCCTCTACGAATCTCCACCTTCCCTCCCCTGTCCCCCACCTCCTCATGGTCATGACCACATACTCCAGGTTACTTACAGAATCCCTGTTTTAGCCCAGCATTAAGAGAGAGGATTCCAAGCTCTCATGTCTGGGTGCAGGGCCTCAGACGATGGCATCAAGCAGGCCCACTTGCTCTCAGCTTTGCTTTCTTCCTTGTATAATTCTCAAGGAGGCCCAGGCTCAGCAGAAGAGGGTGCAGACATCCTAGGGAAGACTGGGATTGACCAGGCTTGGGTCCTAGGCTTATCCCCTAAGCAGTCACTCTGGCTGGGAGGATTCAATACTCTCATTGCCCAGACCTGGACATGTGTTCATACCTAGAGTTCAAGGACTGGGACGCAGTGGGATGCTCCAAAAAGACAGAGCAGGTCATACACGTTCTCTGTCCCCAGTAAGTCACTCTCCAAGAACTTCCTGGCAAACATCTCAGCAGTTTTAGTGCAGGAACTAAATGTAGTGTTGCTGTCTCAGATTCACAGTCATTTGCAAGTCAGTGTCAAGCAGGCAAACTCAACCAACCATCTGTGTCTCCTCCACTAGAGCACTTGTATGAACTCATCCTACAAAGAAATAAAACAATTAGAAATGAGATACTTGAGTTTCTAGTTCTAAAAAATATTTTTCCGCCTTGGCAATCAAATTGATAATTAAATTCAATATTTAAAGTTTTTTCCCCCAACATAGAGAATTCATGAAATCTGTACCTTAACTTTTGGCTGAGTTTCTTGGAAGTGGAATAGGTATTTATTTATTTATTTATTTATTTAAGACAGGGTCTGGCTCTGTCACCCAGGCTGGAGTGCAGTGGTGCGATCTTGGCTCATTGCAACTTCTACCTCCCGGACTCAAACCATCCTCCTACCTCACCCTCGAGTAGCTGGGGCTACAGAAGTGCACCACCATGCCGGACTAATTTTTGTATTTTTGGTAGAGATAGGGATTCACCATGTTTCCCAGGCTGGTCTTGAACTCCTGGGCTCAAGCAATCCTCCTGCCTCAGCCTCCCAGAGTGCTGGGATTACAGGTGTGAGCCACCACGCCTGGCCTAGATGTTTTATATAAGCCAGCCCTTGCAGTCAGCTCAAATACCCTGTGGAGGAGGTAGTATTCTAACCATTCAACAGATATTTGTGCAGTTGTAGAGAGAAGGCAACATTTTCTGGCTTTTCCAACATTTTAAATAATTACAGAATGCCAAAAGAATCTCTATTATTATTAGAACAGTTTCATGCACAATTATACTCAGAAAAGTTCAAGTAAATTGTTCTATTTTACTTGTAACAGATCCAAAGAGATTTAATTTTATATTTTTTTAGGACTATAACTTTTCCTCTGAAAGATGATTTTTAAAAAATAAAACGAAGTCATTATGTCAGGTCTTGTTTATTTTTGCTTTGGCACAGAGAAAGGGTATATGGTAGGAGAGAATAGTCTTGAATGTCATAAAGTATTATGTTCTTTTGAAGGTAGATTTCAACATGACACAAAGGGCCCTTCCCTGAACCACTATTTGAAAAGAATTTCAAGCATCTAGGATAGAATGAAGCATCGTACATTAATGGTGGATGCTGCTTTACAAAAATTAGATAAAGCTTATCTTGATAGGTATTGAAATGAGTGACTAGGTTTAGGAAAGGCTACATTGATTAGCAGGTATTTCACCACACCAAGCCCTTTTGTAAGTTATGTTTTCCTAAAATGCCCTTGTTATTCTGTGCATTGTGTTATCATCATCTCGCATGGGACCTGGGCCTTCCAGAGCCTCTGCTGTTAGCTCTGCTCCTGTCTCCTTGCCTGGACAGATATCCCCCAGGCTGCTACTTCCAGCCACTTGTCTTCCTCTGCACTGTGGCAGGAGAAAGAATGAGGAGAGCTCAGGAACTTGTCTTTCTTAACATAGATATCCAAACAGTTTCAGGAAGATTTTTCTTTGTAATTAACCCTGAGAGGTTGACTTTTTATGCCATGCTTATTAGCATTTTCCAAAGTTCCCTGAAACTCAGTATATTCCCAAACTAAACTTATTTCCTACTGAAACAAACAAAAATCCAACTCTACCTATTATCTCCTTCCCAGCCTCTCAATTTGTGCCAGTTTTCTCGTCATTTACCTGTAGAATTGTCTTTGAATCTCTCCCTGCACCCCTCTACCTGCTACATACATGTGGGATGAGAGCAGCTCTCTTCTGCAAAGCACATTTTCCCAATGATCGCCCTCCTTCCCATTGCCACACTCGCCGCCCACCTCCACTTTGTCGGCTCTTGTGTACATTCCCAAGCCCTTCCACACTCTGGTTCCTCGGGAGACTCTTCCCTCCCCTGCTGCTATTGCCTTTCTTTATGTTTTTAAATCTCCTCTCCTTTGACATTGGCTGCAAGCTCCACCTTCTACCTGAAGCTTTTTCTGACTTTCAGGTCCCCATTTTGATCATTCTCTTTGCTGTACTTCAATGAACTTGACCACAGTATTAATTTTGCCTACATTTATACTTGATTTTGGTGTTATTTCTTGGTTTGAATCTTATTTCCTTCATTATTTCCCCAAAGACCTATAACCCAAGAGCACATGGTTTACCCTCCTTATATCCAGTGTTATTTGAAGGGACTGAGCCTGCTTTTAATGCTGTATTTGGTATGTTTTCTTTTATAACCACTGTTGAGAATACCTAGACTGTGCCCAGGTTTTAGAAACTTCCAGGGGTTATAATGAGCTGTTTGTAAGTGTCCCTTTTAATCAAATTAGTTAAAAATTGGAAAAAGGAAAAAATATACAGCAGACATTACTAACCTTTAAATTTTTATTCAAATAGCACCAAAACAGCGGATACTTTAAAATGTATTTTCTTTGTTTTCACCGTTGGAATGAACAACCAATAGAAATCTGTTTGTGAAATTTTACTTAGTATAATGCTAAACAATTTTCTAAATCTACAAATTTTTTTTTTGGCAGTTCCTCAAAAAAAGATGTATTTTAAGGAAAAATAAGTATATTTTAGGTGATTGATGCTTTTTTCTTCCTCTTCCTCATAATTAATATATAAAGCACGTTTGTTAAGTTTTGGCTAAAAGGTTTGCCTGAGGGCAAAAGTATTCCCCATGGCCAACTGTGTTTTCTGGCAGGTCCTGTTTTTGCACCTGCGTCCCTTGCGTAGTCAGTCTTTTTATTCTGAGGCTTTTCTCTAAAGTTTACTTTTTATTTTTTAATGTTTATCTAAAGTTTATAAAGTTATTAGGATTTCTCAATATCCTCAGACCTCATCCTTCAGTTAACATTCACGTTACCTTGTGTATTTATCTTCCTCCTATGTCTTAAGACATTTCCACTAGGAATTCTAGCTCTGAAATATTTAAAATGTTGACTTCAAAGTCAGTGGAACTGTGCCAAGTGTGCTTCTCTGAAGATAAATGGGAGAGCTCCTGACAAAGGACAAAGTCAAGGCCCATTAACTTAAACAGGATGCAGTGCGTCTCAGGGAGGCCAGGCTTGTTCATGGTTGTAGAAGGAAAAGCAAGCTTTACATTAAAACAAAAACAAACAGATTTTAACCTTGTAAGTGATCGTTCCCATGAGACACCATCTCCTTGGCGCTGTCAGCCTCCATTGCAGGAACTTCCTGCCTCAGTACTTCCTCTTGCTCCTGAGATGGCTGCCGAGCCCTCAGTTTCAGGGTGCTCATGGGGGCATGTCCCATTACCATATGCTGAGCGGGAATGGAAACCTAAATTTGTGCTGATCCGCCTGTACTCAGCATAGCCTGTGACTGCAAAAGGACAGTAGACATTGGGAGAGGCTGAGAGCAAAAACTTGCAAAGGGGATTACTGTACACATCACACTGCCCGTGACAAAGAGTAATGATTCAGGGTTGTGGCTTCCCCCTGGTAAAAATTGGGAGACTTTAATTTCTTGTGCTCTGTTTTAAGAAAATCTTATATCATGCTTAAAAACGTTAATGCTTACTTGCTTACTAAATATTATTACGGTCTTTGTTTTTGCTACAAGAGATTCTGTTCCTATCTAGATCCCCAAGATGATGTTAAACTTTGAATGGATTATATATCCAATGGAATGATGACTGTGTCTGAAATTTAATTTTAATTTGTTCAAAAATGGCTTTTGGCTAGAATCACATTCTGTTCAAAGCGACGGTGCCTCCAAACTCGCTGATCCCTGAGCCTGGAAATTGTTAACTTGCCCAAAGAGAGATACAGTTTTATCTACCCTTGTGGAGCTTACATCATCATTGGCAGTGTAGGGCATGCCTTGGTACAGTTAATCACATTCACCTTCCTGTCATTAAGCGTCTGAGTGGATAGCTCAGGAAAGAAAATTCTGTCTGTAGACTGGAGGAGTCAGGAAATGTGAAGGGACGAGGTAGGACCGGAATGGACCCGAAGGACTCCAAAGTTGTCCAGGTGATGACAAAGAGGGAGGACATTCTGGGCACGGGGTGTTTATGAGCCAGTGAGGGAAGAGCCTGAGCCACAGGAGCAGAAGGGCCGCCTGGAGAGAAAAGAAAGGGTTGGAATAGTTGGACGGGACTAGATTGTGGACATGGACTTTCATCCTAAGCATAGTGATTGCCTAAAGAGTTTGATGAACAAAGTAACATAACAAAAGTTTTTGTTTTTGTTTTTGTTTTTTTGTCTTTTTCTTTTTTCAAGGAAGATATATCTGTTGGGAAGGATGGATTGGAGTGGAGAGTGACATGAGTGGGGCAGTTTATATAGATAGAATTTGAAGGAAAACTGGTCTGGGAGAGAAGAGAAGTCAGGTGTGGGCATTGATTCTGCCTGGGAGATTCCCAGGTTCTGCCTGGGAAAAAGGGAGAAGCTGGGATGGAAGCTGGTAGGCTGTCAGAGTGTATGCTGTTAGCAGGAGTCAGGGTAGAGCGATGGATTGACAACAGGTCAGTAATCAAGAACCATGACACCTGCTTCCTTCTCAACCGTAAGCTGACATACAGAAACCAACAGGATGGGACAAAACAGGTAGGTAGTTTGAGCAGCCAAGGTCCCTCTGGGGCAGTCTGAGCACCATGGAGAGGGATGTACAGGCAGCAAAAGTAAGGTTTCCAGAAAGACTCTGGGTAACAGACTCTGGGTACCTGGATGGAGATGTTCATCACTGGGTAAACTGTACACGTTCACACACCAAACAGAAGGCAGACCCTGATTAATTGTTCAAAAGATGCTGCCATTTGTAGCTCACCACAAAGCAACAGAAGTGGTGTCAGAGACGATGGGTCTGTAAAACATCTCAAAGATAGGAATGGTGGGACTTAGTGACTATAAGTGTGTGAGAGACGAAAGGGAGGGAAAGGTGATAAATTCATCCTAGTTCCCAAGCCCGTCAGGTATAGGGTGTGGTGACTGATAGAAACAGAAGGATTGGGGAACGAATATGAAAAGTCAAGTTTGGGAGATGTTATATATGAAGTGATGGGGTGCTCAGGAAGAAGCATCAAAAGAAAGGAAGGGTGGGGAGGCTAGGGTTCAGATGAAATACTAGGGGCAAATGAACAAACTTTAAAGACTCTGGCCACCCATTTATTCGTTTAACAAATATTTATCATATAACTACCATATATCAGCCACTGTGGTAGGTGCTGGCATTGAACAAGTTCTATTAATACAAGGAAATCAATCTGAAGATAAAAGATGCCAGAAAGGGATGAGGATTGAGCTTTGAGGGATGCCCACTTGTTGTATGGGAGAAGAGAGTAGTGACTAAAGGAAACAGAAGCGTGCCTAGAAAGAGCAGGGGACATCTAGCTAATGTGGTACTGAGGGTACCAGAGAAGAACATTTTCAGAATGACATGACGTAGTCAGTAGCAGACGTTTATTAAGCACCTTTCTCTGATGCAGAAAATATTTTGTTCTTCACCTCATCCCTTCAAAGGTAGAGAAGCCTCCCTTGGCCCCTGAACTCACAGCCTACCTGTGAGCTCTCTTTCATCCTGACTGCCAGGTTCACAGGCAACAACTCCATTAAGCATGCCTTAGCTACTGCCCTACATGTTGAATTTTCTGTTTTGTATGTATTTTAAATCAGAATCCTTCCTGATTTTGCCCCTGACATGGTTTAGATATTTGTCCCCTCCAAATCTCATGTTGAAATGTGACCCCCAGTGTTGGAGGCGGGGTCTGTTGGGAGCTGTTTGGGTCATGGGGGTGGATCCCTCATGAATGGCTTGGTGCCCTCCCCATGGTAATGAGTTCTCTCTCTATTATATTAGTTCATATGAGAGCTTAGAAAGAACCTGACATCTCTCTTACTCTCTCCCCCACCATGTGGCACCCTACTTCCCGCTTCACCATCTATGAAAAAGCTCCCTGAAGCCTCACCAGAAGTGGAGGAAGTACTGATCCCATGCTTGTACAACCTGCAGAACCATGAGCCAAATAAACCTCTGTTCTTTATAAATTACTCACTCTCAGGTATTCCTTTATAGCAACACAAAGTGGGCCAATACAGCCCCGTTGCTCTGTGTCATTTGGATATTTCTTTGAATTTACAGGTGGGCTGCTGTCTGAGTTCTCCTCCCTAACTCATCTATTAATAGTGTCACACATCTATTCTGCAGATGCTTTGTGTGTTCTGAGCTTGGGGCTGCACTAGCTCCCCATCTGACTTCCTAATCCCTGCTGCCCAGTCAGTGCCTAGGTTTGTTTTCATTTGTTTTGTTTTCTTGCCCTACCCTTTCCACACATGCCGACTTCCTGATTCTATTGCTTAACTAAGCCCATGATACTATGTCCAATGGCTTTAATCTTGCCACCTGCTCAGATCTGTAGTAGACTTGACCTCATTACTTACTTTTTTGTGACTTCTCCCTGCTGGTCTTCCACTTTTCGTCAGGACACTGCCTGTTGCTGCCATGTTGGTATCCTTCTGAGTTGTATCTTGAGTTCCTTAGAGTAAAGAAGCTGTACTCGCTGCCTTAGTCATTTGGATGGGCCTGTGGTTTCATTAGTAGGAGAACACATCAACTGTCTGCCTTCCTGCCTTTTCCCTCTGGCAAATCCCCTTACCTAAGCCAACTCCCAGGCCTGGAGTTGGCCAAAGTAGGATGGTCAAGAGGTCAAAGGATTCTGGGGTTTATAACACCAAGGGCTGAAGATGATGGACTGTGCTCAGGTACAGAGACATACGGATCAGAATTCTGGCCTGGAAGAAATGTGAGGGGATACAGGTCATGATGGTTCTTCTACTGCCTCAGCATTCTCATCATTAATATCAAGACATTTAGTCCCAATTCCAGTCCTTCTACATAAGTCTGAGCTCTTCAGTCAGATTTCAGTGTCAGAACCTGCTGTGGGACCCAAGGGCCAGCTGTACAGTCCTAGACTCATCTTGTCAAAATATGATGACACTCTACCTTGAGACTCTGTTGTAAAGTGAGTATGTTTAGTCTCACTGGTGAGAATGACCTTTCCCTGGAGAAGAGTGTGTAGAAAATATCTACTTACACATTTAAGTCAGGACCACAGATTTCATGAAGTCTAGGGAGAATCTGACGAAAACACGCGTTTAGTGGACGTGGAAACAGATCAGTAGTTGACCAAGAGCAGACATTGCCGTTGCCCACATAGCTTGTACCCTTCCTGGTCTTGATCCTCTTCCTTCATCTGCCATGACATCCATGTCCGAATTACTCACCTTACATATAACCTTGCTTCTGCTCGTGCTCCCGTTTTATATGTATGTCTCGGCTCCCCAGTTAGATTCAGCTCCTGAAGACCACCAAACATATTCCATTCATCTTTCTGTCCTCTAAAGGTTCCATGTCTGGTCCAAGAGAGATGCCCAGTAGCTGTTGTTTTAATGCATTAAAAAAAGATGAGCTGGGCGCGGTAGCCCACGCCTGTAATCCCAGCACTTTGGGAGGCCAAGGCGGGCGAATCACAAGGTCAGGAGATCGAGACCATCCTGGCTAACATGGTGAAACCCTACCTCTAATAAAAATACAAAAAAAAAAAAATAGCCAGGCATGGTGGTGGGTGCCTGTAGTCCCAGCTACTCGGGAGGCTGAGGCAGGAGAATGGCGTGAACCCAGGAAGCAGAGCTTGCAGTGAGCTAAGATCGTGCCACTGCACTCCAGGCTGGGCGACAGAGCAAGATAGTGTATTAAAAAAAAAAAAAAAAAAAAAAAAAAGATGAAGACCCCCAGTGGATACCTGAAACTGAGGGTAGTACATGAGCCCTTCATCTGCCATGACATCCATGTCCGAATTACTCACCTTACATATAACCTTGCTTCTGCTTGTGCTCCCCTTTTATATGTATGTCTTGGCTCCCGCGTTAGACTCAGCTCCTGAAGACCACCAAACATATTCCTTTCATCTTTCTGTCCTCGAAAGGTTCCATGTCTGGTCCAAGTACATGAGCAAAACTAGCCCTGTACATGCAGCAAAACTAGCACAATTTTTTTTCTTCATAATTTCACAAGTAGAAGATTTGTTCTTACTGTAGATCTTACCAACTTTGGCAACAGTTGTCTTTTTTCTTATTAAGTTGAGAACTTCCTATTCATTTAAAGGAAGCATGTTACAACTTCTCTTTGGTATATATGAATTGCCAGCATCGCTTCTCTTGTGCTTTGGAGCCCTCGTTAAGTAAAATGAGGGTTACTTGAACACAAGTCTGCAATACTGTGACAATTGATCTGATAACCCAGCCAGCTACTAAGTGACTAATGGGCAGGTAGTGTAGACTCTGTATGCTGGACAAAGGGAGGGTTCACATCCCAGCTGGGATGGAGTGGGACAATGTGAGATTCCATCATGCTGCTCAGAATTAGGAATTGTTTATTTCTGGAATTTTCTATGTAATATTTTCAGACTGCAGTTGAACTGTAGGTAATAGAAACTGTGAAAAGCAAAACCATGAATCTGGTGGGGGGACTCTACTGTATATAGACATATAAGAGGAGATTTTTAATGGGAGTTGCCTCACATGATTATGGAGGCCAAGTTCATGATCTCCCATCTGCAAGCTAGAGACCCAGGAAAGCCAGTGATGTAATTCAGGCCCAGTCCAAAGGCCTGAGGACCAGGAGCGGCTGATGATGCAGCATTCCCACTTGGAGGCCAAAGGCCTGAGAATCTTGCCAGGGGAGTGAGGGTGGGCAGGGGAAGGATACAAGTGTATGTCCTGAAGTCTGAAGATCTTAGAACCAGAAGCTCCAGTGTCCAAGGGCAGGAGATCGATATCCCAGCTCAAGAAGAGAGAGATAATTTTCCTATTGTCCACCTTTTTGTTCTATCTGGGATCAGATGATGCTTTCTTTACCCAGTCTACTGATTTAACACTAGTCTCTTCCAGAAGCACCCTCACAGGCACACCCAGAAATAATATTTTACCAGATGTCTGGGCATCCCTTATCCCAATCTAGTTGATAACGTAAAATTAGCCATCAGGCCAGCATAGAACTGCTAGTTGAAGTCCTGGGATTAAATGAGATTGTAGGAGAGAAAATGTAAGATTGTGATAGTAAGACTAGAGCTTGGGGAAGATGAGCCAGTAGTAGGCCAGGCCCATTTGTGGCAGGGGCAGGAGGAGGAACCAAGAGTGACTCAGTGTCTCAGAAGCTTAGGAATGAGTTTTAAGAAGGAAGGCATCGTTAATGTGAACTGCCAAGGAGAAGTTGAACTGGATGAGAGGTGAGAAAAAGCGTTTGGGTTTGGTACTTCTGATAGCCATTTGCAAGACTTCATAGGAGCAGAAGGCAGGTTTCAGAGGACTTAAGGTTGAGTGGATGGGAGGGTGGGGTGGTGGGGAAATGGAGGTAAGAGATGGAGCTGTGGCCTCAAGCACAGAGTGCTGATGAAAACAGGTCCTTTCTTAGATTCAGAAACTTGGATATATCTGTGGCATTGAGAGAATAAAGATTGAAATTTTACGGGGTCAGGGAGGAGATTCTTCAAGTTTTGGGAGGGGTAAGAATCTGGCCCTCAAGTGGAAGGTTAACCCTTGTTAAGAAGAACCAACATGTCTTCAACAGTGCCAGGAAGCAGGGGCAAATGGGCAGGGGAAGGGGAATGGTCTGGCCTGGTGTAGTCTGTGGAGGAGTACCCCCAGGGCCTCGAGATCCACACTCACCCGCTACCAGCTGTGTATTTGTATTTGGGGAGCAGGAATGTTTACTTCTAAAAAAAAGCCTTAGGGGTAGAAAGCGCTGTGTATAGGCCCTGCTACTATTCCTGCCATCCCTGCGTTTTTCCCACAAAGGTCATGCTTACTAACAGGAATCATTTTTAACCTTTTCCCATTGTGATACTCCCCAAAATAGCAAATCATAAGTTAAAATGCTAAAATTCCTGCATGAGTACATCTTTTTGTTTTATTTTGTTGTGTTTTTTTGGAGACAAGGTCTCACTGCCATCGCCCAGGCTGGAGTACAGTGGTGCGACCTCAGCCCACTACAGCCTCAACTTCATGAGCTCAGGTGATCCTCCCACCTCAGCTTCCGTAGTAGCAGGGATGCTACTAGGCACACAGCACCATGCCCAACTAATTTTTTGTATTTTTAGCAGATATAACATTTCACTTTGTTGCCCAGGCTGGCCTCAAACTCCTGGGCTCAAGCAGTTCACGCTTCTCGGCCTCCCAAGGTGCTAGGATTACAGGCGTGAGCCACCATGCCCGGCCATGAATACATCTTCTGTGTCGCCTATATTGTTACTGGCTGCTCCAAAAATACTGCCTTGTTCCAGACTGGTAGGGTTTAACTTCTGTTTTATTCTAAAATAAAGGCTTTAGACTTTGGAACTGTTAATGTTTTTGAGAAAATACTTTTCACTTGATCCTGTTATCTTTTTTCTAACGCTGTGATGTTAAACTGACCTATGTTTCACACAAACTTAATTCGTTGTCTCTTTTTCCCCCCTGTGTCTATTATGTAATTTAACCTGAGAACTAAAGGGGCCTTAGGCTCTAGTCCAACTCTTTTTGCCCAATGTCAGTCAGTGTTTAAGTTTGAAGAATCCGCATACCCACTGGATCAGAATTTGTAAGTGTGGAGCCAGGGTGCTTACATGAAAAGTAAATAAATAATAATAATAATAATTTCCCAAGTAATTCAGATACTTCTCATTTTGGAACGATTGGCATAGAGGTCACTAGTCTAATGCTTTGATAGAAAAAAAAAATCCTACTACTACAGTAAAAAGAGTTGTCCTCATCTGCCAAAACTGGGTGTTAGAACAGAGGTCTCTTACCATTCTACTAAAAGTCCTGATACTTTCACAGAATTATCCACCTCCTTGGTTCCTCATGTGTTGTCAAACAGTATAGTAAAGACAGGAAAAAGCAGTGACAAAAGTCCTTAACACAGAACTAACAAATCTGAGCGTTTGACCTAACACGCTCTTGTTTTCTGAGCCCTTTGAAAAACACTGGCAGTTAGCAGCATGCCTACTGACTCCACACAGAAAGGACCAGCGATGCTGCTTCCCTTTTTTCCCAACAAGTCACTGCCTAATAACTAAAGGAAATTAGGAATGAAAACTTGAAAGAAGAAAAACTCAGTCTCACCACCTGAAGAAAACAATTATTACTATTTTCATGTATTGCTTTGAAGTCCCTTTTCCATGTATAGATTTCTTTTTAGAAATGTAATTGTGACTCTGTTTTTGTAAGCTCCTTTTTATTGCTTTCTGTTAAAATTAACATGAGTGTTTCTCCATGTTAATTCTTTATGAGACATCATTTTTAATGGTCTGATGTTGCCTTATGAGGTTTATTTTTAGCACAAAATCTACCATGAGTTGTCACAGTTTTGTGAGAGCTGTCTCCATATCTGAAGTATCTGGTGAACTTTTAAAGAATTTTTTTGTCATGAAATATAACTGCCAGACATAGAAGTTTATAAAACACAGATGTCCAGCTTAATGACTTATAAAGGAACACTTGTGGTGTGACATAGACTATCCCCAGCATTTACAACCCCCAGGAAGGACATGCTTCTCTCTAGTGATGACCATTTCCCTTTTTGCCTGTAATCACTATCCTGACTTTAGTGATTCACTTCTTTGCTTTTCTTTATAGGCTTACCACTCAATTAATATCCCTAAACAATAATGTTTAATTTTGGTAGGTTTAAGTTTTTGTAAATGGTGTCACATAGTGTGTGTTTTGCTGTATCTGCCTCTTTTCCCTAACAGCATTTTTTTTAAAGAGGGTCACCCAGGCTGGAGTGCAGTGGCACGAACACTGCTCACTGCAGCCTCGACCTCCTGGGCTCAAGTGATCCTCCCACCTCAGCCTCCCAAGTAGTTTGGACTACAGGTGATGCCACTTTGCCCAGCTAATTTTTTTTCATTTTGTGAAGATGGGGTCTTGCTTTTTTGCTCAGGCTAGTCTCCAACTTCTGGTCTCAAGTGGTCTTCCCACCTTGGCCTTCCAAAGGGCTGAGATTACAGGCGTGAGCCATCGCACCCAGCCTTAACAGCATGACTTTAAGATTCACTGGTGGTGACGGGTGCACCAAAATCTCAGAAATCACCACTAAAGAACTTATCCACGTAACCAAAAACCGGTTGTACCCCCAAAACTATTGAAATAAAAATATGAATCTTTTAGTGTCCATGTACATATTCTGCAGCACAACTATACCACAGTTTCTTCATCCACTCTGCTGTTGATATACCTTAGGGCTGTCTCTAACTGTGTAGGCATGCATTCAAGTCTAGTATATATTTCTGGTATATGTAAGCATTTATTTGTGTGTTGAATTTATCTTGGAGTAGAATTGCTAGGTCCCTGGGTATGTGCTAATAAAATCATGTCACTTCATATTGCCAAACTTTTTCTAAACTGATTCTATCAACATAAACCCCAACAGTGAATGAGCATTCTTGCACACATCCTTGCCAACACTTAATATTGTTAGGCTTTTGAATTTTAGTCAGTCTGATAAATGTGTAGAGTATCACATGATTATTTTAATTTGCATTTTCCTTTTTACTAATAAAGTTGAATAACTCTTCTCTTTTTTTCTTTCTCTGTCTTTCCCTCCCCTCTTTTTTTTCTCATTTTGTAAAATTCTGTTTTTCTTGTTTAGTCAGTTGTCTTATTGATTTGTAGTAGTTATTTATATATGCTAGATCTAGACTCTGTGGCAAGTATCTTTTCCCACTTGGTGGCTTGCCCTTTTACTTCCTTATGGTGTCTTCTGATGACCAGAAGTTCTTGATTTTAATGTAATACTTTGTCTTTTTTTTTTTTTTCTTTATGACTAGTGCTTTTTGTGTTTTACCTGGTGACATTTTTCAGTGAAACTTTGAGGTGGTTGTCACGAAGGATGTGAGTCTATTGAAATCAAAGGTGGACTTTGTAGAGACTGGTACTGGGTGTGTCCTAGTGCTGAGACCCGAAGGCTAGGAACTGAGAGTCCTCAAGCACAATAGCTCTGGCTTCTCCAGAAGGCATTTACAGAAGGCCGTGATCTCTGAGGATGGCTGATCCAGGACATTGACAGGAGAAAGAGCTGCCTGCGTGATGGCCAGGGTGCTTCCCTCTGCCTCGTCTCCTGGGCTATGTCTCTTGGGTCTGTGCTTGTTCCTTCCTTTATTCAGTGCAACCTCTGAGCTTGTAAAGTCCCATGGCGTGTTATATAGAAGACAGGATTTTGAAAACATATGTTGGACTCGTCATAAGAAGTAAAATTAACACTTCCTCATAACTGTGATAATGTTATCCTATATAATCCTCTCAGACCAGATTTTATCAAAGAAGGTAAGGGCTAGTCTGGTTGCCATTTTTACCTGGAAGTCTTTTATTTTATTTTTGATATTCAGTATTGATAATCTCTTAGTCTTCTGTGCATCATTCATTAACTACCTTCAGTTTTCACTTCTCTCCTCTTATATTTTCTTTGATTTATGATTTTTAAAAACAATTGATAGCAAAATGAATGGCCTGTCCACAAGAGTGGTCATTGTGGAAAGAACTCATCCCCAAATGTGGAAATTGGAGGCTCTCCTCTCCATGTGCCTGCAGACTCCCTGTAATGCAGTATCTCATGGTCCATACGCTTTTTGGGGTCATAGACCACTTTGAAAATCTGGTGAAAATTGTGGAGGGAGGAGGAAACCCCTGATGTTATTTATGCTCTCCCCAAAGACTCCCTGGACTTTAGATGAAAAACTCCTGCTGAAACAGCTCTCCCAGTCCATGAAAGAAGGATCTTGGTGGCAGTTGCTGCTGGGGAGATCCCTGGGATGGCTTACCTTCAGCATTGAGACGTGAGAACAGTGTTCCTTTCTGACCCCCCATTTAGTCCTCAGGGAGGGTGCTCTGTGTTTGTAAATCCGTGGTCGCTGATGTAGATTTGGGCACAGGATGCTGCTCTGTCAGTTGTTTCCTCAAACCTCCCCACCAAAACTGCCCGTGCTGACCATTTTTTAATAACCTGTTACGCCAACGGGAAGGAAACCCCAGGCAAGAATGCCAGGCAAAACCCGCATCTGGAAGCCTCTTCCATAGACACCGTTTTATTGGATGGTGTCAAGTTGCAGGACCACACAGACATTTCACTTTAGAAATGGAGGATGGATGCTGTTTTTGTTACAATCTTTTATTTCCTGTCTTCTGCATGATTCTTAATAGTCCCCTGCCGGATCTCCCAGCTTCCTTTTCATGCTGTCATCTCCTGCCTGCCATTGTCACCTCGCCCTTGGACACTCTAGCGGCCCTCATCTCCAGGACAACCCATAACCCTTTAGTTTCCGATTCACGCTATCCTAGCACATCCCCTGCCGGCCAGCCCATTGCTTTCCTGCTGCTGCATTGGGTATGTGTTGCACATCTCCCATAGAAAGTCCTTCTCACCTCCATGTGTTTAATTCCTGTCTTCATGGCATGGCCCAGGTGTGGTGCTGTGCATAAAGCACATTCCAATGCCCTGAATTCTTTCTTTAGGGCCTCCATTTTTCCATGGAGTTTCGTGGAGCTTGGAGGGGAGGAAGTTGGGCTGAAATCCTGCCATTTCCATCAGCTGTGGATTGATAGTTCTTTTCACTGAAGGTTGTTATCAGAAAGCATTTCATATTGTCCTATGAGCTACAATACATATTTATTCCGAAAAGGAGAATTGTTGGCTCACTGGCTTCAACTTTTCCAGATAATGTTGAATTGTTTTCCCAAGTGCTTGTACTAATTTACAAAGTAACAGCGTTCCACTTTTCTATGTCCTTGCCATCTTTCAACATTGTCTGGCTTCTTCATTTTTGCCTATCGTTTGGGTATAAAATAATAACTCATGGATTTAATTTACATCTTCATGTTCTAGTGAAATTATTTCACATCTTTCTATGTGTGTATTAGGCATTCATCTTCATTTCTTTCGCCTATTTGTCTTTTTCTTTTTCATTTCTAAGCATTCTTTAGATATTCTGGATATCCTTTGTAGGATAATAAGAGAGCATGTATTTTCCTGGGTTCCTTCTATTTTATTCCGCCACCATATCTAGGGTGCCGCATCTTTCTGCATGGGCTGAGGTGGCTCACTGTGATCTGCTTGCCATCACCAGGAAGGCAGAAGGGATGGCAAAAGCACACCATTTGCTTTAAAGCATGACCTGGGGGTTGCTCATGTCACTTCTGCTGACATGCAGTTGGCTGGAACTTAGGTCTCTGTACACACCAGGCTGCAAGGGAGGCTGGGAAGTGAAGCCTGTATTCCACACAACCCTTTACTTAGTTAACAATTTGAAGAGAATGGATCGGAACCCACTGATGGATTGAAAGACTTGGAAGGGTTTAACCCTGAGAGAGACTAAAGAAAATACAATTATCTTTAAATTAATTGTCTCCCAGTAAATCTTTTTCTGATAAGCGTTAATATATTTTGTATCATGAAAACTTTGCTTCGAGTTTTTAATATTGCAATTTGCCAAAACTGCTTTTGTTTTTACTTCAGAAGTATGTTTATGATTAGCAAATAAAATATAAAGGGAGAATAATAGGAAATCAGATGACCATCTCTGTAGCTACTGAAATGAAATTTATAAAGCATATATTTAATTAGCCAGAAATATAATATCATGTTTATTGTTTTTTGCAAATGTTGTGGAAAACAGAATCATAGTCACTTAGTACCAAAACAGGCCCCTAACATTTGTTTTTGTCAAGCTCACATCCATCTTAAATTAAAGTGTACAAGTTAGATGATACGGTTTTAAGCTGGTGAATGTGGGAATTTTATGAGTTTAAGATACGATTTCTCTGTCTCTTTCTGTCTTTCTTCATACCTTAGTTAATGGCATACAACCTCTGATTTCTCCAGGTATGGCGTGAGTCCCGAGAACATTATCCTCTATGGTCAGAGCATTGGGACTGTCCCCACGGTAGACTTGGCCTCGAGGTATGAATGCGCAGCGGTAATTCTCCATTCCCCTCTGATGTCTGGTTTGCGTGTGGCTTTTCCGGATACCAGAAAAACATACTGCTTTGATGCTTTCCCCAGGTAAGTTCATGCTTGTCCAACAAGTGGTAAGTCAGTCAGTGGCCGTGTTCACATCTGATGCTCCCATTAGCTGTGTAAATATTTATTGAATGGAGCCATACGTCAGACCCTGTGCTGGGTGCCACAGGGCATGTGGAAGCAAATATGACACACACTATCCAGAGATTTTATCCTCCCAGGCCTGAAAATCTCCCAGATGATGTATAAGGACCTTGAGTATACTGACACCTAGGGTTAATTGATTCAGCTCTGATATACAGGATTTTTAACAGCATCTATACATCCTAAAGGATCTTACAGTTCAGCACTCATTCATTCAGAGACATCTTGTTGAATTATGAGCTGTATACGATATGTGTGATGGGGTAACTAGTGGTGTAGATGCTCAAAAACTTCAAGCAAGCACAGTTTTGAAATTTTTCTTACTTTTTCAGTTGGACAGTACAGGTAAGGGGAAAAGTACCATGCTCAGTTAATCTTTGTAAATAGAAGAATAAAGGCAAAGTGAGTTAGTTGACAAGCCAGGCTTTGATCTTCGGTAAATAGCCACAGGAATGGTATAAATGAACAAGCTCACCTGCCACCCCCTATTCTGCTCTACCACTTTGACCAGAAGATCTCACCCCTGCAGAGTTGCCTGCATGTGGAAAGCATTTTTAATACAAAATATTTTACCCCTTGAGCTTTTCCCACAGTCCTTGCTAAAGCGGCCTAGGATAGTTACCCCAGGACTGGCCCAGCTCATGTTGCCATTTTATAGAAAAACCCCAGCAGAAAGAAAACACAGTTTTAGGGTTTTTGATTGACCTATTAATTGCTTTCATCCTGCTATTACTGGAAAAAAAAATAAAAGATCATCATTTGGTTACATAAACATGTATTATACAGACTGGCTCCGTTCACAGAAAGGAACCTTCTGTTAACACCTTGGGTGAACTTCAGTTTTGTGCAGTTTGTACCAGGATTCAATGAGATTCAGCTTCATGAGAAAGTTGCACTGCAAATTTCTAGTGGCGTGGCTGGGAATGCTAAGTAGGGCTAATGCGCCTCTCAAATGTGGCCTTAGTTGTGCTGAATTGGTAATGAGAGGCCAGTTTGCTGAAAGACAGATACTTAGCATGTTTGTGGGAAGCAATGCCGGGAGTTACCCTGGCAACAAAACTAATAGGTGTTTTTTGTTTTTTGTTTTCCCCCCTGGCTCTTAAATTGGCATGTACCTTAAAATACAGCCATACCAACAAATTGCAAATGATTAATAACAAATTAGCAACTAATCTTATCTGAGTTTATCTGGTATGGCAGGTATTGGGCTATGCGTTTCATGTTCATGGTCCCCCTTCATCTTTATAAGAGTCTTAAGAAGTTTGTCAGCTGGGCACGGTTGCTCACGCTTGTAATCCCAGCACTTTGGGAGGCCAAGGAGGGCAGATTGCCTGAATTCAGGAGTTCGAAACCAGCCTGGGTAGCATGGCAAAACCCCATCTCTACTAAAAAAATAAAAATAAAAATAAAAATTAGATGAGCTTGGTGGTGTATGCCTGTAATCCCAGCTACTGGGGAGGCTGAGGCATGAGAATCGCTTGAAACCAGGAAGCAGAGGTTGCAGTGAGCCCAGATCATGCCACTTCACTCCAACCTAGGTGACAGAGCAAGACTCTGTCTCCAAAAAATAAATAAATAAATAAAGATGTTTGTCCAATTACTGTGCTCATTTTACAGATGAGGAAATGAGAGGTTAAGTAATTTATTGAATTAAGGTCAGTAATTGGAGGACAGGCACAGTGGCTTACACCTGTACTGCCAGCACTTTTTGAGGCCAAGGCCAGAGTGTCACTTGAGGCCAGGAGTACAAGACCAACCTGGGAAACACCACAAGACCCTGCCACTACAGAAAAAATTAAAAAGTTAGCCAGCCATAGTGGTGCACATCTATAGTCCCAGCTCCTCAGGAGGCTGGGGTGGGAAGATTCCTTGAGCCCAGGACTTTGAGGTGGCATTGAGCTAGGATTACATTACTGCACTCCAGCTTGGGCAACAGAGCAAGACCCTGTCTCTTAAAAAATTTTTTTAAAAGGCTAGTGATTGGAGACAACAAAGGAGACAAATCCTCATAGGTAGTGCTGTAAATTATTAATATGATAGATTTCAAACCATTAATGGTTGCATTGACTTTCATCATGAATTGAATTTGAATTTGGTAAGCATTTTCTTAATATGTCCATTGCTGCCAAATGGCAGAATCATGTGTCCCTCTCCTTAAAGGAGGATACTTTCATATTTCCTTTTCATATTAAAACAAATTTAAAAAAGGAAAAGGAATCCAGATTATTATTTCATTTATAGTTTATTTTTTTTAACCTCCTTTACACTTGGGATGAGGTGATGGCATTCAACTTTAAATATACCCTCCAGGCAGTGGAGAGTCTCTTAAGCTGTGCAGTGTGGAGCATAGTCCCAGGCCCATTGTAAATGTTGAGTAAATATCTTTTTAATTGAGTATAATTGAACTCTGTTAAAGGAAGTCACTTTAAAATTAAATATAGGGGGAAAACAGGTTTCCAAATAAGATTTCCAATGTGCATAATTGAATACTGCCACAGTGGCTCTGATCTTTGCAAATTACGTGGCTGATGAGGTTTTGCAGTCTTTCTGGGATGTCTTGAAGTGGTCCACGGCTCCCTGAGTTTTTAATAAAGGCTAGATGACAGTTGTTTGTAGATCTTTGGAATATGTAATTGATGTTAGAGCTCTTTGTTATCTCCACGACCTCATTCCTGTTATTTAATAATCTCTCTGAGCTTCAGTTTCCTCCTTGATTAAAACAGAGGTGGTCATTCCTTTCTCACTCTGTTTCATTGAATATTAAATGAGATTTTGTGTGTTAAGTGCAAAGCACCTGGCTATGGTAAATGTTTAAAAAATGTTAGCTGTTACTTTTTAACAAAAAGATTCCCACAAATAGTACAAATTGGTATCCTTTTGTAACTTCGACTAGGATCAAATATGGAAAGAGAAGTAAACTACAAGAGACCCTTTGGCAGGACAGAATGGAGAGAGAGCCATTTCTCTTGGTTTCTTTGTGGATGAAATGACTGTTATCCCCATCAGAGAAGTCTCCTACACACCCAGCTCAACCAATGCTTGAAGTTTTTTGGATTCCTCTTTGGGATGTGCTTTCAGAGCCTGAAGCATATTATTTTAAAGATCCTCAAATATTCATCCTTTGAGAGTAGATTTGATTTTTATCGAGAAGTCATTTGGAATAAAATCTAGGCATTACATTAAGTTTTCAAGCTAAATAGTACAGTTTTTATTTTTTAAAATGAGGCGCTTGCTTTTATGAAATGGGGTGTGTATCTTTGAGTCAAATCTGATGGTAGCTCTCAAAAAAGAATTCTGAAGACGAGTGGCAGCAGATTAAGTGTCCAGCTTTCCAAAGAGACAGTCATTTGATATATTAAGTTCTGGCCCTTTTTAAAATTCTCTTGAAAAATAATATATAAAATAATATATAAATATAAAAAATATCTAAAAGTAATATAAAAATTAATATGTAAAAAATAGTAGTTACTGGTTTGCTAGTCTGATGCTCAGAAGAGTTCTGTCTTTAATAAAATACTTTAACAAATGCAACAGCCAAATGCAGTGTGGTATTCTTGTTTGGATCCTGGAACAGAAAAAGGACATTAGTGGAAAAACTAGTGAAATCCAAATGAAGTCTGGAGTTTAGTTCATAGTAATGCACCAACGTGGGTGTTTTAGTTTTGACAGATGTATCACAGTAATGTACAATGTTAACCTTATAGGAGATGGGTTATGAGTATGTAGGGGGACCGTATTATCTTTTTCTTTTCTTTTCTTTCTTTTTTGAGACAGAGTCTCACTCTGTTGCCCAGGCTGGAGTGAAGTGGCGCCATCTCAGCACACTGCAACCTCCTGCTCCCAGTTCAAGCAATCCTCCTACCTCAGTCCTCTGAGTAGCTGAGATTGCAGGCATGCACCACCATGGCCCAGCTGATTTTTATATACACTGTATTATCTTTACACCTTTCCTGCAAGTTCAAAATTACTCTAAAATGCAAAATTGATTTAAGAAAAAAAAGTAAATTACCAGAAAAAAAATAAAGCAAGAAAAAGCCAAACTGTTATGATATGTTAATGTAGGTTCATCGAATGTACTGCTGTGGTAGGGGATATTGATAATGGGGGAGGCTGTGCATGTGTGGGGACAAGGAGGTATCTGGGAAATCTCTGTACCTTCCTCAATTTTGCTGTGAACCTAAAACTGCTTTAAAAGATAAAGTTCTTAATTAAAAAAAAAAAAAACCCACGGTGTTATTTCCCTGCCTGTGGAGATTTATTGACTTATTATTAAATGTGATGTGTATTATCTGTGAGCATAACTAATAGAGTCCTTTTTCTGCCTCCCCCCTTTCCGTTTTGCAGCATTGACAAGATATCTAAAGTCACCTCTCCTGTGTTGGTCATTCACGGTACAGAGGATGAAGTCATCGATTTCTCCCATGGCCTAGCGATGTACGAGCGCTGTCCCCGAGCCGTGGAGCCCCTCTGGGTTGAAGGAGCTGGGCATAATGACATAGAGCTTTATGCACAATACCTAGAAAGACTAAAACAGTTCATATCTCACGAACTTCCTAATTCCTGAAGACAACAACTTGATCTTACCTCATTTACTGTGAACAGAAGAGTCCTCTGTTTTGCACATGCTTTAACTGGGTAGCTGTAAAGGTTTGATAACCATGAAGAAGTGCCCAACCTTTAGGGTGTTCTAATCAAAGAGCTGATGAAATCTCAGTCTTTTGTATCTAGAGGTTGTTCTGCTAATTCACACAACACGTTAAACTGAACAGTCGTGATTCCCAGCTTCATTACCTTGCAGGAATGGGAATGAGAGCTGAATGTAAGGACAATTTTCTAGTGCTGTATAAAGTAGCCTCGCATCTGTTTCTCGACCTTCCCCATCGTTTCTGACATTCATGCAGAACTCGCCCCTGTCTCCACCAATGTTCTCAGTATTTGACATGCAGCTCTCTTTCTGCCACTGGATCCATGGGTTCAATCCATTTGTGAAGCTGTGATAGTGTAACTGGAAAGCTAGTGTGGTGAAAATTCCTTTATTATTTTTTGTTAACATGCTGATCTTTCCCTGGACAAATGAACTGAAGGGTAATTCACTGGAACTATCATGTACAGCTTCATCAACTGTAACCATATAAATATAACTGGATTATTCTTAAACAAAAAGAAACTAGGGGTTTTTTTAAGTGTAAATTTATTACTAGCCAACAGAGTTTTAATATTTTGATTGTCCGGTTGGTTTAACAAAGAGCCTAGCCGACTTTCCTTCTGTAAAGTCCTCCTTGTAGGCTTTTTTAAAGTACTGTACATATTTGCAATCACATTGTGCATAGATTCTTAATGGTAGATATGATTTCTTTTGTCAGGCTACAACAATGAACTGCAAATTCCTTGTTTGTAATGTAAATGATTGAATACATTTTGTTAATATGTTTTTATTCCTATGTTTTGCTATTAAAAATTTTATAACATTTCCAAGACAAAAATTCCAAGTTTATGCTTTGAAGAATTTATGTATAAAATTTCACTAAACTAATCTTTTTAGTTTAGGAATTATTTGGGTTTTGACACTGGAGTTGCGCCAAATAAGCATCAGAAATAGAAGATGCTTAACATTGCTATACTACTTGTATTGGTTAGGGGTTTGGATTTGGGGGTTCTTTGGTTTTAATTTTTTTTTCCAAATTTAAAAGCCTTAAATGTACTGTAAGCCTCAGATCGTTGTACAACTGGACTGCGGTTGATTGCCAGTTTGTGTACTGTTGCTTGGATGCAGCACAGTGGTTGGTAATGGAATAAAGGATGCATGGATCAGAATGTGTGGGCTTGTGCAGTTTTTTTCTTCATCTCTCCATCAAATAAAATAGTGAATAAGAAAACAACTTTTTGTCCAAATATAAGAAGAAACCCTTGGGGCTTTCAAACTGCACTACCTTTCTCGAGGTATATGGTTTTGTTCTATAAAAGGCCTTAGATAACTTTTGGAAGAAGCCAAGATATAAAGCATATAGCAGTAAAGTGCAGATGATATCTAACTAGAGGATGCAGTGGATTCTGGCTATGAAACAAAACTGATGAAGGTCACCTCATTGTGACCTGGCTCAGAGGAAGGACAGTGCCTCTTTTGTTGGGAAGCCTGAAACGGGTGTGTTCCATAGTTTTCAGCCGTTTGACCACCTGAGTGGAAAAGAGCAACTGAGGGATGCTAGTTTCCAATTCTTGGAACACACTCTCTTGAGGGTGCATTAGGAGGAAGTGGTGGTCAGGAAGGTGTGAGGACATTGGAGTGTGCACATGTGAATGTGTGCACACATGCATATGCAGGCTACTTCCTGATCTTGAATCAGGTGGGTGGGGCTGGCTCATCCAAGGGGGCGTCAGCATATCTCCAGTGGTGATGCCTGTCCCAGAAGTCTGGGAGACCTAGGTGGGAAAAAAGCACAAGCAATGACCTGCCTTTGGGGCCAGAGAGCAGCGGGCCAGGGTTGCCAAAGACCTGATTTCTGGTGCTATTTGTCTGCTGCTTGCATATTCTGTAATCATTACCCCCCTGTTTTCTTCTAACTATTTAGTAAATTTCCTTTCGTCAGCCAAATATCGGGAAATGATAAATTGACAATAACAGAAACTAAGGTGGCAAAGCCTTTTGCTTCATTGGTTTTGTCACTTGATGTGGATGGTTTGTATCCACTGGAAGCAGCTCGTGCTTTCCCAAAACTGAGGAGGGGTGTTTCTCCACTTTTTGCCAGGGTTTGGCTTGGGAACAGCATTCCTCTGAGAATTGCATGTGTGGTAACAGTGAGAATCCCAGGGAGAAAACCTCCGTTGGCTTCTGAGAGACACCCCTCCTGAGCTGCAGGCTTTTTCTAGAGCTGTTCTCCATCCAGACCTGGGGCCGGATTCCAGGTGTTCAGTTTCCACTAAGTGGGGTAGCATCTCCTCTCTCAGTGCCTTACTATTTCTTTCTCCCTAGTCAAGAAGGAAAAATCAAGTGGCTACCTAACGTCCTTGCAAAGTATAGAGAAGGTATATGTATTATTTCTAATATATGAATTCATGTATAACACTTGTGGAAATCTGTTTATAACTATTAAAGGCCTAGAAGTAACATTCTCAATCCTCCCATCTCAGCCTCCCAAATTAGCCACCGTGCCTGGCTAATTTTTATGTTTTTTGTAGAGACAGGGTTTTGCCATGTTGCCCAGGCTGGTCTAAAACTCCTGGCCTCAAGCGATCCTCCTGCCTTGGCCTCACAAAGTGCTGGGATTACAGGTTGAGTCTCCACACCCGGCATTTTGTACTTTATAAAACACTCTTAAGTTGCACTACTCACAGCAGAGCTACTTGATCAAGATGAAGCTCTCAAAAGAAAATAGAACAGTAATATTTGAAGAACTAGGGGAAAGCAAGCACAAATTATCTTCAAAAAAGTATACTATGCCCAGGCAGTTATAAGAATAAATTCCTTCAAACTACTAAGAAACAATTCCGTAGTATATTAACAGTTCCAAAGGTGCGTGCACGCACACATCCATTCATACTCAAAGACTAAAATGGAGCTCACATACAGAGGCAAAAGTGCTAAATAAAATACTGCACAATCAGTCCTCTATCAAAAGAACAATATAGCATGATCAAATTAGAGTTTGATACAAACACATTAGGAGATTACGTTACTTTCTGTTTACCAGTAGTAACTAGTTAGGAAGTTTCATGGCCAACAGACCTCACAATAGTAACACAGAAAACATACTCAGTGCAATAATGAACCTAGAAGATCTCATGACTTCTGTTTTCTGCTTTGTGATGGTCCTGAGATGTGAACCACCCCTTCCATTGAAAACAACTAACACTACTGAATTAAATGGTAAAAATCTAAACAGATGCATAAACTGTCAAGAAAATAAGACCTGCGTGCAGACTAAATGCAAAGTAAAGATAAGAACTGACAGGGAGGAGGAGCACTGAAACTAGTTTTCTCTTTGAAGGAATTTGCTGGACTGGTTTATTCTGAACACTGGTTTTCCAGTCTGGTGAATCTCAGAGCATTGAACAAAACCTAGAGCACCCTCCAAGGCAGAAGATCTACTTGGAAACGATCCTCTTTTAGGGCAAATTCTTAGGATCATTTCAATAGGCACAGAGAAAACATTTTATGGAATTCAATGTCCCATTTAAGTTAAAAAAAAAAAAAAAAAAAAGCTCTTATTAAGGAATAGGAGGAAACTTTTATGTAGAGAGATTATCTCCAAACATAATAAGCATTATACCAAGAGGCAAAACATCAGAACCATTATGCTACTTTAGATTGGAAATTAAAGATAATATCCACTACCCTCACTGTCTTCGAAGTTACACAAAAAATTCTAGCAAGTTCAGTAGGGTCAAAAAAGGTAAAAAGATGTAAGACGTGGAAAAGAAGAGGCAGTAAATATGCTCTAAATCCAAACTATTGTGATGGTTGCACAACTCACACTTGTCAAAAAATCATTAAAATTTACATATAAAAATCGATAGATTTTATATGTAAAGTATACCTTAATAAAAATTATAAAAAGAAATGAAAAGTTATTTTTGGGTTATGATTGTCTATGTAGAAAATCTGACAGTATCTATAAATTATTAGATTTAATAAGAGTTTAGGTTGCTAGACACAAAATCAATATACAAAAATCTACCTTATTTCCATAAATCAGGAAAAATATTTAATAAGTCATAGAAAAGAAAAATGCCACTTACAATAGTATTAAAAAACATTAAATACCTAAGACTAACACACCATGTACAAGACACGTTCAGGAGAAAAAGTGATGTTTGAAAGACATTAAAGAACACCTAAATTAGAGATATACCATGTTTATGGCAAAGAGGTCTCACTATTTAAATACATCAGTGCTTCCAAAATAGATCTGTGGGGTTAATATGATTCCAGTCAACATCCCAATAGGCTTATTTCTGGACCCTGATTCTAGAAATGTGTGATTCTGAAATTTGTATGGAAGAACAAAGGGCTAAAAATAGCCAGAATAATTGAAGATGAAAAAGGTGGAGATAAATACCTTACCAGAATAAAGAATTCCACCTGAGAAATGTCAAGATTCAAAAGCCTCCATCCTTCCAATTCTGTAGTGTAGAAAGCCTTGCCTGACACCCGATTCTAGGTTAATGCCCCTCCCAAGTGCTGTCTCCGTATTTTGTACTCCCCTGCACATCGCAGTTATCATTAATATACTTAATAATTTTTATATTATCATTAATATAAATAGTTTATTTGTGGTTCATGTAATTCCAGAAGTTATAGCCATGTATTAAGACAAGAAAAATTTATCTGGGCATGGTGGCACATGCCTGTAATTCCAGCTACTTGGGAGGATGTCTTGAACCTGGGAGGTTGCAGTGAGCCAAAATTGCACCACTGCACTCCAGCTTGGGTGACAGAGGCTGACCCTGTCTCAAAAAATAAATAAAGTAAAATAAAATAAAATGGTTTTAAAAAAGGAAAAAAATGAGATATGTATATCTCATGCAGTAACACCCAAGAGAAACAACTGAAAGATGATTTAGAATTAATAACAGATTAATAAAATAATTGGTGACAAAATGAATCTTGAAACCTCAAAGAAATAAAGTTTTAGATTTGATTTATTTAAAATATAAAACTTTCATATTAAAAATAGTATACTCTAATGACAAATTTGGGGTAAAACATTACAAAGCATATGATAGATAATGTAAAAATATACTTAGTTATCCAATGATTGAGACACTCCCTGTGTGAAAGAGCATAGGACACGAAGAGACTGTTCATAAGAGATTGTTGTCTGTAATAATCATATAGATTTAATTAAATAATCAAATATAGCAAATAACTACAGATTTAAATAGTAAAATTCCATTTTAAACAATGAACTTGGTACAAATATTTAAAATATAATACCCATTGGTGGCGAGGGTGTAGATAAATGAGTTCTCTAAAATTACACTGCTAACTTTATATATCACATAGGTACAAACTTTCTAAAGTACACCTTGACTCAAAATCCTAACAATGTTCAGTCACTTAATGTAACTCATTGTTTCTAGGAATTTAGCCTTAGGAAATAATCAAGATGAGCTAGAATTATATGGGATAATTACTGCTCTACTCTTAGTAATAGTGAAAGCTCGCAAACAATCTGTTTTCAGCCATAGGATTTTAATTATTGTGTTTAAACAACGAATTACTCTGCAACCATAAAAGATAATGCCATAGAATAGTATTCAGTGACATGAAAATATTTTCATAGAGCTAGGCATGGTGGCTCACACCTGTAATCCCAGCTGCTCAGGAGGCTGAGGCCAGAGGATCACTTGAGCCCCGAAGTTCGAAACTGCAGTGAGCTATGATCACACCACCGCACTCCAGCCTGGGTGACAGAGTGAGACTCTGCCTCTTAAAAGAAAAAAAAAAAAAAAGAGAGAGAGAGGCAATTGAATCTCATCAACAGAAATGTGCCTCTGTTAACGTTTTGGTCCATGGCCAGCTGTTTGTCCAAGTTTGGGGGTGTAGAGGAGGTGCAGGAAGCAGTGGGGGGCAGTCATATACATGAACTATTTGGTATTCACTTTTATCACATAACAATGTATCTTGAAAATCTTAATTTTTTTTTTTTTTTTTTTTTAAGAGATAGGGTCTTGCTCTGTCACCCAGGCTGAAGCACAGTGGCACGATCATAGTTCACTGCAGCTCAAACTCTTGGGCTCAAGCAATCCTCCTGCCCCAGCCTCACATGTAGCTGGGACCACAGGTACGTGCCATCACACCCAGCTAATTTTTTTATTTTTCATAATCTCACTATGTTGCCCAGGCTGGTCTCAAACTCCTGGCCCCAAGTGATCCTCCCACCTCGGCCTCCCAAAGTGCTGTGATCACAGGCATGAGCCACCACACCTGGCCCTCTAAGTGTCTCCTTAATATACATTTACAAAGAGGAATGTCCCAACCCATTCTTCAGGATTCATGTGAAGTAGTTGTTATATACAATGGTATCAGTAAGAGCTTTTGTTATCATAATTTGTTCTGGAACACCACTGGATGGCACTGTCTAACTCCCCCAGAAAATGCTGCTTTTACTAAAGAGAACAAGTATTGGGGTAAATCGCCTCCCCCTGTGTGTGAGGGTTATGCAGCCAATAAATGAAGTGCAAATAAATACCGCATTTCATTCTGTCCAGCTCTAATGCTTCCACGTGAGGCTTTGCCCACTAGGATTTCAGCAGGAGACACAGGCATTTCCCGTTGGAACTTGCCTGGAGCTTGCCCTGCTGGATGGGTTCCAGGCAGAGGGCCAGCCCTGGTGCAGGAGGCCCACCTGCTCCTGACCCTGTTCCTTTTCAGCCAGAGGCCTTGACCACTACCTGGGCCTCAGAATCCTGATGTGTGAAGTAAGGGGTCCATTTCATCTGCAGTTCTTCTATGTGTGTATGGTAAGACATACATAACATACAATCTACCTTTTAAACCTTTTTTAGGTGTGCCAGTTCAGGGGCATTAAGTGCATTCACATTGTTGTGCAACCATCACCACTATCCATCTCTAGAACTTTTTCATCATCCCAAACTGAAACTGTGTACCCACTAAGCAGCACCAACTCCCCATTCCCCCATCACCCAAGCCCCTGGCATCCACCATTCTACTTTCTGTCTCTATAAATTTGACCACTCTAGGTATCTCATATATGTGGAATCATTAAGTGTACTTGTCGTTTTGCGTCTGGCCTATTCACTTAGCATAATGTCCTCAAGGTTCATTCATGTGATAGATTTTGTTCCTTTTTAAGGCTGAATAAGTTTCCATTGTATGTATATACCATTGTATTAGTCCCTTTTCATGCTGCTGACAAATACATAACAGAGACTGGGCAATTTACAAAAGAAAGAGGTTAATTGGACTTAGAGTTCCACAGGGCTGGGGAGGCCTCACAATCATGGCGAGAGGCGAGAAGAGCAAGTCACATCATACATGGTTGGCAGCAGGCAAAGAGAGAGCTTGTGCAGAGTAACTCCTGTTTTTAAAACCATGGGATCTTGTGAGACCCATTCACTATCACAAGAACAGCAAGGGAAAGACCAGCTCCCGTGATTCAATCATCTCCCACTGGGTCTCTCCCACAACATGTGGGAATTATGGGAGCTACAAGATGAGATGTGGGTGGGGACACAGAGCCAAACCATATCAACCATATTTTCTTTATCCATTCATCCATTGATGAACATTCGGATTATTTACACCTTTTGGCTATTATGAATAGTGCTGCTATGAACATGGGTGTGCAAATATGTCTGAGACTCTGCTTTCAATTCTTTGGGGTATATACCCAGAAATAGAATTGCTGGATCATACGGTAATTCTATGTTCAATTTTTGAGGAACCACCATATTTAATCTGTAATTCTTTAAAAAAATTTTTTTTTCACTTTTTAAGTTCTGGGGTACACGTGCAGAATATGCAGATTTGTTACATTGGTAAATGTGTGTCATGGTGGTTTGCTGCACCTATCAACCCATCACCTAGGTATTAAACCCAGCATGCATTAGCTCTTTTTTCTAATGCTCCCCCTTCCCCGCCACCCTCCCCTGACAGGCCCCAGTGTGTGTTGTTCCCCTCTCTGTGTCCATGTGTTCTCATTGTTCAGCTACCACTTATAAGCAAGAATGTGCAGTGTCTGGTTTTCTGTTCTTGCATTAGTTTGCTGAGGATAATGGCTTCTAGCTTCATCCATGTCCCTGCAAAGGATATGATCTTGTTCCTTTTTATGGCTCCATAGTATTCTATGGTGTACATGTATCAAGTTTTCTTTATCCAGTCTGTCATTGATGGGCTAATCTGCAATTCTTAACAGGAGTCTTGGGATCTATGACCCCCTTTGACTCCTTAACAGGAGTCTTGGGATCTATTGACCCCCTTTGCATGCCATACTTTGGATGCCTGTATGTATGGGCATTTTTCTGGGGAGGAAATCCACAGTTCCAGCAGAAGGAATCAATGATTCTGAAAGATTAAGGACATAGAACTAGATGGTTTTTTACAGGTTCTTTAAAAATCAATGTTTTTGGCCTCTGAGAACTGTGAGAGAAGATTATGGAGAGGTTAAGGAGCTTGGATTTATCCCACAGTCAATCCCAGGGAGAGGCATGAGCTTGTTAGAACTCTTTGAGTAAGGAGGGAGTGTCTGGTTGTACCAGAGTGGAGTGTAGAAGCGTTTACAAGCCCAGAAGAAGACAAGACAGCGAAGGAGTCCTGGATGCAGAGACAGCAGGTCTAGCTGGGAGTTTTTGTGCCATGGGAACCGTGTGACCTTGGGCAAATCCCTTAACAGCTCTGGGCCTGTGCCTTATCTCTGGAATGGTAGTAATTCCTTGACTACACAGTCAAGTAAGGATCAGGTGAAATTCTGTAGGTAGAAATAAATGCCTTGCAAGAGGTAATGGAGGCTTGGACCCTCTCATTAAATAGATGGGCAAGGTCTGGGTTTAAAACAAAACAGAAAACACTTTGAAAACTCTTGGGTAAGACAGTTTACCCTGTCTGTGCCCTCACTAGGTTGTTACTTTAAATCATTACTCTGCTGCTAAATGATTTACCATTTGGCTGGCCCCAGCTTGTTCACACCTGGCCCTGTCTCGTTCTGTCTGGGTGTGGGTGGAGATGGGCCCAGGGCCTCCAGACCTACACAGATATTGTCTTCTGTCTGAATCCCCCCCTGCCAGACCTCCAGTCTTCAGGCTCCCACGTGCCCTGCAGATAGATCTGTGAGACACAAGTGGCTTCTGAGCCCCTCTAGCACATTCCAGGATGGGACCTGGAGGAGGTCAGGGTCCCTAAAATAAAAAGCCAGTTTGGGAAAGAAGTGGACCCTCTCTATGTTGGTATCAAAGCAAGGGCCAGGGGAGCCAGCTCAGAAGAGAGCAGAGAAAGGTGTTTGATGAAGCCTGAGTTATATTTAAGAGGGGGGCTCAGAAGAACTTACAGGAAAGATGCCCTTTAAACAACTTTTTTTTTTAAATTTAAAATTTTAACATTTTATCTAAAGAAGTGGATAAAAGATATTTTTACAGTTTAAGGGGGAATAAAAAACCCATATTCCCACTATTGAACCTGAAATAGAATATTACCAAGACCTTAGAAACTCACTTTCTCTTGTTCTCCCACAATCACATTCTCTTTCCTTCTGTATTCCAGAATAACCTCTATCTTGAATTTCCTCTCTCTCATTTTCTTTCCTATATAGTAAAAATGTATGTGATATATGTATATCTATATATGTTCATATGCATATATCACATATGTATGTGTATGTATGTTATATAATCTGCTCTTTAAGATTTTGTACAAGTATAATCCTACTGCTGTACTTTTCATTTGTTTTCTTCTTTTTTTTTTTTTGAAACAGAGTCTCACTCAGTCCACCAAGCTGGAGTGCAGTGGCATGGTCTCCGCTCACTGCAACCTCTGCCTCCTGGGTTCAAGCAATCCTCTTGCCTCAGCGTCCCAAGTAGCTGGGACTACAAGCATGCGCCACCATGCCCAGCTAATTTTTGTATTTTTAGTGAGATGGGGTTTCACCATCTGGGCCAGGCTGCTCTTGAACCCCTGACCTCGTGATCCACCCACCTTGGCCTCCCAAAGTGCTGGGATTACAGGTGTGAGCCACCCTACCCAGTCTATGAAATCTTTTGTTGGTGGACATTTAGGTTGTTTTCCAGGCTTTTGCTATTAGTTTCGTACATCTTACAACGTGAGGGACTTCTGGTTGAAGGTTCTTAATTTTGGCAACATACTGAAATTACCTGAGAGGCATTTACAAGTGCTGATGCCTGGGGTGCAACCCTTAGAGATGCCAATTTAATCAGTCTGGAGGGGGTTCCAATGGGCACTTAGAAATTGAAAGCCACTGCTCCAGAAAGGGCTTCTCAATCTCCAGTGTGTACACAGATCACCCGGGGATGCAGGTTTTGACTCCGTAGGTTCATGGTAGAACCTGAGATTCTGCATTTGTGAGAATCTCCCAGGGACTGCTGGTCCACAGCCCCATCTGAGTATTGCTGAGTCATTGGGGATCTGCCTGTTCAGCTTCACCAGGTAATGCCAAGTCATTTTCCAAAGGAAGGGCACCAATTTACCCTCCCACCAAGAGAGGATGGGAGGTCTAGTCATCCACATGTGGCATCCTCTAACTTTGTAAATTTTTGCCTAGTGGATGTGAAATGTTATGCTCCTGATTATACATGAGAATAAGCAACTTTTCAGAAACATGTGGTCATTTGTAAGTTCTATATTGTGAAATGTCTGTATATGACTCTTGACTACTTATTTGATAGAGTTCTATATTTTTCTTTATCGAAGAAATTATTTATATATTCTAGATACAAATCCTTTGTATATGATCAATATATTCTCTCCATTTGTCTTTTGAAGAGAATTTTATTTACTGATTCTTCCTCTCAGTGATATCCCAGTTGACATATTAGTTTCTAATTAGGAAGCTTCTAATTAGTTTCTAATTTCTTGCCACTCCTATATGAGCCATTTCAGCACTATCAACTTCTCAGAATCATTTAAGAAAAGATATATGTAAAGTGCAGACTGAGGCTAGGCATGGTGCCTTATGCCTGTAATCCCAGCACTTTGGAAGTCCGAGGTGGGTGGATACCTGAGGTCAGGAGTTTAAGACCAGCCTGGACAACATGGCGAAACCACATCTCTACTGAAAAACTACAAAAATTAGCCAGGCATGGTCGTGGGCACCTGTAGTCCCAGCTACTCTAGAGGCTGAGGTAGGAGAATCACTTGAGCCTAGGAGGCGGAAGTTGCAGTGAGCTGAGATCACGCCACTGCACTCCAGCCTGGGCAACAGAGTGAGACTCTGTCTCGAGAATAAATAAATAAATAAAACAATTTAAAAAGAGCAGACTGAGGTCACTGGGCAATCGCCTAAGGCCAGGAGTTCAAGACCAGCCTGTACAACATAATGAGACCCTGTCTCTCAGGGAAAAAAAAAAAAAAAAACCATTTGGTGCATAATTAATGAACAATAAAAAAAATATAATACACATTCTTTTTTTTTTTTTTTTTTTTGAGACAGAGTCTCGCTCTGTCACCCAGGCTGGAGTGCAGTGGCATGATCTTGGCTTACTGCAACCTCCACCTCCCGGGTTCAACCGATTCTCCTGGCTCAGCTCCCTGAGTAGCTGGGATTACAGGCACCTACCACCATGCCCAGGAAATTTTTGTATTCTTAGTAGAGATGGGGGTTTCACCATGTTTGCCAGGCTGGTCTCGAACTCCTGACCTCAGGTGATCCACCTGGCTCGGCCTCCCAAAATGCTGGGGTTACAGGCGTGAGTCACCGCGCCTGGCCCACATTCTCTTAAACAGACCTTATTTGCCAAGCTGACTGATGGATAGAATTTACTCACGCATTCATTAATTCAACAAATATTTCTGGTTCTAAACATTCAATTTGGTTCTGGGGGATGCAGCAGTGAACAGACAAAGCTCCTGTCCTCTTGGAGCTTATATTCTAGTAGAGGAAACAGACAATAAACAAGTGAGCAAATAAAAAAATAAATTGTAGCACACAGTGTATTACACACATTTTGTTTTTCTCAACAACAAAAATGCTGAGAAAGTGATTAAGGGTGTCAAGTCTTTAGGCGTTTGGGAGGATGAGAGTGTAGTGGTTTGACATGTATCTGTGATGTTTGTTTACCTGAGCTTGAATTTTAGCTCCACCTGCTACTAGCTGTGACACAGGGACATTATTTAACCTCTCTGTGCTTCCTCACCTGTAAAGTAAGGATGATTTATTACTTACCTCATAACATTAATGTGAGGATTATATGAGCCTAGAACATACTGAGCTCTCAATAAATACTAGCTATTAATCATCTGGAGAAACAGAATGTTTTATTCTCTACTGAAAGGATTCTCCCCATGAGCACATTAATAAAAAGCCTCTTGGAAATGTATGGGAAATGGCATCATTCATTCAATGTGTACTGAAACTTGATTCATTCCAGGCCCTGAATCATGCATAAGAATGCCTTTTGTGTATAACAGTACACCTTGGTTTTTAATTTTTTTAGTAAGAATTTTCTTTGTAAAAATTTTTATCTTTAGAAACACAGGAAGTGTTTTCATTTCTCTTCCACATATTTAGAACCGGTGCCCTCCCCTCAGAATGTCTCAATGCAAACACAAGCATGCACAGCTTTTCTTCTGAAGACAGCGTATATTTCTCCAGCAAAATGGTTGATTTTAAAAGAACCAGAATGGCCTGACAGTACCCAGCACTTCAACTGATATAAAAGGGAACAGTTTTAGGGTAATTTCACAAGTCAGTCTTTCTCTTTCTCACACACACAGAGACATACAGAAACACAAACACCGCTCACCAATTGTTTCGTAAACTTGCTTGCCTCCTGTATTTGCAAATTACATCAGCTTGTTGACGTGGCTTATACTTTGACTAGAAGAGTTCATGTGCCCAGTCAGGATTTGCAACAAATACAGAATCACAAAACTAGGAGAGTCCTTGACAAATATCTGGCATGAAATTACCCAACATGGAGTAGGCCACAAATTTCTGGGGAGTAGGCAGGTGGTAAGGAAAAGGAGAGGAGAAGAGAGGAGGAATTACTGCAATATATCCTGGAATTTATACTTTCTAACCATTATCTGTAAATGAAATAAATATATTTCACCTACACATTGATGGTTCTTTTCTAACGTTTATGATTAATAAGCCATTCTACAAATTCATTTTACAGCATTTTTGGACTCACTGGTATCCTATTTTGTAAATATTTTCTTAACCGATAATTAAGTACAAATCCTATCATGTTGGATTCTAGTGGTTCTCAGAATGTGGTCCTTAGACCAGCAGCATCACCTGGAAACTCATTAAAAATGCAGATTCTAAGGCTGGGTGCAGTGGCTCATGCTTGTAATCCCAGCACTTTTGTTACTGGAAAGGGGTCCTGATCCAGAACCCAAGAGGCAGTTACTGGATCTTGCGCAATTAAGAATTCGGAGTGAATCCATAGAGTAAAGTGAAAGCAAGTTTATTAGAGAAGTAAGATAACAAAAGAATGACTACTCCATAGGAGGAGCAGGGACATGGGCTGCTCAGCTGAATATACTTATGGTTATTTCATCATTACATACTAAACAATGGGTGGATTATTCACGAGTTTTCCGGGAAAGGGTAGGCAATTCCTGCAACTGAGGGTTTCTCCCCCTTTTAGACTACATAGGATGACTTTCTGATGTTGCCATGGCATCTGTAAACTGTATTGATGCTGGAGGGGGTGACTTTTAGCATGTTAATGCATTATAATTAGCACATAATGAGGAGTGAGCAGTGAGGACAACCAGAGGTCACTTTCACCGCCATCTTGGTTTTGGAGGGTTTCGGCCAACTTCTTTACCACATCCTGTTTTATTAGCAGGGTCTTTGTGACCTTTATCTTGTGATACCAATCCTGACGACCTCCTATCTCATCCTGTGACTAAGAATGCTTAACCTTCTGGGAATGTAGCCCAGCAGGTCTCAGACTTATTTTACCCAGCCCCTGTTCAAGATGGAGTGGCTCTGGTTCAAATGCTCTGACACTCCTGAGGTGGGAGGATATCTTGAGCCTAGGATTTTAAGACCAGCCTGGGAAACACAGTCAGACCCTGTCTCTACAAAAAATAAAAAAATTAGTTGGGCATGGTGGTGCGTGCCTGTGGTCCCAGCTACTGGGGAGACTGAGGTAGGAGGATTGCTTGGCCTTGGGAGATCAAGGCTGCAATGAGCTGTAATAACAAGCCTTTCAAGTGATTTGATCTGATTCATGCTATATTTAAATAAATAAGGCATCCTACTGAGAATTAATTGCTCTAGAAAGAGTTTTTAGAAGTATTTCCTAGAAAGGAAAAGACTTACTGTTCTTTGTTCATAGTAATAAGTGAGAACTGCTTTTAAAGCTGCCCCAGCCCTTCAGTGACAAGTTCCTTCTGTCAGTACACATGCTTCCGAAGGCCAGCCAATCAGCAACAGCCTCCCTCCAGGGACCATGCTTCTAAAGGTTTTTTAATCCCTAAAAATTCCCACCGCTGAGTCGGCCAGCCTCCAAGTCCTGCACTCCACAAAACTCTGCAGAGATCAGCAGCATGCTGTGTTCACTTCTCCCATTGCCAAGCTGCTATAGAGCAGCGGCCTCTTCCTTCCACAACTCCAGGCAAAAGTTGGATTCAGTCCAGAGGTCACCCCTCTGACACTTACAGGGGTATACATTGTAAACACATGAGGTGAGCCATGTGGGAGGTAACGCTGAGTAAATGTGTTGACTTGGAGAGGCTGTCACATTGCTGTGACACATACATACACCACACGGGCCAAACCAACCACATCAGCAGCCCTGTGGGCTACAGGCCATCAGTCTGCAGCATCCAAATTAGTGCAATCCTTCATTTCATACACTTAATTCATTTTAGGCAGTCCAGGAAGTATTAGGATGCTCTGGAGAGACAGAAAATTAAATATGTATATAAAATACTTATATATATAGTCATGTGCCTCATAATGATGTTTTAATCAATGATGAACCACAATAGTGGTCCCAAAAGATGATGATGATGATGATTGTTATTATTATTATTTTCTTTTTGAGATGGAGTCTCACTCTGTCACCCAGGCTGGAGTGCGGTGGTGCAATCTCGGCTCATTGCAACCTCTGCCTTCTGGGTTCAAGTGATTCTTCTGCCTCAGCCTCCAGAGTAGCTAAAATTACAGGCACACGCCACTAGGCCCAGCTAATTTTTTTGTATTTTTAGTAGAGACGGGGTTTTCCCATCTTGGCCAGGCTGGTCTTGAACTCCAGACCTGAAGTGATCCGCCCACCTCAGCCTCCCAAAGTGCTGGGATTACAGGCATGAGACACCACACCCAGCCAGATTATAATATTATAATTTTACTGGACCCCTTCTATGTTTAGATACATTGCCTACAGTATTCAGTACAGTAATGTGCTGTACAGGTTTGTAGCTTAGGAGAAGTAGACTATACCATATAGCGTAGGTGTGTAGTAGGCTGGACCATCTAGGCTTGTGAAAGTACATGCTATGATATCCACACAATGATGAAATCGCCTAACAACGCATTTCCCAGAACGTATTCCCCTCATGAAGTGATGCATGACTGGGTATAGATATATGAGAGGGGATTTATGAGGGGGATTGGCTCACACAATTATGAAGGCTGAGCGGTTCCACCACAGGCTGTTTGTAAGCTGGTAACCCTGGGGGACCAGTAGGGTGCCCTAGTCCAAGTTCAAAAGCCTCAGAACTGGGGAAACTGATGGTGTAACTCTCAGTTGGGGACTGAAGGCCTGAGAACCAAGGGGCCAGTGGTACAAGTCCTGGAGTCCCAAGACTGGAGAGGCTGAAGTTCACATCTGCAAGGACAAGAGGAGGTGAATGTTCTAGGTCCTGGAGAGAGAGAGAGAGAAAGAGAGAGGGGGAAAAATGCTTTTGTCTCCTTTTCTGATTTATCCATGCCCTCAGCTGTTTGGATGGTACCCACCCACACTGAGGGTGGATCTTCTCCACTCAGTCCACCAACTCAGATGCCAATCTCCTCTGGAAACAGCCTCACAGACATTCAGAAGGGATGCTTTACCAGCTCCCTAGGTTTTTTGTTTGTTTGTTTTAGACATGGAGTCTTGCTCTGTTGCCCAGGCTGGAGTGCAGTGGCGCAACCTGGACTCACTGCAACCTCCTTCTCCCGGGTTCAAGCAATTCTTCTGCCTCAGCCTCCTGAGTAGCTAGGATTACAGGTGCCCGCCACCACACCCAGCTAATTTTTGTATTTTTAGTAGAGACGGGGATTCACCATATTGGCCAGGCTGGTCTTGAAGTCCTGACCTTGTGATTCACCTGCCTCAGCCTCCCAAAGTGCTGGGATTACAGGCGTGAGCCACCGCACCCAGCCCTCCCTAGGTATTTTTTAATCCAGGCAAGTTGACATGTAAAAATAAGCATCACACAGGGGAAGGGAATTGCCTGAGAGCAGAAACTGATCTAGTGACAGCTTAAATACAGCCCATTCCCATGCTGGTGCACTTTGTATGCTTTGAAAAGAAGGTAGGCTGGGCGCGGTGGCTTACACCTGTAATCCCAGCACTTTGGGAGGCCGAGATGGGTGGATCATGAGGTCAGGAGATCAAGACCATCCTGGCTAACACAGTGAAACCCCATCTCTACTAAAAATAAAAAAATTAGCCAGGCGTGGTGGCAGGCGCCTGTAGTCCCAGCTACTCAGGAAGCTGAGGCAGGAGAGTGGCGTGAACCCAGGAGGCAGAGCTTGCAGTGAGCCAAGATTGCGCCACTGCACTCCAGCCTGGGCAACAGGGCGAGACTCTGTCTCAAAAAAAAAAAAAAAAAAAAAAAAAAAAGAAAAGAAAAAAGAAAAGAAGGTAAAGGATTTCATGGCACTATAAAAAATATTATGTTTATGTTGTTGTCATTGAAACCATGAGGCGTGCACGTTCTAGCTAAGGGTATTGGCAAGTCTACTCCTTGATTATCTGTGGATGAGCTAGAGTACCTAAACAGCATTTTACCTATCCAGATGGCCCCTGAACAACCTGAGTTTGAACTACATGGGTTCATTTATACATGGATTTTTTTCAATAAATATATTAGAACATTTTTGGAGGTTTGTGTCAATTTGAAAATACTTTCAGATGAACCTTGTAGACTAGAAATAATAAAAAGAAAAAGTTAGGCATGTCACAAATGCATAAAATATGTGTAGATACTAATCTATTTTATTATTTACTACTATAAAATATACACATATCTAGTATAGAAAGTTAAAATTTATCAAAACTTATGCACACACTTATAGACCGTACATGGCACTATTGTAAGTCCAAAGAAATGCAAATATAAAGATGTAATATTAAACCATAACTGCATAAAATTATCTGTAGTACACGCTGTGCTACTGTAATGATTTCATAGTCACCTCCTGTGGCTATTGTGGTGAGCTCAAGTGTTGAGAGTATCCGCTTAAAACGCCCTGTGACGCTAATCATCTCTGCATGAGCAATTGTTTCTCCAGTAAATTGCGGATCTCAATGGAAAGTGATCTCTTGTGGTTCTTGTGTATTTTTCATCCTCTTTAGTGCAATACTGTAAACCTTGAATAACACCATGCCTCTACTGAAGCTGGAAAGGCTCCCAAAAAGCAAAGAAAAGTCATGACATTACAAGAAAAAGTTGAATTGCTTGATATGTGTCATAGACTGCAGTCTGCAGCTGCAGTTTCCTGACATTTCAGACAGAGGATTCATCTTGAAAACAGACATGTAAACTTATGGTATTGACACAGTACAGTACTATAAATGTATTTTGTCATCCTTGTGGTTTTCTTAATAACATTTTCTTTTCTGTAGCTTCTTTTATTGTAAGAATGAAGTATATAATACACATAGCATACAATATACATTTATGTTATTGGTGAGGATTCTGGTCAACAGTAGGTTATCGGTAGTTCACTGTATGAGGAGTCAAAAGTTATACTTGGATTTTCTACTGTGCTGGGAGTTGGTGCCCCTAACTCCGCATTGTTCACGGCTCAACTGTATTTTTTTTTTTAAGACAGACTCCTGTCTTAAAAAATCTCCTTGGGATTATTGTATGAATTGTAATGAAGAAATGTTTATTTGTAGGTCTACTGAGCATCTACTTAGGTTGTCATTGTGCTGGGAACAGAAAGATAGGTAAGATGCATCCCTATTCTCCAGTGCTCACAGCTGGAGGTGGGGAGGTAATGGAAGACACGCAGGGTTGGGGAGATCAGAAAAGGTTTCCCGGAGATAGTGACATTTAAGTTGGGTCTTGAAGCATACCTTCACATGTGCCATGCAAAAAGAAATAAGAACTCTTGAGAAGTGCCCAAATTTTCCTGAAATGCACACATGGGAGTGTTCAGAATGCTGAAACCAGTAACAGGGGAGTGATTATATAAATTATGTCCATTTTAGGAAATGGCATGACACTGTAAAATAATGTGGAAAGAAATTTAAGACTGGGCATGGCGGCTCAGCCTGTAATCCCAGCACATTGGGAGGTGGAGGCAGGTGGATAGCTTGAGCCCAGGACTTCAAGACCAGACTGGGCAACATGGGAAATCCTGTCTCTTCCAAGAATACAAAAATTAGCCAGTCTCATAGTCCGGTCTCAAAATAAATAAATAAATAAATAAATAGATTAAAATTTAAAAAAGGAAAAAATTTATTAAAAATGCTAAAAAATGGGCCGGGCGCGGTGGCTCAAGCCTGTAATCCCAGCACTTTGGGAGGCCGAGACGGGTGGATCATGAGGTCAGGAGATCAAGACCATCCTGGCTAACACGGTGAAACCCCGTCTCTACTAAAAAATACAAAAAAAACTAGCCGGGTGAGGTGGCGGGCGCCTGTAGTCCCAGCTACTCGGGAGGCTGAGGCAGGAGAATGGCGTGGACCCGGGAGGTGGAGCTTGCAGTGAGCTGAGATCCGGCCACTGCACTCCAGCCTGGGAGACAGAGCGAAACTCCATCTCAAAAAAAAAAAAAAAAAAAAAAAAAGCTAAAAAATGAATAAATGTTTTAAAAATTTTTTGAAAAGAGATTTAAAATGCAGGGAAATGCGTTTGATATATTATTAAGTGAAAAAACAGGCTTATTATTATATACAATTTGGCATTTAAAAATTATTTACATTTTTCCTTTTTTTTTTAAGAGACAGGGTCTCTCTATGTTGGTCAGGCTGGAGTGCAGTGGCTATTTACAGCCCTGATCACAGTACACCACAACCTTGAATGATTTTTCTGCCTCAGCTTCCTGAGTAGCTGGGGCTATAGGCTCAGGCCACCACACACAGTTTTAAATTTTTGACTAGGTAATAATTCACTTAGTTCAAAAAGAAAAAAATCACAAAAAAGCACATAAGGAAAAGTTGACCTCCCACCCCTCTTCCATCTTCCCACCCCTCAAGAAAAATCAATTGCCAAATAGGAAACCATATTATTAGTTTCTTGTGTGTCATTCTAGATAATTTCCTATGCATCCATAAATAACTGCAAATACAGAGTATTTTTCCTCCCCTTTCTTTTTGCACAAGTGGCAGTGTGCAGACATATCCTATATACATTGCTCCACACTTTAATTTTTTATTTTATTATATAAAATTTACCCTATTCTTGGCCAGGCACAGTGGCTCATGCCTGTAATCCTAGCACTTTGGGAGACTGAGTTGGACAGATCACTTGAGGTCAGGAGTTCGAGAACAGCCTGGCCAACATGGTGAAATCCCATTTCTACTAAAAATACAAAAATTAGCTGGGTGAGGTGGCACACAACTACAGTTCCAACTACTCTGGAGGCTGAGGCAGGAGAATCACTTCAACCCAGGAGGTGGAGGTTGCAGTGAGCTGAGTTTGTGCTACCACACTGCAGCCTGGGCGACAGAGTGAGACTCTGTCTCAAAAAAAAAAAAAAAAAAAAAAAAAAATTTATTTTAATCGTTTTTTAAACAGCTGCATAGTACTCCATCATATAGATGCAACATTATTTAATTAGCCCTACTACTAGGCACTTAGACTAGTTTGTTGTTGTTTTACTATTAAAAATAGGGCTACAATGTATAACCTGGTGCTATTCTTTTCACACATTACAGCTGTAAGATAAATTCCTAGAATTGCTGAGTCAAACATTGTGTATGTTTTCTTAAATCTTGTCAAACTGCCCTCACAGGTTGTACCAATGTAAGCTTTCATCAGTGATGTATGCAAAGGTTTATTCTCCACCCCTACTGGCCTCCCCTGCAGCAGAGGTAGTATCAAACTTTTGGATTTTTGCCAGCCTGACAGGTATTTCATCATAGTATTAATTTGTATTTCTTCATTTATGTGCAAAGTCGAGCATCTTTTCAAATGTTTGTAAACCACTTGGGTCTCCTTTTCCACTGCATGTATGTTATTTTTGTAAGAAACGCTCATTCGTGTATTCATTCCTTGACAGTGGACTACACGTGGACTTTATGTTAGACACTATAGGAGCTACTATAGGGTAGAAGGAACTTGAGAGACATAACCCTTGCCCTCTCAGAACATGCAATCTGATGGAAGAGAATAATTTTGAGCTAGCTATTGAACATTTATGGAACACTTACATAAGTTATCTATTTGTGCAACTATATATATAACTTATACCTGGAAAAATGCTTGACTATATACTGAAATTAACAGAAATAATTTTTTAGTAGAAGTAATTTTTTTCTTTCCTTTGTGTTTTTCTGTGTTTTTCAAGCGTTTGTAATGTACATACATTATGTTTGATGTTAGGTAATTTCTTTTCTCTTCGTTCGTTAAGTTTTTCAAGGTTGGTTGGTTGGTTGATTTTTTTTACAGGGAACATGTATGACTTTTTGCAATTAGAAAAAAGGAAATAAATAATAATAAGACATCATACATACACCGTTTACCTATGTTTTAGACATAAATAAAACACAGGAAAGAAGAGATCTTTCTCTAGAGTGATGGTGAGTTTGAAGAGGAAGATGTAGAAATCCACTTTCAGAGCTGGAATTTGCTGTCATAAATTCCAGCACAGGCCTTCACTCACCAGAAAAACTGAGGACCTGTCTCTCCTCAGCTCGGCAGCCTCTTCTGTGTCCAAGACAGGAATCCAACAGCTCTGAGGGCTGGAAATCTGGCCTCGGGACCCAGGCCTGGGAATTTCCCTTTTCAGGCCCAGTGTCTAAGGGCGACCCCTGTTGGTGGAACTTAAATATGCTCATTATTGGTGAGTTGCTTCTCCAAGATGCCCAATTCAGTTTTAATTTTTTGTAGGTCTGCTGGAAACCTTGAGGCCCACAGCCCACTCACACACTACCCTAACTACATCCTGCTTCCCTTTTCTCCTTGTCCCCCACGCATTTACTCCAGATTTTCCTGGACAACTGGGTCTGGAGACTTGGCCTATGGAGCCACAAGTGTGGCCAACCTTTTAAACTGTAATAAGGCAGGCTACTGTAGGGGCAGATGCTGGCTTTGCTGATCAGCAGGTGGAGTGTGAAGGTCCTTGTTTTAGGGAACAGATGTGGCATCCTGTCAGCAGACTGAGGATGCCAGACTTGGGCAGCTTGAGGCAACAGTGAACAGGCAGGCCATTCTACTGCACAAGGATGTAGCTGAGGGGACTGTATCCCACCTGAGGAAGGTGGGCTGGAGGCAAATGCAAAGAATGGAGGAAGGGCAGGCTTTCTGGGTGGGAAGTCACACCATTGATGGGCATTTCCCTTCTCTCTGGAGACTCTCTGCTGGGAGATTTCGGCAAGAACCAGAAAACCAGCACAACCTTTCCTGACCAGCTCTTTCGTGTCTCTGCATTTATAAGAGCAAGACCTTGGATTGGGGAAGTGTGGGTAGTAAATCCGCCAGTGTCATGTTGCTATATTTATCCATAAAGAATTACCCGGCACGCCCCGTTCATCACTGAATGCTGAATGGTAGTGCTGAATAGAGAACTGGCTGGAGAATCTGGTTTTAGACATGCGGAGCCTGTTTGTAATTCATCAGCATTGCTCTTTTCTCCTGGGTATCGGTCTGTGATAAAGAAAACTGGATACAAGAGGAATGTGCTGGGCATTTCAGTGCTTTGAGAAAACATGACAAAGCACTTCTCAGGGCCCATCCCTAGACAGGACCCTGCCTTTACCACTTCATCTCCCAGATGCCTGCGGAGCCAGCCCCTCACCAGAGAGCTGTCTGGCTCCACTCAGGCCTCAAATCTACTGTCTGTTGATGGAAAATCCTGCATGTCATGCCAAATAAGGCTGATTCAAGGCCGACCTTTCTCCATTTGGGCCAAATGCCCAGCCCCCCCAAACCCCTAACACACAACTGTTTGTGTGTCTGGTTTCCGGGGGCTCCTTAAGGAAGAAAAAAATAAACAGGAATCATGGTGAGGACTGGGGAGGGGCCCTGAGGGCAGGGAGGGGGCTCCAGTTTATTCGGCTGGAAAGAAAAGGCTGGGGAGGAGGGCTTGCCTTTGGATCCAGTTCATTACTTCCCAATAAATCAAAGAAGGGCTGAGAATCCTGACTGCCATCCCCAGTAAGGATCAAGTTCAGCTTTCTGGAAAAGGCCTAGAGGTGGATTGCAGGACTTCCCGGTTTAACCAGGTGACAAACGCTTCTGCTTTAGCCCAGGGGACATGATTACAGACTTCCACAGCTTTTGCCGACCACAGCCTGGCCTTAAAGTCCAGACCTAGATTCCCGAAGCTAGTGTGTACCGCACAGAATGGAGACCTTGCCTGAGGAGGTGGTTCTCAGAAAACACTGCCAGGAAGGAAGAAAGAAATGTATATTCTAGGAGGCCTCTGCCAACCAGGAAAGGGGGCTGAGTCACACTCTAAAAAGTGGAAGGGGCAGAGAGCAGGTATCAACGCCCTCATTTTACAGATTTCCTCACCTCCCTGCAAAAAAACCGCCCTGAGACTCAGACAGGCGAAGTAGCTGGCCCTGGTCACACAGTAGGTTAGCGGTAGAGTTGAGAGGAGTCTCCATATGCCCTCGGGATGTGTTGTGATGGACTTTTCCTACTGATACTGTTTCCTCTGGCAGGGGAATGTCTAGACCAGTCGCACCTTCCTGCTTTGACCCTTCAGAACTTTGGCCTGTCCAATTAAAGAGGCACAGAGCCCTCCTACCCACAGGAAATGTTTCTAACTTACCGAGCACCTATTATGTGCCTAGAACTTGGACTTTACTGATCCCATTTAAGTCTCACTATTCTAGTGAGGAAGCATCACAGAACCCGTTTTCCCGATGAGGAAACTGAGGCTGGGAGGGGTCTGAATCCAATTTCAAACCAAGGTGGCTTTCATTGAACACCCACGCATTTTCCTCTCAGATGAACTGCTAGGCCAATACCAAAATCTCTCAGGCCACTCTTTTGCTGCGGGCGCGGTGGCTCAAGCCTGTAATCCCAGCACTTTGGGAGGCCGAGGCGGGCGGATCACGAGGTCAGAAGATCAAGACCATCCTGGCTAACACGGTGAAACCCCGTCTCTACTAAAGAATACAAAAAACTAGCCGGGCGAGGTGGCGGCGCCTGTAGTCCCAGCTACTCGGGAGGCTGAGGCAGGAGAATGGCGTAAACCCGGGAGGCGGAGCTTGCAGTGAGCTGAGATCTGGTCACTGCACTCCAGCCTGGGTGCCAGAGCCAGACTCCGTCTCACTCTTTTGCTGCTGAGTTAAAAGAGATCCTGAGACTTAGCCTGGGACCCCGACTCGTGGAGATTCTGTGGCAGGCGAAGACCTTTTCTCCTGTCGTCCACTGCCTCTTCGCCTCGGAGGACGCCCCGGGGCGCGAGCGGGGTACGGGAGACCCTGGCTCCTTGGAGGCCCGGGGACTTGCTCTCCGCGGTCCGCCGCGGCCGCTCCACGGAGTCCTGTCCTCCAGCGCCCTCACCTGGCTGCTGCGGGCGGGACTCCGCGCACCCGGGCTCCGCGGGCTGGGGTCTGCGTCTCCCAGAGCCGCCGCCAGAGCCCGCCCCGGTCCGACCCGGGCGCAGGGCCCCCGCCCCACTTGGGCAAGGCGGGGGCGCGTGGAGGGAAGCTTCACTGGGGGGCGAGGGAGGGAGCTTCGGTGCCGCGCGGGCGTCAGGGGCTCCGCGGGGGAGGAGTCAGTAAAAGTGGCTATAAAAGCGGCAGCTCCGGCTGACGACCGGAGAGCTGGCGCGCAAGCAGAGCCCAGCGCGGTGCAAACGGACCGAGCCTGGCGAGCGCAAGCGGCGCGAAGAGCCAGCGGAGCTGAGTGCGGCCAGGATCTGAACCCCGATTTCCCAGACGAGCTACCACTTCGCTTGCCCACGCCCCGGGTGCTCGCGGCGCCTGGCGATCAGCGACCAGACGCCCGGGGCCGCTGCGCTCCTGGCCCGCGAGGCTTGACACTGTCTCGGCCACCGACCCAGAGGTAAGAGGGCCTGGCTGGGGGCGTCAGGGATGAGCTGACGGCCCATGCCATGGTAGGAAGGTAAAAAGCGGGGGCTCGGGCCTCCACCCGGCATAGGGTAAACGTTGCCCGCCTCAGTTTCTGTTTGTCTGTCCACCCTGTGCTGTGCAGTCTACCTCTGTCTGTTTGTCCATGCGTCTGTTGATGGGCACACGCCTCTGGCACTGACCTCTGTGGGATTGCTCTGAGATCTTGTGATGCTTTACAAGCTGCAGGTGCCGGGGGGCGCTGAAGTCCCCAGAAGGCATCCAGAGGGGGCAGACTCCTGCTTTCCGTAGATTTTTCCTCCTCTGAATGGCACCTGGGGCTTGAGCCCGGGAGAGTGTCTCGCCGAGGAGGCAGTACCACAAGGGTCGGGTCTCGGTGTCCTGCCGACTCGGAGCCAGCTCAGGCCGAGCGCTAGCGGGCGTGCGCCTAGCAACAGGTCTGCGCCCTGCTGCTCCTGCCTCAGCACGCTCTTCCTCCCGGTTTTCCTCGCCTCCCAATGCCTCCGGGACAGCGCTAGGCACCCAGCGACGCGCTGGCGCGGGGCCGAGCTGAGGCAATTGCAATGTTAGATGAACCCGGGGTCCTCTGCTGATGTTTAGACTGAGATTCCATACGTGGCATCACTGGAAGAAGGTTTGGTGGTCCCTGGCAAAGGACGTCGGCTGCAAGAAAGGTCGCGTTAGGTTGGGAGGAAAGGCAGAGTCCTGGCTGAGCGCTAGCCAGGTCTCCCGCTCGCCGGGAACGAGGGCCAGTGACATTCTGGAATGGACCCCGCGGGATGCGTGTGCTCATGAGAGAGGAGCGCGATGCGCCCTGGGTCCTCAGCCGCAGACACTCTCCGCGACAGCCGCTGTTCCTCAAGTGTCGGACGCTACGGCAGTCCCAAGGATCTCCACCAGCTGCCTGGTTTGAGGTCCTGAGTCCTTCTCCAAGCAGCCAACGCTACCCACAGGTGAGAGCTCCCTTTAAAAACTACCTTTTGATGTGTGAGCCAGTGCCTGGCTGCAGTGCCATCCCGGGGACGGTGAGCCGGGGAGCGCGTCTCTCCATCCCTGCGGTCTGGAAAATGATCCAGGGCGCGCCCGAGGGCGGTGAGCCGGCGGCTCTGCGTGCCCAGGCGCGACGCCACCATGGACAGCTCCCAGCCACTTCCTCCAGTCGGGGTCTGTGGCCCTGGGTCTCTGGGGAAGTCGTGCACTTTCTTCCCAGACACAAGGCGTTGGGGCGCTGGGACAGAGGAAAGGGATTGATAGTCCGAGGGGGCCCTCGGTATTACCACTCAGGAGGCAGCCCAGTCCTCAGGAGTCTCTGGTTTCTGACCACGTCCTAGCTGAGTCGGCAGGTGGCTTTCTACAGGACCTCCCGGGGGCACTCTGTGGTTCTCTGGCTTTTCTATGACACCACGGAGACCCCTCAGAGCTGTTAGGGAAGTGCGACCCCTGAGAATCCGACCCAGGCAGTGAGATAATGCCAGATACAATTATGCCAGACATAATTAGGGATCCGGCTCAAACTGTTTTCTGTGTAGAGCACAGGTTCATGTGTTCCATCAAATTAAATTATTTATTTAGTAAATATGGTATTGGGAGGATATATTAGTTTCATGATTAATGACAGAATGGAGAAGAAATCAAATGGAACAAGTTTATAGAGAATGCAACCGGATGTATTTGCAAAAGCAACTATGCTTTTCTGATCCTAACAGTTTTGTTCAAAGCCCATGACATTCTTAAAGCAATTTCCAAAGGCTCCTCTTTAGCCCAGTAGATGACTTTTCAAGTTGGTTACTTGAAACAGGGTGGAAAAACTGTAGGGTTTAATCTGTGCATCAAATTAAAGGTCTCCCTCCTCTGGTAAGAAATGACACTGGATGGGGCTCTTTTTGTCATTTCCACCCATACAGAAGTGTGTATTTCCTTTATTTTAAAATTACAAGAAACCCAGGTCTGCTTTTTTGGTGACTGACAAAGGCCCATGGAGAGTAAAAACAATTAAACACTTCTTATAAAAAAATTTTGAGACAGCATCTGTGACTTTGGGAAAATTGCTCAAATGTTTTGTGCCTGTTTGCTGATCTGTAAACTGGGAATAATGCAATCTCGTCTTGTAGGGTTGCTATGAGAATTACAGTAATTGGTACAACGTAAAGCATTTAATCCAGTGCTGAGCACAGAGAAATCTTTTAAAATGGTAGCAATTACAGGTATATTTTAAAGACAGTTGTGCATTTCTTTTGAATTATGTTCACCAACCCTTTGTCCTCTCTCTTAACCTAGTAACTGTTTGATAGGGGCTCCATCTTCACTTTATTTTGCATCCAAGAACTTGTTGATGGAATTGATGAAAATTCTGGAATTGATCACAATGCAAAAAAATTCTTATTTAAAGACAAATGGAAGAATATTTATGTGATAAAAATCAGTCAACTGTTTTCCCCTACCTATACTACTTGGAGGAAAGATAAAAGTAAGTCATTTTCAAAATATTATCACAGCCCTCTGGTTCAGATGATCAGGTCTTCCTGATTGTTCTCTCACGAGAATGCAAAGTCTTCTAAGAGGCTTTGTTGTCTTTCTGGGAGTGAAGTACTCTTGGGTATTGATGGGGAGTGGCCTCCAAGGCCTGGTTTCTAGATCACTCAGGATGAAAGCTTTATGGAGTGGAACTTTGTCCAGGGGTTCACTGAGTGGTCATTGCCAAGCAGGAAGCACCTTACTTCATGCTTGAGCCTTGCTTAGGTGTGAGATTCTGACCAAGACACTTGCTCTGCCCAGAGCAGTGGGCACTTACTTGATCCCGGCTGGACTGGAGGGTCTCCTCCAGCTCTGCATTTCAGGGTTCTGTCTGGTAGACATCACTAATACATGACACACCACAGAAGTTTGGAGAATGCAATTGTATAGTACCCAATCTTCCAGTTAGAGTTTTTTTCCACAAAAGTGTGTGTGTGTGCACATGTGAGTGTTTTTATCCCTGTCAGTTTTACATTCTGGTGCTCTTAGATTTTTATTCTTCTCCTTCTACTCTTAATAGTGCAGAAGGAATCTTAGCTTCTTCCATCTAAAAGGATTGGAGTCGAAGAATACATGCTACAGATGCTCAGAATCTTTCTATGAGATTACTGATGACATGAATGGAGCAGGAGGATATGGGGCCTTGGATGACCTTGAATTCCTGGCTGTCTTCTGTGGACTCCTATGCAGATTCCAGTTTCCAGCATACATTTGGCTTTCTGGTAAGAAAACTATTGAACTTCAGGACACTCTTGGAGTGAAGGGCCAACGAGGGGAGGAACTGTCATAAGAAGTGGCAGAAATGAGCTCTTCATCAGTCCTGTGGCATTCTGCCTGTTGCAGCAGTACCTGAATCCTCAGGACAGACAGATCAAATGGCAAGAGTGGCATTCAGTAGGGAAGGCCAGCAGGATGGAAGGGGTGAATTCAATTATTCTCATCAGCCTCCTTTGAAGCCTGCTGCTTAAGTGACCTCTTTTTATCACCTTCTGTGGTATTGGCAGAACATCACAATTTGATGGATTAAATGCAATTTGCATTTGCAGTTATAGTTCAAAAGAGAAATGCAAACATGTAGGTTGGGTTCCTAAATGGGGACAAAGTTAAGTTTGTGAGCTACATCCACAAGACTGCATATCTTTTCGAAGTATGCATAGACTTTTCAAAGTCTGGACTACACATCTCTTTCTACATGATGGCACATACCCAGATGTTTGATCTTATCAGGGTAAAACATCAGCTATCTCTCACTGCTTGGTTTTTGGCCATTATCTGGAGGCAGTTTCAGCTTCCTTTGGACAGTGAATAGGAAAGGATCACATTGTTACTCTCTTGTATCTGGTTGGGTTGGCAGGAGGCTGGAAGTGGCAGTGGGTACCAGGGGAGACTTCTCAGTGGTGGATTCCTTTATACCATTTTGTAAGCTATTCAACTGGGCCAGACCCCCCTTTCCTTAAAGTCTGGCAGGTGGAAACGTTGCTAATTTGAGTAGGATGGTGACTATCATGGTGACTTTTATTAAAGCTGTACCTCTTTGCTTTAGCCACTCTCTTCGGGGGCCATCTTATCATCTCTGGCAGGCCCTCTAGTCCTTCTTTTTCTTCTGTGTGCCCTGGTACTAGGCTTTGTTCAACCTTGGTTCTTCAGAAGGGAGGCTGCTTGCAGAGAAATGTCATCAAATATACATTTGCTGTCTGCTTAGTTCCCTTGGTGTCAGGAAACACACATGCCCACCCAGAGGGAGAGGAGCTGCTACTCCTCTCTGCCCCTGTTATTTTTTACGGCCTGTGCCTAGGCTCAGCTTGACTCCAGGAATGTGAATCCACCCTTCCCTCCCCACCCCTGCAGGTGAGTGAGCCCTGGGGAGCACAAGCAGGCAGGCCTTCCTTGCACAGGCACCCGCTCAGAGCAAGGAGCTGGAGAGCCTAGCTCCTTGCACTAGGATGTCTTTGAGTCTTCTGGAAGGGCAGTCATATCAGGGGTTTAGATGCAACTTCAGTTTAAAGTGCTTTGCCCAGACTTTGAAAACCTTTGAAGACCAGGTCTTTGAAAGCCCTGTGAATTTCTTTCTCTCCTGTCAGTAGCAGAGCCGTACCATTAGACATTTTCTGTTACGGAGAAAGCACATCTAGATAGTTGTTCTGGCATGGAAGGTGTTCATGCCAGATTGCTGTCTCGCCTGTTTTTAGACATCGCACAGAGGGGAGAGGGCCACAGGCTTCCCCAGGAGCCTGCTGCACTCTTTGGCTCTCTCTGAGGTGAGGAGTTCATGCTGTTCTCCAGAGTCTTTGTGGCTGTAAGGTATGCACCCAGCCCTTGGGACAAGGAAAGTACAGTGGCCTGGAGGACAGGCACCCTTTTCTGTGGCTCTGCCAGTCAGGAAAGATGGGAACCATTGGAGTGTTCCTTGGGGACTGCTTTATGGGTGCCAGTCACTGTGACTGTACTCCTTGCCTGGACTATCAACCAGGACCTGGGCAGGTTCCTCGACTTCTCTAGTGGGGTTAGGTTAGACCAGTGCTTCTTAGACTTAAAATATGCCAGCAAATCATAGCAGCACATGTTAAAGTGAGAGTTATGATTTGGCAGATCTGAGATAGGACCTGAGAGTCCACATTTCCAACATGCCCCCAGGTGATGCTGCTGGTTCACAGAGCTGCCTTCAAGCCGTGGGGGCCTATGTCATTATGACATTGATGACTTTCTGTGATTCTGATTCCAATTCTTTTTGGTGTAATTTAAGTCAGTTCCTGTTGTCCAAGTTGAGGAAGCCCAGCTGGTCTGTGCCCTCCTAATGACCTTATAATGACCCTTAAAATTCTTGGAGATAATTATTGTCGCCCCTAAGCCATCTTATCAGCAGACTAAATATCTTGGCCCCCTTTAAGTTTCCACTTTTCCCTGTCATAATAAATTTTCCAAAGCTCTCTGGATCGAGCTACTTTTAAGTGCAAAATCATTGTGCAAATGGCAATTTATCTTTGCCTGGCAGAGGCATTTGAATGTAATTTTGGTGGTATTAAGAGATCACTTGGGGAATTTCATCTAACTCTGGCTCCAGACACTGAGAATGCATGTTTACATTTAAACAACTATTTTAGACTCCAAAGATCACAGTTTCTTCTTTTTTGAACCTGAAAATGAAATTTAAGACCCAATTACCTTCCTCAACTCCCTCCCTGTGGCACTCCTGGGAGGATGAATTGGTCATCACCAGTACATTCTGGGTAGCCCAAGATACTGGTGTGCAATTGTGTTCTGTCACCCACCACCACAATCGGAAGCAGAAAATAAGTTGAGTAAAAGTTTTTGATAATCTTCTATGAGGCAGGCCCTGAATGAGTCACTGAGAAGGCAATTGAATACATGGTTCCTGTTCTCAAAGAACTAACAGCCTGGTGAAGGGACAGACATCCCAGTCAGAAGTTGTCATACAGGGTGATGGGGGCTAGGACAGATTAGTCAGGAGGAGTGGAGGGCAGAAGACCTGCTGGAGGAGTGAAGAAGACCATAAATTCAGCCAGAGGAGATCCGAGGAAGCTTCACTGAGGGCATATGAGGAGAGTCAGAAGCTCAGAAAGGCCTAAACCCCTTTCTTCCTGCAACCTCTCAGGTGCATGAAGTTTCTTACCTGCCTCAGGTGCATAAGCTCCCTTACTTGCATCATGTGCATAAGCTCCCTTACCTGTCCAGACTCTGGGCTACACCGGGCATAAGAGACAGTACTTCAGAGCAGCCGTTAGGCCTCTTTCCTTTAGTCTTTTACACTAGTAATTTAAAAATTACTTGAACCACAGAATGATTTTTCCAATAAAATCTTAGTAAATCCAATTTAAAAACTAGATAAGAAGTGGCTGTGGTTGGGGGTGGGAGCTGATTTTTGTCTTGAGATCTCTCAAAAAGTTCCACAGAGCTTTGTGGGCTCCAAGGAGCACAGTCTGAAAAACTTTGGTCCTGGGTCATTTCATTTTGCTTTTGGCAGTCATATCAATAGTGTTAGCTTAGTTTTATTGCGGTTTGTTTGCTGTGTCTTTTTTTTTTTTTTTTTTTTTTTGTGACAAAGTCCCACTTTTGTCACCCGGGCTGGAGAGTAGTGGCATGAACACAGTTCACTGCAGCCCAGCCTCCTAGGCTCAGGTGATTCTCAAGCCTGCCAAGTAGTTGGGACTAATTTTAGCTAATATTTTTGGACTAATTTTAGCATTTTTGTAGAGATGAGGTTTCATTGTGTTGCTTAGGCTGGTCTAAAACTCCTGAGCCCAAGCAATCTGCCCACCACTGCCTCCCAAAGGGCTGGGATTACAGGTGTGAGCCATTGAACCTGGCCTGCTATGTCTTTTTAACATTCTGGATGTCTTGCTGTGTGTGTGTGTGTTTGTCCATCAAACAATTTTCAGTGAAAATTGAAAACTGGAATTAAAATTAAAAACAGAAATCTGGAATTATCGCATGCGTGATAATCCAACAAAGATGGGGTACGTGGAGGACCGGTGGGAAGGGCTGTATAGGATAGGTGCTGGTCCAGGAAACTCCAGCTTGTAGCTGAGCATGGGAGAGACAAACAAAGCTGTGAGCTTTTTGCAAAAATAAGCTTCTTATTTACAACCTGGTCTGTTAATCTTTTTAAATCTCCCAATATTTTTTATATAAAAGCTGGTAAGGAAAAAATACCTTATTTTCAGGGTTTAAAATTTGGCAAGTTCTATCCAGGATCTTGCATCCTTTTTCACTGATGTCAAAAAGCCAAATTTGATTGATTGCAAGATGTTTTGAAGGTGGGGTTTGAAAAGAGGAGGCAAGTCAGATGGATAGGAATGGAAGAACTCTGCTGCAGAGGCGCAGTGGGGAGTGGGGGCTCCAATTTTTAGCTGTGGCTTCTGTCTGCCTCCTACAAAGCTCTCCTCAAGGGAGAAAATGATACCCTGAATGGGACAGCACCCGAAGAGAGGCTGCCCCTCGCTGATGGGTGGTCCCAGAACTTAGAAAGGGATCTGAAGAACCCTTTCTGGGCCTGGAGCCAGCTCTAAAAACATGATCATATGAATTATTGAAGATGGTGAGAGTAAGGCTTCTTCAGTCTAGAGAGTTTAGACAACACCTTCACCACTGGAAGAACCCTTCTAGGTATGTGAGGAACTCTAGCAGAGGGAAGGGGCACCCTGGCAGAGGGGTTTCCCTCTAGGATGGGCATTTGCAGTTGCCTGGCGCTCCTTCTGCCAGCCATACCAAAACACTTGCCCTGGACAGTGTCAAGGAACGCTGAGTGTTGGTGGGTGATCAGCAGCATCTCTTTCAAAGGGAAGCCAGCCTCCTGTCCGGAGGCCTTGGCATCAGCCCACATCACCATAGCAACTGGAACATACTAAAACAAAGACTGACTCCCAGACCTTGGGATTCAGCCTCCCTCTCTCTCCTACTTCCTAGATTTTTCCTCAAAGCTGGACTTAGGTTGGCTCCTTGGTTGTGCTTGATCTCTTAGCACTGGTAGCCACAGATCTTGGTTTCTAAAATCCCATGGAACTGTCTTGGGGGCTGGCCAGTGGTGAACCTGAGCCATCCACTTGTACACAGTGGCTGCTGCCTGAGCTCTCACCATGTGTGGACCCTTCTTCTCTCCAGCTTCCTGAGGAGGCAGTGGTAACTACAGGTGGGAGACAAAAACTGATGCTCAGAGTTACAGAGGTGGTACAGGCTGATGCCCTTGGGTGTCTGTCTGGCTCCTAGTCCAAATCATTACTTGTTCACCTTCTCTGGAGGACTCTTGTCATGCTGTGATGGACTTATTCCCAGCTTGGTCTCCTCAAGCCTCCTAAAGGCTCCCCTCAGGAGTCCTAGTGAATCCTGGGTCTCCAGTGCCTCCCAAGCCCCTGTCGGTGTGTAAAGTCATGCTCCTTCTTGTAAAGAACAGTAGGATTGAGCCCCAAAAAGAGTGCATAAGGGAGCTAGTTTGAGTGCACTATTAAAAAAAATTTTTTTTTAAGGCCGAGTGCAGTGGCTCACACCTGTAATCCCAGCACTTTGGGAGGCTGAGGCAGCCAGATCATTTGAGGTCAGGAGTTTGAGACTAGCCTGGTCAACATGGTGAAATCCCGTCTTTACTGAAAATACAAAAATTAGCCAGGCGTGGTGGCATGTGCCCGTAATCCCAGCTACCGCGGAGGCTGAGGCAGGAGAATTGCTTGACCCCGAGAGGTGGAAGTTGCAGTGAGCCGAGATTGCGCCACTGCACTCCAGCCTGGCCAGCAAGAGTGAAACTCCATCTAAAAAAAAAAAAAAAAAAAAAAAAAAAAAATTTCTTTTAGAAGAAACTGGTGGTTTATGACAAGTCTATTTCAAAGCTGATTGTGTTACAGGCGCTGAGTAATTCACTCTTATGCTAGTTTTCCAAAGGTTTGGGTTCAGGAAAACCTCAAACATAGTGGCTAAGTACTTTTCCTTTCCTTTCCTTTTAAAACCCTGTTTATTTTCAGAGGCGTTTAATCCATATGTTTTAGATCCATTTCCATGTTACTCAGCAAAAGATTGTTTTGCACCAACATTGCTGAGCCATGAGTGAGTCTGCTCGTCTCTCTTCCACTCCAACTGGTGCTTGCAGCTGAGCCCCATGCTCACGGCCAGACGACTCTAAAGCCTTATATTAGACACAAGGAAATGTAAGCACTAGAGGCAAAAGAAAAATCAATAATATTGACCCTATCTTTATTTAGAATTTTGATATTTCATTCATCGTGACATTTTTGGTGCTAATTTTGTTTTTTAAAGTGTTGCATTGCACGATTCTTTATATTGATGATTGAGTTTTCTGGTGGCCTCTTCAATTTTGCGCCCAAGGCAAGTGCCTCACTTATCTCACTCTCATCCTGTCCCTGGTAAACACCCACCTCCAGGGCCCATTCTGGTTGGAAGGTTAACATCCCAGTCAGTGTGGGTTCTGCTGTGGTCTCACAGGCAGAGATCAGTACCAGAGACAAGGCAGACATGCCCTTTGGTGATCCTAAAGGCTCCTCTGAGCCCTGTTGATTTGAATTTGGGGTGTGGGACTCCCAGAGAAAGTGGAGAAGAGAGGAATGTGTGTCCTTTTCAGACTTGGCATCTGAAGTTGCTCTCTTCCCTTCTCCCTTGTTTCCCTTCCTTTTCGGAGAGGGCAGGAATTGTGGTGCTCCATAGTAGAGTGTTTTGCAAACTCTGCTGGGCTGATGTGTCACTCGTCTGTGACTGCTTCAGAAGACACTGAGTTCATCAGATTTCTCAATTCAGTTCCTGGTAGTGAGAGAGAAAGCAGTTGGAGGATTTTGGCTTTGGGACTTCCATATGCAGGGATTTCTTCTTGCTTAAATGATTTTTTAAAAATAAAAAGGCGTGGCCATCTCAGTGGTGTCTGTTTGGTTGGTAGCTTTGAAGGGGCTCGGAGATTCCTCTGACCACATAATTGTGGGTTATGTGTATGCCTGAACTTTCCAGGTGACTGAGAAACAGCTGAAATCTGTTCTACATTTTAAAATCATAGTGTAATGTTACAAATGGTAACACATTAATATATCCCGGAATTTTCTGAGAATGACCATGTAGTGAAGTTCATTTTTACTTTAAACATCTCCATATAAAATTTCTTTAAATAAAAAGCTATTTTTGACATACAAAAAAGATGATACTTCTGTTGAATCTTGCGTAATAAGCATGAACTCGAGCTTCTGCTCTGTTGAGGTTGTTTGAGGACATCACCCCTCTGAGCTCGGGGGAACAAGGGGCAGAGAGGCCAAGTCACTATTTGAATAGAGCCCTGCTCACGATGGGCCTTTGGTGGCCATTGTGGGATATGCGGTGCAGAAATCTGTGGTTTCCCTCGGTGGAGATGGCTTCTCATCTCAGCCACGTCCCAGTACAATAAAGAGTCCTTTCTTCATTCAGAGACAGGACCTCTACTTGGCTGAAAGGCAGAGACTTTTCATGTTCTGTTTTACTCCCAAGGGCTGGCACATAGTAGGTACTCAAATATTTTTTAAAAATTCAAATGAATGAGTCCTGCATCTGAGCACCAGCCCCCCAAGCATGTACATTTCTCAGTACATTTGATATTGACCCTTGTGTATTCTTCTCTGGTATTTGAATGAAACTAAAGCCTGCTAGTCAACTTCTCAGAGGTCTGTACTCCTGTGGCTTTATGGTTATTTCCATCAACATCATTAATACTCAGTGTTTACTGGGCACCTAAAACATTCAGACTTATGCAGAGAGCATTACATGCATCATCTTATTCAAGCTTCCTGACAACTGTGAACAAGACATTGTCCTGTTTTGCAGATGGAGACTCAGTGAAGCTGCATCACTTACGCAGCTCCAGGTGGAGGCCACTCAGCTCAAGATGGTGGAGTGGGAACTCGGACCTATGTCACCGTGAGTCCAAAAGCTCTTCATAGTAACTAATGTTACTCGAATCTTGAATTTTGAAAAAGCATGTTGAGGGGAATATTAGAATTCACAGTAGATTGGATTCATAAAACAGTATTCATAGAGTTGAATTCATTGAGAGTAATTGCAACCCGAATGCACTCATCGTTGACCCACCAATTCTTTCTAGATACTTGGGATTCAGAGATGACTCCATTGCATCTCCCTGCAATGGAGAAGCTCACAGTTTAGTTGGGGAGACAGACAGACATTCAACTACCTACAATCCATGCTGTAACAGAGGCATAAAGAAAGCAATATGGAAGCACTACAAAGTGATGGTAAACGACTTTGCTGGGGAAAGAGACAAGGTAGCATGGAGGAAGTGATATTTAATTGGGCCTTAAAGAAAAGCACAATTTCTCCTAGGCCAGAGGATGGAGGGTTAAGAAGGAAGGAATATCCTGAACTGAATGCAGAGGATCAAAAAAAAAAAAAGATATTTAGAGAAGAACTAGAAGTTTCCTGTGGCTGGAAATGAGATCATAAAGGTGGGGCAGGGCTGTAGCTCCTTGAAAGCTGAGTCAGGGAGTTCGACTTTTCACCTGACTGAAGTGTGTGATCAGTTGGTGGGCATTAGGCCCTTGTACCTGGTGGCAGGTATCTAAGGTTGGGCTTGTCTTCTTCCCTCCCAAGGGTGGTGTTCTTGGTAAGAAATACATTCCAGAATCTCACTTCTCATTCTAGATTAGTGGATAATGTCACTGCTAGGGCTCAGTAAATACCCTTCAGCAAGAAGGATAACTGCACTGCCCAAAGTGAATTGTTGCTACCAGGGTAACAGGGCCCAGAAGGCGATAAAGAGAAGATTAAGTCAGGGACATTTCAGGGGTCTTGTGGCTTGAGTCACTGCCAACATGAGGTTTCTTCTCGCTGCAAGTAGAGGCTCCAAGCCCTTGAAGAAAATGTTCCGAGGCTCCTAATCCCAGGTCCTTGTCTCACAATATCCCTTTGGACTGATGCGCCCCTGTTTCCTGTATCCAGTCTCAGGGCTGGGGTGAGGAGGGTTTATCCTGTGGCCTCTGTGCTGGCTTTTTGTGAGTTGTGTAGATATTGTGATTTTTTCATAATTCTTCATGAATTCTTGGGCAAATTTCTAACTGCCTTGTTGACTGACCTGTAGCAGAGGTGGCGGAGGGAAAGTGGGATAAAGGGACAACATTTCAAGTGAGACTCACCTTTGGGGAGGAGGGAGTAGTCACTACAAAGGGTGCAGATTCAGCTCAAATTTCGTCAAAGCTTAACTGGATGAGATGGATACTCTGAATGCAGTCTGGTCTGCAGATGCTCCCTGGGTGATCTTCCGTAGTCCTCATCTCTTCTCTGCACTGTAGTTGTCATCAGACATTTGGGTGATTTTAGCAAACTAAACCCACCAACAAATATTTTTTAGTGCCATCCCTGTACGTGGACTTAAAGCAAATCTGAGTATGCCCACCAAGTAGCCAGAGGAGAGAAAAGTCACAAAGACTGGGTTCTGCCATTCAACAAAAACACGTTAAATTCAGATCACCAATATCTCCAAGATGGTTCTAATCAGACAAAAAGAGAGAAATGTGAAGTGTTCCAGGAAGAGCCCCCTTAGGTTTTCCTGACTGCAAAATAAACTGTTCTCCATATTCTTTCTCCATCAGTTTGCATGCTCTCTACTTTATATCTTCCTTGGGTTGTAGATTATTAGAGCTAGTATAATGAACTGGGAAGGGGCATAAGCTTTGGAGCCCAACAGTCCCAGTTATAAATCTACCTCCTGCACTGATTAGCTGAGTGACTTTGGACAGGTTACTTCACCTTTCTGTGCCTCAATTGCTTATCCATCCCCTAAAATAGGATGATTATATATTATTCTGAGTTCTATGTGAACTAATACATGGAAACTTCTTAGAGTTATGATCTTGTACATACGAGGTATACAAAATAGCATGTCTCTTCCACTTGTCAATGTAGCTGATTGAATTAGCCGACACTGTATGTAGAGACAACCATGCTGTGACTTTGGGGGAATTTACAAACTTTAAACCTTTGACAAGCTATGGGCAGTAGCTGGTCCTAGAACAAGCATCTGAATGGCTGAGGCATATGCTCTAGTGGTCCCTTGCAGAGGAAGAGATTGTGTCTCCTTGGTGTGGTATCTGTCAAGCTCAACACTCCATGAGATCAGGAACTAGTCCATCTCAGTCACCATTGTATCTCTGGAACTGAGACATTCAGGCATGAACGTTATCCATAGAGGAGAGCTACTTACTAGCATTTCCTGAGATCTACTACTTACACTAACTTTATAAGTGCTTTACATATATTGGTAGGATACAGAATAGAGAAAGATAGTCCAAATCTTCTGACTTCTGGTGAAAATACAGTTTAAGAAGTGTAAAAAGCAGATTCTCTAGTATCTCTGTGCCCTGGCTCAGTATATCACATTAAGAAGGTAAATGTTGGAGCTGCAGGTTTTGAGATCTGCGTAGGTGGCAGCAGGTTGGTGCAACAGTGAAATTTGAAGGGCACAAACTCCTTGCCTAGCTTGGCTGTGTAACCTGTCCAATTATTTGCTTTCATTCAGGATGTCTTTCCCACTTCTGCTCTCTGAAAAAGGAAGATGTTGAGAGGCACATAATTAATTTGGGTGTGTAAGACCAATGCCCTCAAAGTTCCTTATTTACTTATCGTTATGTATAACTACACACATTATCAACATGAGGTTGAGTCTTCTGCGGTGGGTGTTTGTCTCTTACCCAAAGTAAAGGGAAGTGATTACCATTGAATGGTGGAACTCTGGTTATCACAGCCACGTTTCCCACAGGTGGGACTACCCACAATATCAGAACAATTTATCCCTAATTATGGTTTTGGAAATGAAGCTTAGATGAGCCCTTCCTAAAATGCATTTCTCAGTAGCATCACTTCCTTGAGCTGTTACTAGATATTCTAAGGTCAAACAAATTTGAGACAAACTGGGCTAAACAAAGTTGACCTGTTTTCATTTTCCAATATCTTTTCAATGCCTTTGTAAACCAGCATGCACCATGTCTCTCAGGGAGAGGTACATAGTGTATAGTATCTCTCAGATATGTTGGTCTAAGGAATTCCCTTTCTATTTTCACAGAGGACTTTCTGAGACTTGGGTGCTGTGGGACCTATGTTGGGGAAACACTGAGCTAAATATTCAGTAGTGGGATAGGACGAAAAACAAACACCACATGCAATTGGGCATCCCCGCCAGAAATTCTTAATAGGTGCTCATTACAGTTTTATTAACACTAGGGTCCTCTTTGAACTTAAGCAGAATGCTTTTGTCAAGTTGTTTTTGTTATTTATGATTTTATTTTTAAGTCAAAGTGTGCCGAGTATGTTCCTAATTTTGGGGATTTGAAAAGTGGGACAACTTGAGGTCAAAGACCCTCCAACAGTTTATCTTTGCCTTTCTGTTGTCTCTGATTTTTATCTGGTTTAACCATAGATAACCTAGTAGTCCTGCTTGGCCTCTAGAGAGGGTGGTAGCTTGTTCCAAATGGTCACCAATCAGAAATTTCTCCCTCACACAAAACAACAGTGAGCTTACAAAATTGTAGTATTCATATTCATATGACTATTTTCTTTTAACCGGAAGTTTTTCCTTTGCTTGTCTGACTCATTCACTCATTTATTCTCTCATTTAGCAGTTTACTGAAGTCAGCTTATAATATTGCAAAGGCTGCTAAGCTCTGGGGATGCAGCAGTGACCAAAATGAGCTGAGACCTGCCTGCATGGAGATTACAGTCTAGAGCAGTGCTGTCCCGGAGATGGGACAATGTACAATGGGTGCCACATTTGGAATTCTGAGTTTTCTAGTAACCCCACTAAAACAAAGTTTAAAAAGAAACAGGTAAAATTAATTTTAATAATATACTTTTTTTTCACCTCATACATCCAAAATATTGTCACTTCAACAGGTAGTCACTATAAAAAATAATGAGATTGTTTATGTTTTTTATACCAAATCTTCAAAATTGGTATATATTTTCTGCTTACAGCACATCTCAATTCGGACCCACCATATTTCCAGTGCTTAATAGCCACAGATGGCTAGTGGAACAGTGTAGGTCTAGAAAGAGAGACAAATATAAAAAATAGGTAAGAAAAAATCACGGGCATGTGCGATTCCAAACTGTGGTCGGTGATATGAAGCAAAGTTGATAGTTTCAAGGAAAAAAAATAGGGGATCTGCTGCAAGTGGCTGGTGGAAATAGAAGTGGGAGCCGGGAGAGAAAGCCTCTTTTGGCAAGCAACATGTAGGCAGAGCCTAGGAGGATGGTGAGTAGAAGATAGAAAGACCAAGAGTGGGGGCAAGGATGTCCTAGGTAACAAGGATGTGGAGAGGCCTCAAGATAGAGAGTGAGAGAAGTCCAGATTGGCTGGGGCAGGGAAAGTGAGGTGAGGAGCAAGGCAGGACTGAAGGGGAGGCAGAGGTGAGGGGGCAGCAGGGGGATCATGCAGCATCTTTTAAACCACGCTCAAGATTGTGAACGTCATCCTGAAAGCAATGGAAAACATGAAGTGGTTTCAAGCAAGAGAGTTACATTGTCTGATTTTTCTGGGTTTTTTTTTTTTTTTTTTTTTTTTAAAGGGGTCCCTCTGGCTGCTCTCTGTCTGGGTAGGTGAGGGTGATAGGCAATAGCTGGCAAAAATAAATGCAGGAAGATGGCAGGGGATGCTATGGTGCTGGGCTGGGGACCTGGTGATGGTGGGTTGGAGTGGAGGCAGCAGGAAAGGAGAAGTGTGGGTGGATCCAACTGGTGTTTAAGAGATGAAATGGACAGACGGAATGGTGGAGTGGACATGGGATGAGGGAGAGGGAGGTGTCCAGGAGAACTCCCAGGATGTGGGATGAGCATCTTGGTGGATGTTAGGAAGACTAGAGTGGGTTTGGGCTGGAGATTATACTCCAGGACACCCTGGGCACGGCCAAGCAAGAAACCTTGCATCTTTTCAACAGGAGTTATTCATTGCTCTTGAAAAGCCAGGTTAGGTGCAGTGGCTCACACCTATAATCCCAGTGCTTGGGGAGGCCAAGGTGGGAGGATTTCCTGAGCCCAGGAGTTCAAACCCAGCCTGGGCAACACAGCAAGACCCCCATCTATAAGAAAAATAAATTGCCAGGTGCCGTGGCTCACATGTATAGTCCTAGCTACTTGGGAGGCTAAGGCAGGAGGATCACTTGAGCCCAGGAGTTTGAGGCTGCAGTGAGCCATGATTGTACCACTACACTCCAGCCTGGGTGACAGAAGAAAACAAAATTTTAAATGATATGGAGTTTTTTGTTATTATCTCTGAAGAAATGATACAAAATTACCTCTGATTCATTTTGCAATGTATTATTGCAGTAACACACAGCTTGTACCAGAAAATATTTTCATAAAGAGATGGCTTTTCTCACAACTTTAAACTTTAAAAATAGCATTTAATCAGAGCTTACTAGGATTTTAATTTCTTTGTTTGTTTATTTATTTAATTGTTTTTGAGATGGGGGCCCTCACTGTGTTGCCTAGGCTGGTTTCAAATTCCTGAGTGCAAGCGATCCTCCTGTGTCTGCCTCCTGAGCAGTTAGGACTGTATGTACATGCCCCCACGCCCAGCCTTAGCAAGTATTTTAAAGAGGGCTTTGAATTAGCTTCTCTTTGTGGATTACACTCAGAACTGTAGAGTGCTTGGTAAATGGATAGGGCTGCAGTGAAATCCACTGTCACTAATGTGTGTTCTCAGTGGGTCCATTTTTCATCCTGGAGAGCTCTGATGGAGAACTTGAAACCCAAGATGTAGTCAAAAAGAGACTGCCAGGAAATGAATGAGCAGACTCAGGGTATTCTGGATGAAATGCTCTTATTACAAAGACTCTTGGTGCATGTTCCATGTCCCACTTATGTGTTTGATAAGCCACCAATACATTTATCAGTCTGACCTGTTTACCGAAAAAGATCCCAAGACTTGAGAGCTCTGAGTCACTGCCAGGTAGATCAATAAAACCATGAGATACTGCAGGTGCTTAGACCATGTATTCAGCAAACGTTTATTAATCAACCACTCTACACCAGACATGGAGAATGCAAAACCCAGTAACTTATGCTCCTACCTTTCAATCTGGGAGCATGGGGTGGGTGAGTGGAGTCATGCGAACACATGAGATTAATACATTTTATGTCCATATAAGGCAAAGAGTGGGCAGAAAAGTGGTACCTCATTATTCTTGGGGGAATTAATCTTTGACTTGAACCTTGCAAAGCATAGTAAGAATTCGTCTGCTGATTAGAGAGGGCACTTTAGCCAAAGGGCAATCAGATAACCCAGTACATCAAAGGAGCCATGAGTGTCTCAGTGTGGCCAGAGTGTAAGGATGAAGCCGGATGTGGAGAGAGATGGGGCTCTGACATGAAAGATGTCCAGAGAAGTCTTATTAGGTAAAGCTTGAAAAGGTTCCTATAACACTTCATGGCACCAGTTTGATGGGCCTGGCCAGAATTGCCTACGGAAATTGTGCACAGCAACCTGTGATTGTCAGAAACTGAGAAGTGGAGGTGATTGCAGATCATTATAGATGATTATAATGTACATCTACAATGATATAGGGTACAATGTGTATTTGAATATAATCTGGGATAATGATATCTTTGGTGTAGATACAACCTCCATCGCTATTCGATGCCACAGGGAGCACCTAGAGTGTTCCGGTGCTTTGCCAGGCATGAGCAGTGCTGGTGTGTGGAGGTTAGAGAGAGTGCAGGGAGGACAGGGGCATGCAGGGTCCAGCTGCTCCTGGGGTGCTCATGGTCTAAGCGGGTAGAGAGATGTGTACGCATGAAAAGCAACAGTCACACTGTTCACTGTTCTTTTCTGGGCACAAGGGAGGATAATGCATTCCACACTTTCATTGTTAGTTGTGGTCAAGTGTCTTGTCTTAGTGAAATAGGAACTGAAGCTGTGTGTGTCATTTCTAGAAGAAACGTACAAAAACTAACACACGATTCTTTACCTCCTCTTTCCTCTGCTGCAGTGACTGGCAATGGTGTGGATGGAGGGGCCAGCTTGGGTGCTTAGGTGCACATAACAGCACAGGGTCCTCCACACACCCACGGTGGACCTGGGGACTAGGTGAGAAAGAAGTCTTGCAGCTTTAGGTTCTTTATTACTGTAGCAGAGCATGACCCATCCTCACTAGTAAGCAATGCCAGGCAGTCTCCACTGTGTTTTAGGCCACTGTGTAGAAAGGAAATTCTCCTTCATTAATTAATTCATTCCACAAACATTTGGGTCTGTGCTCTAAGCACTGTGTGAAACCAGCCTGGTTCTAAGACTTTTGGAGGAAGGAGCAATAACTAGGAGTTGGAGTGGTCAACAGAGGCATTTTATTACATTTTTAAAAAGAACGTACATAGTGCATGTGTATATACATATTACATATTTTTTCCATTATGTAAGCCACATAACCATGTTATTTCCTTATAACTTGGGAAATACAGAAATGAAAAAGAAAAACTCATAATCCTACTACTGAAGATAGACACTGTAAGAATTTTGATGAATTTTTTTAGTGTTATTATTGTATATTTTTTACATAATGTTGATAGAATTTTACCTTATACGCAACACATCTTAAAGTTGATTCATAGCATTTTCAGCTTTCAAAGTCATCTTTTTAATTGCTATAAAATAACATCAAATTTATTTCTAAATTTTTACTATTAAACATTTAAAATGACCATTTTATATACGTTTTTTCCCAAGTTTTGCTGATTTCCATAGAATGATTTTTAGAAGTGTAAGTAAACAAGAAAATGGCCTCCAAAGATTTATTCAAATTAACACTCTCATTAATTGTGTACAACAGTGTTATTTACACTAATATTTTATATTACTATAACTTAAAAAATAATTTTAATAGGTGAAAAATCATAGCTAATAGGTTTGTATTTCTTTGATAACTGTAGAGGTTGAAAGCCATCCTACATTTTTGTTTACTAGTTATTTTTAGTTTTTGGAATTATGTATTCATATCATATGCCTATTTATGTGGTATTCATACTTTTCTTATCAGTATGTCTGATCTCATTACATATTTGAAGTTTTCTCTCCTGTTCTTCCCTTTCAGCTATTTTGTAAAATATGTAAAATATTTTCATGCAGTTCAATGTGTTGATCGTTTACATATTGATTTCTTTTTTAAAGGTCCTGTGGATTGATTTTTACGTTCTTTGACCTGTCTCAAATTTATTTCAGTTCCTAGTGCAAGGAGAAACTCTAACACAATTTTCCCTTCAATTTACTAACTTGTTATCCCAGGACAGCTTCAAGGAACAATCTTTCCTTTATCTGTTGATTTGTCCTGCCAGTAAAAGCTTATTTGATCCAGTTATCAGTGTGGAAGATGACAAGAATAAGATAAAGGTAGCACAGTGGGAATTCAGCCAGACATTTGATCTGACCATCTGGGCAAACTTCAGAGATTCAATCTTAGCAGACCAAGCCTGGGTGTGTCCCAGGTTTTGCAGAGATGTGGCCAGCTTAGGGATGTTCTGAACTAAGGATTTAGCCAAGTGAGGATTAGCCTGGAGTGGCACACTGGGCTGCCAGCCACCTTGAGGGCACTAGATCCAGGCAGTCCCTGCGCAGCACTGGTTGGGAGAGGAACTAGGTGGCTCTTCCCTAAGGCCTCATCTGTGTTTCTCTCAATGAGTTGAGGCCTGAAAGGGGCCACCTTGGAACTCCCACCTGTGGCCCAGGCTAGGGAAGGCCTGGTCTGGAGAGAAGTCACAATTTTGAGTGTCATATATAGCTTCTTCTGCAAAATGGGAGCTTATGAAAGGTTTATTCACAAATAGTGTATGGAACAGAACTACCCTGCACAATCCTGTTACCGAGCATCTGCCTCAAGGAAAAGAAAACACTATATTAGTATCAAAGAGATACTTGCACTTATATTTTTATCACAATATTATTGACAATAGCAAAGATATGGAATCTAAGTGTCCATCAAGGGATAAATGGATAAAGAAAATGTATATATATGCAATGGAATACTATTCAGCCACAAAAAATAATGAAATCCCGTCTTTTGCAGCAACATGGTAGTATAACCAGAGGTCTTCATCTTAAGTGAAATAAGCTCTGACTTGATCACAAATTTTGTAAAATAATTTATTATTTTTTAGAGAGACAACATCTCTCTCTGCCACCCAGGCTGAGTGCAGTAGCATGATCATAGCTCACTGGAACCTGGAACTCCTAGGCTCAAGCAATCCTCCTGCCTCAGCCTCCTGAGTAGCTGGGACTACAGGCACACACCACCATGCCAGCTAATTTTTTATTTATTTTTATTTTCATTTTTTTGTGGAGATGGGATCTCATCATCTTGCCCAGGCTAGTCTTGAACTCCTGGACTCAAGTGATCCTCCCAACTCAACCTCCAAAAGTGCTGGGTTACAGGCATGCATCACTGCACCTGGCTGGAAATTTGTTAATAGTCTATGTTGAAGGAGTAGCTGAAATCACCTCACCATCCTCTGCGTTTCCAGAGCACCTCCATTCTTATAGCCCATGTGAGTTGTACGGTGGGGCGTGATTCCATGTCCTTTCTTTCCCTCTGCCTGTGACTACCAAGAGAGCAGGGCTCATGTCATTTATTTGTAGAGTCTCAGGGCCTACTGCAGGATCTGACAGAGTCAATGACTGCTACCTTTGCGGAATGAATGAATAAAATCATTAATGGCTGAATGTGGCTGGTTTTTCCATGTCTTCCCACAGCTGGAGTACTTAATACTGGTTGAGACAACTCCTTTTAAACTGTTGGTATTTCTCTTCAATAAAGTCTTGGGAAGACCTTGACTTTCATGTCATTTTACTTTGGGACTTTTTCCAAAATCCAGGCTTTAGTTTTCATCAAACACATGTTATGATCATGCTCTTAAGGGGTCTTTACAAACCATCATTATGCTCTTGAGGGAGTCTTTTGAAAACCTTACTTTAGATCAGAGTTAGAGAAGAAACTCACATTCTAGTAGATTTGCAGAGTAATTGACATTCTCACCATCTCTGTTCATATTTGAAATATTTCAGTACTCGATGTGGGGACAAAAACATTGAGTTTACACCTTCTAATAACTTTCCAAAAACCTGTTATAAAGTAAAACTGTTGATTCGGAGGTTTGTGGATCTCTGGGGATATAGCTCAGCCTTGGAACCCAGGGCCTACCATAGCTGGGCTACACCTTCCTCTCCAGCTTCTTGTCCGGCTGCTTCTCCCTTTCATTTTAGACTCCAGCAACATCCCAGAATTGTATGGTCCTGTTGATGCAATGCTGCTTGTTGCCATCTTGCTGTTGTAAATGCTGCTTTCTCTGCTCAATCATCTAGCAAACTACCATTCATTCTTCCTGACCCTGCTAAGGCATCCCCTTCTTTGTGAAGAGTTCCCTCTCTCTTTCTCCAATGTATCAGTAAGCTACTGCTGTGTAACAAACTACCCCCAAGGCAGTGGCTTGAAACAACTGTGTATTATTGTCCTGGGGGTCAACCAGCTGTTCTGCTGATCTAGACAGGCTTGGCTAATCTCAACTCCCTTTTGTGTCTATCGGCAGGACAACAGGAGGCTGGCTGGTCTAGGATGGCCTCATTTATGTGTTTGGCATTGGCTAGCTCTCAGTTCAGTGGATGAGGGTGACTGGACCATGTGTCTCTCATCACCCAGTAGACTAGCCTGAGTTTGTTCTCAAGATGACTGATGCTGTTCTGTGAGAGAGAAGGAAAGCATGCATGGCTTCTGAAGGCCTGGATCTCAAAACCCAATGGCACACCAGCACTTCTGCTGCTTTCTTTTGGCTGAAGCCAGGTCAGTTCACATTCAAGGGGAGGAGATTTAGACTCTACCTTTTAATGGGAGAAGTTGCATAGTTACATTGCAAAAGACAAGGATCTGAGGGGAGGAGGGAAGGAGGAGTGGAATGATTGATTGATTTTTGTGATCAATCCACTATACCCAGCTTTGGTAGAGGTACTTACTCTGTAGTACAATTGGCCTTCCATACTGTGGGTTCCATACCTATAGATTCAACCAATTGCAAACTGAAAATATTTGAAAAATGTTTGCATCTGCACTGAACGTGTACAGACTATTTTTCTTGTCCTTACTGGATAATAATACAGGATAACAACTATTGACAAAGTATTTACGTTGTATTAGGTATTATAAGTAATCTAGAGGTGATTTAAAGTATACAGGAGGATGTATGCAGATTATATGCAAATACTGCACTCTTTTATATTAGGGACTTGAGCATCTGGAAAGTGTGGTATCTGAGGGAGTTCCTGGAACTAATCTGCAGTTACCAAGGGACAACTGTACTATTGTACTTGGAAGTACTCATGTGGAGTCATATTGTATTGTTTCTTTGAGTCCTAATTCTGCCAACATGGCCTGGTACTTGCATTAATCACAGCCTTCTATCCTCTGAGTGCAGTAACAAGGCACAGGGCACTGAGTGCAGTAACAAGGCACCTGAGAGTGGAGGTACCCAGGAGGCAGGCACCCTAAGGTGGGAAAGGGACATATGTACAGAATCATGGCTGCATGTCCTGAAGGCTGGCTTAAGCCGTCAATGGCTGCCGGGCAGGGTCCAAAGCCCAAAGGAAGCCCTGTTACCTCTTTCACCCTTCCTGATGGCTCTGCCTCTGCCTTCAGCTGGGCGTGGGCAGGCCCTACCCACTGAGGCTCCAGCCCTTACCCACAGTGTCAGCAATGCAGCCTCCAGAGGATCTGCTCAGGCCCTGCCCACACACCCGGATGTTGACAGGGGCATGGCTCCAGCACCAGCTCTAATGGATAGTCTCATCGCTTTTAAAATAATGACCATGGGGCGTGGGCTGGCGAGAGCAGTGACATCACTTTCCTGCAATTCTGTGTCAGTTCCTGCTGCTTTTCTCTGTATCTTTGAATGACTGAAATAAATCTACTGGTTGGGTACATTTCCTGGAAGATTTCTGACATGTTCACATGTCTATCTTGGAATGTGGTCAGGAGAGCAATGGCTTTGGACTTAGAGGTTCTGGGTTCAAGATTCTGCTACTAGCTTGCTGTATGACTTGGACTAGCAACTTAACTTCTCCAGGCCTGTGTTTTCTCATTTGTACAATGATGGGAGGAACACCCTTGGTTTTGTAAAGGAATGGTGAGGACAAACTGGGATCTTATATCAGAGCCACTGTCTTAGTCAGTTTGGGCTGCTAAAACAAAGTTCCATAGATTAGGTGCCTTGTTAACAGCAGAAATATATTTCTCACAGTTCTGGAGGCTAGAAGTCCAAGCTCAGGATGCCAGCATGGTGGGGCTCTGGAGGGCTCCTAAACACCATTATTCGTCATTCATGCTTCTCAGAGCCCTAAGGAAGAGAGTGATTCCTTAGTTCAATTGTGAACTGCTCTTGCCACTCTGTACTTCCTCATGTAAAGAAACCAGACTTTACATCATGGGTGACCAGTCCCGCAGAGTTGTACAGAACCTCCCTTGGGGCCACAGGATGGCTGGATTCTGTCCCCCCATATACAAGGAGGTTATTGGGATAGGATTTCTCCCTGAAACGAGTGTGTATATTCAGAAAGCTAAAGACGACTTCCCATGGTCATCAGATCACTAGGCAGGAATGCTATTCTCCTGATGGATGTGTGGAAAGTATTCAATTCAATTTTGACCCAAAGCTCCAGGCATTGGATTAGGAAATGCCAAACCCAAAATATTTAACTTTAGAATTTATGTTTTTAAAAAACCAAAATGAAAAATAATCTTAGAAGCAGCAAAATACTATAATGGAAATTTCCCTGGATGGGCAGACAAGGTGGTGAAGATGACAATGACGATGCTGATGGCCAGACACTGTGATGAGTATTTGTATTCATTATCTCCTTTAGACTTCCCAACAGCTCCATGCAGTTGGTTCTAGACTATCCAGATTATCTAGCTGAGAATAAAAAGGTCTGAGAGAGGTTAAGCAACTGTCCCACAGACACACAGCTAATCTGTGGTGTGGAAGAGATCTGCTGCCTGAGTTCAAGTTTGTCTTGGGCTCCAGACCCACAGGTCTCTGCTTTGCCTCTGACTCATTTTCTGTTATGGGTAAATGGCTGTCTTTGGACTGCGATGATCCCATCTGGAATATAAATCAGTTGGACCCTGTATTAGTCTGTTCTCATGCTGCTAATAAAGACATACCCAAGACTGGATAATTTCTAAAGAAAAGAGATTTAATGGACTCACAGTTCCACAGCTGGGGAGACCTCACAATCATGGTGGAAGAATGGAGAAGCAAAGGCACATCTTGCATGCCAGCAGGCAAGAGAGCATGTGCAGGGGAACTCCCCTTAATAAAACCATCAGATCTTGTGATACTTATTCACTATCAAGAGAACAGCACTGGAAAGACCTGCCCCCATGATTCAATTACCTCCCACCAGGTCCCTCTCACAATGCATGGGAATTATGGGAGCTACAATTAAAGATGAGGTTTGGGTGGGGACACAGGCAAACCATATCAGACCCCAAGATCTCTTTTCAGCTCTAAAGTACTCTGATCCCTGTGTCTTGCATCTTGCAGAAGAAAATGATGTCTTTTCAGTGCCTTTTTTGTAAATAATATGACTGCATAGTTAGAGAATATGGGAGAGAGTGTCTCCTTTATTTTGAAGACATAACTGTGGTTTGGTGGAAAGAGTTCTGGACTAAGAGACAGGAGGCCTAGGTTTTACTTTTAGCTTTAATACCATATGGCCATGTGACTGGAGGAAGGCTGACTCTTCCAAACTTCAGTTTCTCTACCTGAGAAACGAGAAGCTTGGACAGGACTGGCTCTAGGCTTCTGTCAGCTCTGACATTTGGGCAAGGATGCCAGGCACCTCACCTACTGCTCCAGATGTCCCAGGAGAGGTTTCCATGCAGGATTTCAACTTGCTGAAAGCACATGTGTCTTTCCTAATGAATGACTGGGATTCCTTCACAGGTGAAAATCTCAAAAACTCTGGGAAAGTCTCTAATGTCAGAACAAACTCATCTTCCTTGTATGATAAAACCAAGATCTTTCCTCTGGTTGATAATATGCAGAGACAGAGGTCTTGTCATAGTACTTGGACTAGGGGACAAGCAAAAGGACCACACAGGAAAGGTTTTTGGTTGTTGCTTAATAAAAGCAACAATAAGGTTTTGGAAAGGTTTTAATTCATTGTTGATGTAGGAGGTAGCCAGGCCTGAACTTCTAGAAGATCCAAAGCTGGGGGCAAGTCACATGGCTGCATGGAGAGCTACCATGACCACCCTGGAACTGCATGTTTTCCCCTTTGTGCATTTAGCTAGCACTAGAGAGCCCCAATTCCTGTATCAACACCTATCCTCCCACCAGGTCTGACAACCACATGAAAGCAGGAGAGGCGGATTTATGCCTTAACAGCCCCAAGAACAAGCTTTGTGCACTGATAAAATCAGTGGCTGGCTTACAGATCACATCAGCCCTGGAGAAACTGCTTCATGATTTGACAAGGCTGCTAAAGGCTGTTTGCATTCTGTGAGTCAGGTCCGAAGCAAAAGGAATACACAGAAGAAGATGATTATGGGTGTTTTGAAAACCTGCCCCTTCCTGCCCGCCTGGGACAATATTTACAAAGCAGACATGCAAACAAGCAGACCTTCTTTTTGGGTTTAAATTCCCTACTGAGCCAGGCGGTTCCCGTGCTGGGGTGCTTGCCCAGCACTAAGTTAGGTGTTTAAAAAACGCATTTGCCAGCCAGCTGCCTGCCTTCCCTTTGGTGATTACTGTGTGGTTAGGAAGCTCAGGAGTAGTGTTGCTCTTGCCTGAGTAAGATACAGATTCTTTTTAAGGGAAAACATTCCCAAGGATGTACACTGTTGACTTAAATTACCTTGATTATTATGTTACTTAAATACATACAAACATAAAAACTAGGTATAAGTTCCTCAACTTATAGTTCTTACACATCTATAAATCTAAAACAAATTTACAAATGATATGCAAACAAAACTCTAACATGAATCAAATTTAAATTGTTAACATGAACTTGATATGCCAGATCTACCAATCTGGCTTCACAGGAAATAGTTTTATCTCTCCATTTTGCGTTTCACTTGTTTTGGTCTCGGCTTATTTAATTTTGTGTATAAAGGACCATTGTTTGAGTCATCCTGTGTCATTAACAGTTTTTTTTTTCCCCCAGTTTTTAACACTGAATTCATATTAGGCCACTAAATTATTATTTTATTAAGTTGGTTGCTATAAAAGGAAATCTCCCAATACCTAACACTAAAAGAAATTTCAGATGCTGGTTAATGGAATATTCTACACTGTCTACTTACGTACAGGTACTGAATAATTGAACACTGGTGAGGGCAAAGGCAAGGTATGTAAAATGCGTCTGAGAGCAACCAGAATATCCTATAACACATTTTATTGGGGAGGCTGGCATGCCCATACCAACATATGTCATGTGATGACTCAGTTCTTCTACCACTTAATTCTAATTACTGTGGAAACTTTTGAGGTGCCCAGGCATTGTGTGACCTTAACTTGGTCCAAGGTATTCACTAACACAGACGGCACTGAAATTCTGTGCAGCACTTCATTACAAGGGCTTATCCAGTTGATCTAGAAGAAAGGCTTGTATGACAGAGCCCTTGAGAATGTGTCCAATTCTGAAAAATATTCTAAGAGAAGTTCATGGTGAGCGCTCATAGAAGATAAAGGTCTCCTTGCAATGTGGGACCGCCCAAGAGAACAATTTTCTTCCAGGAACCAGGAAAGAGGAGATGGGGATGAGTTTGTCCATTTGATCATTTATTCACTAAATATGCATGGAATCCCACCTGTTTTACATACCTAGCAGAGGGGATGGGGAAAGGGTCGTGGTAAAATTCATATAATTGCTCCCCTGGACAGCTGCTTGGGAGAGTTTGAAAAGCTCTTTGCAGTTGCTTTCTGAACTAGATTATAAGCTCCAGAAGAAAATTAATCTCTAACATTTGGAGTTGCATGACACTTTATGCATAGTGTTTTACTGTTTAATCATCTGCTCACTTTCTAGTTTTCTTTTCAAGTGACCGTCTATTTCTGGGAATTAAGTCCTAAGACGGATAAAAGTTTGTCACTTTTGAGAATAGTCTTGAGGATGTGCAGAAGCCTTTAAGGTCCCTAGTTCCTCCAGAGTGTGTGTTAGATGAGATAATCATCTGCATGTCTAAGTCCCGCTGTGTTTAGGATAGAAGAGCCTCAGTTTACAACACAAAGCAACACAAGAAATAGTGCGTGGAAGTCAACTGGTGATCAGTGTCAAATCAGTGTCAGAAACAAAAAGTATTACGAGTTTGGGTGAGAGACTACAATTGTGGGATGGGCTTTCTCAAAAGAGGTTTAGAGAAAAGGTGGGACTAGATGCAGGATAGGTGAGAAATAAATTATAGAGAGGAGGGAAGGGGGCATTTCAGGTTGAAGGAAGAATGGAGACAAAGTATCTAGAGAGAATTTTTTTTTTTTTTTTTTTTTTTTTTTTTTTTTGAGACAGGGTCTTGCTCTGTCACCTAGGCTACAGTGCAGTGGCACAATCATAGCTCACTGCAGCCTCAAACTTCTGGGCTCAAGTGATCCTCCTACTTCAGCCTCCTGAGTAGTTGGGACTACAGGTGCATGCCACTACACCCTGCTAATTAATTTGTATAGAAACAGGGTTTCACTATGTTGCCCAGGCTGATCTCAAACCACTGGCCTCAAATGATCCTCCTGCCTTGGCTTCCCAAAGTGTTGGGATTATAGACATGAGCCACCACACCTGGCCTGAGGAGAGGATATTTGTAAGAACTGGAGGGAGGATAAGTCTGGAAAGATAGATTGGATCCAAATTTTGGAGGCCTTGGAGGCCAGAACAAGAGTGTGCATGGTACTGTAGTCAGTGGGAGCCACTGGATCAACTGTTGAGGGACAGTAAGACATCATAGCTAAAGGCTGTCTTAAAAACATTGAGTCATCAAAAGGTTATCAGCCAGCACAGTGGCCTTCATTTAAAACATTTTCTTTCCATTTCAATGTTTCTGTCAGTGCTCTGCCATTGCACTGACGTTTATGAAGTCCTGTTTGTAGTAGGAACAGTTGATAGGTTGCTGCGATTGTGTCCTGATGTTTGTAGGCACCTGTGTCCTCTGGAGAGAGCATGTGTCCGGGACCACTTGTCTGCAGGCTCCTGCTGGCAGTGTCCACTTGATCTTCCCTCTCTCTGTCTCCTCTCTCTACCCATTGCAGCCCCTTGCCAAGCTTCATTCTAAATATAATACTTAACCCAGGATTTGTGGGCAGTTTATAAAACTCCTTGACACTTGTGTCACTCTTAGTAACCCTTTGAAGTCAGGAGACTAGGCTAGGTATTTTTCTCTTTATAGATGAAGCTAAAGCTCAAAAGGGAGAACTAAGTCATCCAAGATCACCATGGCCTATTAGTATCCAGCATATTAGGAATGGTGAGTGGTGCATAGACGCTGACCAACAAGGCGGCAGACCTGATGCTGGGGATGGCCCACCTGCAGACTTCTACCGCTGAGACCCTCACAGCGGTAAATGAAAGGTATTACATACAGCCCAGCTGCCTCCCATTGCCCCCACTTAGGCGGCTGCATCCTTGATCTGGGAATCTGCCTCCCATTGCCCCCACTTAGGCAGCTGCGTCCTTGAGCTGGGAATATAAACTGGCATCAACCAGCCTCCATCCTAACTTCAGGTCGGCAGGCAGGATTCTAGCAGCACCCATAGAGCTGACCCATGAGATTCACAGCATCTACCTATAACACACCTGTGAAAAATAACAAGCCAGGATACAGTGGTATCATCACAGATGAATAAATTATATAAAAAACAAAAGACAAAACTTAGGCCCACGAAAATGTTATGGAACAGAAAAGAAGGAAATAACCATAGCATGGAAAGGTAGAGAAAAATAAAACACAAAAAATTGTTACAGGAAATAGAAGTAGTTTGGATAGCATCTGCTTTGAACTATCTGCAGTAAAAAAAAAAATCAATTCTATGAAATAAGAGATAACAGGTTCAAGCGAAACAACATATGGGGAAGCTAAAAAAAAATACCCATAAAGAAGCCAACAATGGGCTAGGATGGTTTAAAGCAGAAACAGAAAAAATTAGAAAGTAGAACTGACTCTGCTAAAAATTGTCAGTGATTTAATTGATCAACACCATATGCTGCTGTCCCAGAATTGCAGAGAAATAGAAAGAAATGCCAGTAACTGGGGACAATATGATAAATACGAATGCTCGAGGATGAAGAAACAAGAGTAAGTTATTGATTTTTCTTACATTACTTACTTGTAGTCAGATGTGGGGATTTGCACAGTTTCATATAATGCTTGTGAAAATATCAATTGTATTGAAAGATTTAAAAATGGTTACTATATTAAAGCCAGCAATTTCACTTCTGACACCTGATGTTAAAGACTTTATCAGGGAAGAGCACAGGAATGCCTCTACAATAATTTTTATTATAGTGATGTTTATAATAGTGAATAACTGGAAACCTCCCAAATGCCCAGCTGTAGGGGAAAGGTTGAGTCAATTATTGTGTTTCCATATAATGTAATCATATGTAGCCATTTAAAATCTTGCAAAATAATGTTTATTTATACGGGAAAATGTTCATATTGTGAAGTCAGCATTTGAATCTATCTGAGACAGAGTGCTACTATTAAATATTTCTTCAATCAACTAGAAGAAAATATAACAATTCCATTTCTATCAAGTGTGAATTTCCTTTTGCGGAATTGTTCTGGATGAAACTGATAGGTTAATTTCATGGTACTGCTTAACAAATTGCCATACATTTAGCGACTTAAAACAACACCAGGTTGTTAGTTCACAGTCCTGTGGATAGGAAGCATGGTGCAGAGTGACAGAGTTCTCTACCCATGGTGTCACCAGGCTGAAATCAAGGTGTTGGCCAGGCCCAGTTCTTGTCTAGAGGCCATGGGGAAAAATCCACTTCTGGGCCCTTTCTTGTGGTTTGCTGAATTCATTTCCTTAAGCTGGTAGGACTGAAGTTCATTTCCGTGTTTGTTGTTAGCTGGGGGCTGCTGTAAGCACACAGAGACCACCTGTACTTCTTGCCATGTGTTCCCCTCTGTCTTCAAGTCAACAATTGTACAGCAAATATTGTTTGTGCTTTGAGTATCCAGGTTCTCTTTCTGCAACCAGCCAGAGAATACTTTCTTCTTTTAAAGGGCCCATGTGGTTAAGTCAGATTCACCTGAATAATATCTGTATCTTAAAGTCAACTGATTTGGGACTTTAATTACATCTTCAAAATCTCTCTACTGCAGTACCTACATTAGTGTTTGATTGGGTAACTGGGAGCAAGGTATGTGTGTAAACTGGGAGCAAGGTATGTGTGTATACCACGTTCTGGGAATCTTGGTGGGGGGATCTTAGAATTCTGCCTGCCACACAATTGATAAATTGATTTTTTTTTCTTAACTAATAATATGGATGTGCAATATTGTGACATTATGGAGACCAGGCTTCCTAAGATTTCATAAAGTCTTATGAAGCAGAAAAAGTCTTACAAATATAGCCTATAACTACGTTTCCCTTTTGATTTGGGTAAGATTGGCTTTGAACTCCCCTGAAGGACAACTTTCCATTTCCTTTTTTGAGTCACCTGTGTTCTTAAACTTGTATTTAAAATGGCTCACTGACTTGGCTCCTTGAGAACTTGTCTGCTCCTTGTCTATTCATTTATCCACCCACTAGTCTCTCCATCTACCAAATCACCCACAGTATATCCATCCATGTCATCCATTCAACAATCTACTCATTCATCCATCCATTCATCCATCCACCCATCCATCCATCCATCCATCCAACCAGCCACCCTCACATTCGGCTATCCATCTACTCTTCCAACCATCCGGCTGTCCACCCAGCAACAAAATTACAATTTCCCCATCCATTTGCCTACTCAACCTTCTGTTCATTCATTTGCCTATCTATTTACCAACCTACCCATCACCCAGACATCATGCTTCTCATTGATTTAATAAACTGCTTTGAACTCTAACTACATGCTGGGTCTTGTAGTAGACACCAGGATACTAGGATAAAGTCTCTTCCCCCAACCTACTTATTGTCTAGTGGAGAAATGAGACAAAAAAACTAAATAGATAGAATTCACATGAAAATTCATATAATACAAGAATGTCACGTGGTTTAGGAGCCCAAACTGGGGTAGGAAGTTTCTCTGGAAGTTGTGAAAAAAGATACATAAACTGGCCCTTGGAGGATAAGCAGTTGTCCAATCCTGAATGAAATCCTGCAAGTTTTTACTGCATCCATCATGGAGCCTGGAGATTGCAAGTGTTCTCAGTCTCTATGAAGGTGACATTTTCCCAGTGTGACTGATGTACTGTAGAAATTACAGAGCACAGTCCTGGAGGGCTGGATTGATGGCGTTGATTTTGCTCTCTTCTGGATATGGTCAAGTGATAATGACAGGGAAGATTGAGACATGCCAGAGGCAACCTTTCCAAACAGACAGTGATGAGCGTCTCATTTTAAATCACACTTCCTGTGAGCCTGGTTTATTTTATTTATTTATTATTCATTTATTTATTTATTTATTTTGAGACAGAGCCTCACTTTCTCTTACCCAGGCTGGAGTGCAGTGGCACAATCTCAACTCACTGCAACTTCTGCCTCCCGGAGTCAAACGATCCTCCTATCTCAGCCTCCTGAGCAGCTGGGGCCACAGGTGCTTGCCACTATGCCCGCCTAATGTTTTCTATTTCTTTGAAGAGATGGGGTTTCACCATGTTGCCAGGCTGATCTTGAACTCCTAAGCTCAAGAAATCTGCCCACCTCAGCCTCCCAAAGTGTTGGGATTACAGGCATGAGCCACCACATCCAGTCCATGAGCCTGATTTAAACCTGGTCCACAAACACCTGGCTTTCTCTGGTATAATTTGACCAGTTGCTTTGAGTGCCAGAGAATTTACATCACTGTGCATGGGAGCTCACACTCAGCATGGTTTTTGCTTTGACTCCACGTCCTGGTTTGTTGTTTTTAGGGAGGGGCTTTCTCTCTGTGTTGCCCAGGCTGGAGTGCAGTGGCTATTCATAGGCATCAACATAGCACACTACAGGGCCGAACTCCTGGGCTCGAGCAAACCTCCTGTCTCAGCCTCTCCAGTAGCTGGGATTACAGGCGCATGACACCGGGCTGGCTTGATGTCCTGTTTTAACCCGAGTTGTTTGTAGCCAGCTTTGGCAAACCTCTCAGGAGCATATTCTGCAGTGTTATAATTACCTGGGTGGTGGCCTGCATCTGGGGATCACTTAAATGCTTTCATCTTCAAGTCCATCTCAGGATAATTTCAATGAGAAGCTTCTAGGTCATTTCCATAGACTCCTCTTCCCCTCTTGTTTGTATTACAAACTTGTGTAAAAGAAGAGGATTTTGGAGACAGAGACTTGGATTCAAATCCTAGCTCTGCCATTAGTCAGTTGCACAGCCTTGTATACCCTTGCTAAGCCTCAGATCTCTCACCTGTATAATGGGCCCAACAGTACCTGCTTGAGGGCCTGCTGTGAGGATTTCTGGAGCTAGTGCATGTGAAATGCAAAGCACCTTTGTAAAGCGTAGTAACACACTCAGAAAATGGGAGCTGCTTTTGTGGTTGCTGTTACTGCAGTGATTCCCAGGGACATTTGATATTTTAAATTACATTGGAAGAATTCTCATATTTTTTTCACAGGCAGAATTGGCTCATGGATCAGACTAACCAGATTTATGGTTAAACATGTTTATAAAAAACATGAAGTCATGTTTTTTTAAATGCAGCAGGAAAGCAAATCATTAGGTCTAATTTGTTAGGCTGAGAAAAGACTGGAATGAAAGTGCTGTTAACAAACACTTAGCATAGGCTGGGCAATAATCACATGTGTTTTAGCTTGAAAGCTTCATGTGCCCTGTTGGAAGGGGTTGGGTCAGAGGCCTGTGATGGCTTCATTGAAAATGCAGAGTTGGAAATAGCCATCCCTACACTAGCATCATGCTGAAATCAAGGGGGATAGACTTCAAAAGAAATTTTGTGTTTTACATCACTGCCATGTTTTCCCTTTACAATGCATGATTAATTTTAATTTTACTAATGCATTTGTTTTTGTCAATAGAGGCAGAAGATGAGGAATGAAAATAAGAGCTAATAGTAACTATCCCACTTGACCTTGAGCAAGATATCCAATGCTTCTGTGACCAGAAGCTGGTCACTTCTGGGTTAATAAAATGGAAGCAATAATATCATCTCCTTCAAAAGGTTGTAGTGAGGGTTAAATGAGTTCATGCAGATGTGCTTAGAACAGTGGTTGGCACGTAGTCAGTGTTCAGCAGGTGTTAGCTGCCATCCTCATCATCATCATCATCATTTGTAATAGAAGCAGCAGTACTGTCTTTTTTTTTTTTTTTTTTTTTTTTTGACAGAGTCTCACTCTGTCACCCAGGCTGGAACGCAGTGGCATGATCTCAGCTCACTGCAACCCCTGTCTCCTGGGTTCAAGCGATTCTCCTGCCTCAGCCTCCCAAGTAGCTGGGATTGTAGGCACATGCCGCCACACCCTGCTGATTTTTGTATTTTTAGTAGAGACAAGGTTTCACTATGTTGGCCAGGCTGGTCTCGAACTCCCGACCTCAGGTGATCCACCCACGTTGGCTTCCCAAAGTGCTGGGATTACAAGTGTGAGCCACCACACCCAGCTGCAGCAGCAGTACTGTCGTAAGAGTAGGAACCTGAAGCACTCTAAAGGTGAAATCATTTCCTCAAGGTCCAATGGCAAGTGGAACAGTCCAAATTTGAACTTGGGCAGATGATTTCAGAGCCAGCAGTTTGAATTATGTTTTTCAAAATGATTTTGATGTTGTACAAGTAAGAATTAAAATTTATGTCAGTTACCAATATCTTTCCAAAAGACAACTTTGATCATTTTTCTCTCACTTAAAATCCACTAGCCCCTGGGCTTCTCAAGGGTGGAAGAGATGTTTCATTCACTGAAGTATCTCTAGTACCTGGCTCCACACCTGTTAGCAGCAAAGGTTTATTGATCAAAGCTGAGACACCCTCTCCCATCCCTAAAAGGATAAAGTCCAAACTCTTTGGCTTGACACCAGAGCAACCCACGGCTTGGCCACCATCTCCAGCTCAGCCTCGTCCCCAGCAGTTCTCTCTCTGCTCCAGCTAGGGCAGCACATTGGTCATTGATTCCTTGGCCTGAAAGATCCTCTTCAAGGTTCATATGTTCCTGACAATCTCCTACTCTTCCTTCATGATCCAGCTCGATGTCACCACCTCTTAGAATTCTTCTCCTGCCTCTTCCCTATTCCCCAAACCTCAGGGCAGAACGTATGGGTGCCTTGGAAGATTGCTCACTGAGGGTCTTCAGTTGTACCTCAAAGGATAGGTAGGCTTTGGGCCTGTGAAGAAGGGAAAGGTACCTTAGCCAGAGTGACAGCATAGGCAACACACAGACCTGGAGAATGAATGGCTCTCAGTGAGATTTCACTGATTCCTCCAAATCATTATTTTCTCCTGTGTGAGTTGTATTATTTCTTCCTCCCCATGCAGACTTAAATTCTAGGGTTGTGCTTTCTTTTTCTCTCTTTTTTTAAGAGATGGGAGTCTCACTTTGTTGGCCAGGCTGGTCTCAAACTCCCGGCCTGAGTGATCCTCCCATCTTGGCCTCCCACAGTGCTGGGATTACAGACATGAGCCACTGGGCCGGCCCTATGGTTGCACTTTCAATACAGGTGGAGAGTGTCCCTACTGCTTTTCCTGATCCCTGAGAAGGTCTTTCCAAGGAGATCACAGTAGCAATTCATTTCTTTGGAAAAACTGGTCCAAGTAAGGAAAACATGCCATATATACCTTATGGGTAAGACAGTAGAGAAACCACTGACCAGGATGCTGGGGGAACTGCATTCTTATCCAAACTCTGTCACTCACTAACTTTCAGACTAAAGGCAAATGCCTCAGCCTCTCTGCAATTAGGTTTCTTCATCTGAAAAATGGGTATCATGTGGCCCGCCTGGCCCAATTCCCAGTGCTGTGGTGAAGACCAGATGAGCAACACTCTGTCTCTATCTAGCTATGAGACATTGGGAAAGGCATTTAATTACTGTACCTTGAATTCTTTGGTCATGAAAATGAGGCCAAGAATGCTTTCCAGATCATTTGGCTATGAGGATTAGATGAAGTAACATATGGAAAATGCACAGTACAGTGCCTGGTATATAGTAGATATTCAATGGATATTCTTTTATTTTTTCCTTCTTTCCTTCCTCTCTCCCTTCCTACTTCCCTTCTTTCTTTCCTCCCTCATTCCCTCCTTTCCTCCTTCCTTGCCTCTCTCATTCCTTCTCCTTTGTTTCTTAGTTATAACTCTCATTAAAGAGTCTAAGTCTGTGCCTTTTTAAAAAAGTAAAGATCATAGTGAGATATTATTTGGAAACCCAAAGAAATATGATATTTTCCAAGTAGGAGGGAAAAGATCCAGCTTTTTTCTGCCCTGGGAGCTCCAGAAGTTTAAGGCAAAATGATAAACATGTCAGAATGACTTCTTTATTTCTATTTATAATCTTTGTCATACAGCTTGGTGGATGGTGAGGTGCTTTTTCCAGCATAGAAACTTTCCTTGGCCGAGGAAAGGCAAGAATAAATACTTTTCCTGGGATGAATCCATTACCGGTGCCCTCTTTCCAATATCCCTCCAGATTGAAATTTATGCTTAAAAATCCAAGTGAGTTAAGAGAGACTGTGACTTTCTAAAGCAAACTCTTTTGCAATGCTATTGTGCTGTGAAAAGTCAGCGCTATTTTTTTTTTTTAAAGTTGTGATGGCTGCGTGTGGATTTCAGGGAAAAGTGGGTATATGGTAACCCTGAAGAATTATATCAGATCAAGACCACAGGAGAAACTTTCCCATCTCTGCAGGGCCCATTAAGCCCTAAATGCTTCCCTCCTCTGCATCACCACCCAGTGGTGGTTGAGGCAGGCTAGGCTAGCTCCCACTCACAGTTTTCCAGGGAGCAGAAAGCTCCGAAATCAAAGAAATGGGTCCTTGAGGGAGGCAGGAAAGTTGTCTGTCTGGACGTTTCTTCTGATCCCTGTCTGCTTCCTACTCCAGGGCCTCCTGCAGGCAGGAGTCTATACTATCACTAGGATCTTATCACCTCTCTTCTCCTTGCTTAATTTCTGCACCACCTAGGCCAGTCCTCCCACAAATAAGCCACAATTCCTGGTCCAGGTCAAGTTGCTTCTCCTCTGGGAAGCCTTCCCTGATTACTCCAGATATCAGAATTTTCTTTCCTGGAATCTTCAAAAGATTGAATCGTCTCTGCTGAATGATCTCCTTCAACACTCTAACCTGACCCCATCAGCTGGATTGAAATTTTTCTCGTATATGTTTGCATGAGGAAGGGTGGGGATGGGTCTCAGGATGGGCACTGGGAGAGGAGACAGGTCAAACGAGTGTGAGAGGACATTGTGTCCTTGTACCTGCACAGCTCCAAGCCTAGCAATGAGCACAAACCAGGTGAGCAATGAGCACAAACCAGGTGACCAGGAGTCATTAGGAGCCTCCAGTGCACCCTTACTCTAGGAGAGTAACTGCAAACAAAGCAGGAGATGGGGTTCTCTCTCCTCAGGCTTCAGCACAGAGATCTTATTTATATGCCTGAACAGAGTAAAGATAAGTCTATTATTATATTTTTATATTTGTAATATATACTTTGCCTACTTCCAGAAAAGAATGGAGTTGGCTGACAGTAAAGAGTTTATAACAAGGCTATTTATATAGAAATAGAAATGGAAAGCCATGGTGAAGGAGGAAGGAGCTAAAATGATGACACATTAACTGATGTAATTATTATGATTATAAACAGCGTGGAGCTGGGGATGCGGAAGGCTGCCCTGGAACATGTAGTGTCCATCATTTGAAGGAGAAGTGGGGAGAAAGTGGCTCAAATAATTGGATATTGCTTATAGGAGAATAGGATTTGCATAAATAATGTGAGAGTAGGCTGGGCATAGTGGCTCATGCCTGCAGTCCCAGCACTACACTACTGAGAGGACGAAGTGGGCAGATAGCTTGAGCTCAGGAGTTCAAGACCAGTCTGAGCAACATGGCAAAACCCCATCTCTACAAAAACAACGACAACAAAAAATTAGCCAGTCATGGTGGTGTGTGCCTGTAGTCCCAGCTACTCAAGAAGCTGAGGTGGGAGGATCACTTGAGTCCGGGAGGCAGAGGTTGCGGTAAGTGGTGATTTCATCACTGCACTCCAGCCTGAGTGACAGAGTAGGATCCTGTCTCAAAATAATAATAATAAGAAGAAGAAGAAGAAGAAGAAGTAAGTAGAAGCAGAGAGGATTATGGGAACATTTGGGGGTATGTAGCTGACTGTGAGGATCCTGACAACTGCTGCAAAGATGAGCAAGAACCTTAATTTAGGAGGCTGTGGTGGCAAATTGTGGCTTTATTCTTGGATGGTTGTGTTTGGTGCTTCTGGGTCAATTTTCAGGCAATATTTAATTTTTCAGTGAGATCTATGACTTGCTTACATGCACCACTTCTTGTAAAAATTATATGATCGGAGCGTATATATTTCCATTTTGGCGATAGGTTGTTGGCCAGTTAATGTAAAAGGTTTCAGTGTTTCTTAATTATTTAACCTCTCTGGGCGTTCGTCATCTTATTTATATGATGTGGATAATAGCATTTTTCCTATTTCACATGGTTGTTGAGAGGATCCGATGGAATGACTAGTTGAAAGTGTTTGTAAAAGTCAGGATAAGTAAAGCAATGCTGCAGGAACAAACGACCCCCAAATTTCAGCAGCTTACTACAAAAAATATGTATTTCTCACTCATGTTCATGTCCAGTGTGGGTCAGCAAGGAGATACTGTCTCTCACAGTCATGCAAGGCCCCTTGCTGGAGAAGCTGCACCTCCATATGTGCTTCCACTATCACGAGGGCAGAGGAGAGGGAGCATGGTGCATCATACACTGGCTCTTAAGACTTCACATGTGTGACATATGTCACTTCTACTCATGTATCATCAGCCAAACCAAGTCACATGGCCATAGTCTCACTTGAAAAGGGGCAGGAGAAATGCAAACTTACCATGGGCCCAAAGGAGAAGAGAATCAGAGTATTTGTGGACAGTTTTAATTTTGGCACAAACTTGAAAGTACTTAGAATTTGCCCCAAAAATATATGAATATTTTCATTCTCCAAGCAGCTGTATTTGTATCACAACGGAAGTCCTGAACTCTAAGCTGCAGGCAGCATTACTGATGTCAGAATAGCTCATCCGTTTCAACAGGTCAACTCCACGATGTAGCAGTGGTCCAAACTGAAGCCAGTGCGCCACTTACTAGCTACTGCAGAGAGACTGGAGAAGTGTCACCTCTTGCCAACTCCCATTGATTGTTGGTGGCTTCTGGGAGATTTGTGTAAAGGATTGGATCTGGGGCTTGAAGAGAAAGAGTTGCAATTGACTAATAATGTCTAACATGGGAACAAGAAGTGGGAAGCGGAAGCCATTGCCAGGCTTTTGTCGTCCTTAATCAATTGCATCACTCAGAGGGCGTCACAGTAGCTGACGAAAGGATTTGCCTACAGAGATCCATCCTGGGGAGTGGCTTCCAAACTATTCTCCTCCCAGTGTGCATTCCAGGGCCAGTCCACAGCTTACAAAGGACCAGGCTATGTCTGCATTGTCTCAGGTTCAGCCCAGCCTGGGCATCTTCAGTCTTCTTTGGCTGTACCAGGTAACACATCTTTCTAGAGACCCTGAGAGAATGCCATTTTCTGAGTTTCCACAGGCTAGCCAGAAAGGCTGTTAAATAACTCACCCAGCCAGTTATTTCCAAAAATACCCAGTCCTATTTTTAAAATGGAGGATTATATAATTCTTCAACTGGCCTCACTCATTTCCCTTTTTGCTTAGATGCCATGGCTGTCAGAGTGTGGTTAGGATCTCAGGCAGCCATGTAGAGGCACAGGATTTGAAATCTGCAGCCTCATGAGACAGGAAGTTGATTCCACTCATGGCAGGGTTGGGTCCTGTCTAGTGGATGGTCACTCTTAGGGATGGTTCCAGATGTCTTGCTGGGTTCGGCTTGCTTATGTTTGCTTTAATCATGATGCCAGTAGTGTGGTTCAGGAGTTGCTTTTCATCTGGGATCTTTGTCATATCCGTTAATGTCTTGATCATGACAAGATGTGACCTGGAATGGGAACACTGGTACAATTCCTCAAATTTATGTTCACCGAGACCAGTGACAGCACGCCCTGTATATTCCCCCTTTACCCTCTACAGCATTCATAAACAGAAATTGGGGACTTTAATCATTTTAAATGACGGGCTAGATTGCTTTCAGCCTATTTTGTTTAAAGGAGGAAAGAAAGGATCTTCTCTTAGAGAAAGAGGAAGGGAATGGGGGAACATTTATTAAGCACTTACTTTAGGCCCACGCCAGGTATTTCTTATACATTATGACATTGATCCTCATGAATATCCTTGAGCTATAGGTCTCAATAGCCCTATTTTGTGGATGGAGGAAACTGAGGCTCAGTTAAGTCGGTTGACTTGGTCACTTGGTCACAATAGGACAGAGTCAGGATTCAAAGGCAAGTCTGTCTGAAACCCTTCGACTTCTGCCCAACCAGAGAATTGAATTGTAGACCTCTCAAAGTGGCCAGCATGACAAAGGTGGGACAGTGAAGCTCAGCCAGCCTTTCTTTTGCCCATGTTAATCTTTGATCCTCGGCTAAGGTCACAGCTCCTGCTCTGGACTGTTCCAGAATTCTGTGGGGCTGTGCAAAAACATGCCAACTCTTCTGTCTCCCTCTCTCTCTGAGTTGGATGTTTCTTTTCCCTGACTGATTTTCCTCTATTTAATCTGGAATTCTCCGGGGCAGTGGTATTCCATGGTAGTGCTGCTACCCAGACTGGTCAGAGGAAAGTGGGCAGCCTGTTCCTTATAAATACCATGAGTCACATGTCTTCCCAACTGCCAAAAATATTCAAGCAGAGCCCAGTATTCCTTTGGCCTGCATAAATTTTCTGAGGACTGGTAGCACAGTGTATCCTTTATATTCATAGATGCATGTGCTTTCCTGGGGTCTTCTTAGCTTAGGAACCTGGTTTTTGATGGGTCAAGGTTTTTTCCTTGATTCATCCAACCTGAACCACAGTCAGCATCATCAGTTACAAGGAGTAGCAGTGGATCCCAGCATAGGATGTGGATTCAGGAGGGCTGGCTTAGCTGCTGACTAGCCAAGTGACCCTGAATCCCCTCAACTTTCTGATCCTCAGTTTCTGAGTCTATAAAAGGGGGTAATAATAGTTATTAAGGACACAGGCTATAGAAGCTAATAGATCTGGATTGAATTCCCAAGGATGGTGAGAACAGGTAACTGTAGTTAAGTCCCTCAACCTTTTCAAACCTCAGTTTTCTCACCTATTATAGAAAGGAAATTATAATAATACTTAACCCATTGGGATGCTGTACACAGCAAATGAACATAAACATGGGAACACTTAGGACAATTTCTGGTATTTATTAAATGTTAAATATGTTTTGAATATTACTATTTCATGTTATTATTAACTAATTTACAAGGTTGCAGTGAGGATCAAATAAACTAAAAATGTGAAAGTGTCTGATACAGAGTTTGGAACCCAAAAGATGCTTCAAAATATTTGCACTTCATCAGAAAGATGTGAAACCTTCGAGAAGGCAGTAGTTGGAAAGGAACTGTTCAAACAACAGGCTCTGTGCTGGTTGCTCAGAATTTAGAGATGAGCTTCACTCATTCCACTAGCCCCTTGGAGCACATAATCTCACAGAGAAATAGCTACTGGCAGGATGGCAGTATGAGGAGACAGACGACTCAGAGGAATGAGGGAGTACGGAGCATGGGAGACTCATTCTTTCCTGGCTTATTGCATTCAGGAACCTTAATTTCTGTTTTATTCCCAGTGGTTTAATCTACCAGTGCTGTCAGTGGCCAGAACGAGAAGCAGAGGTCACGTTATAAAAGGTCATGTTAGGAAGTTATGACCCATATATATATATATATATGAGCCATGGAAAGCGTTTAGGCAGGAGAAAGGATGAGTACAGGTGCATTCTGGGAAGATAGTTCTGGCAACTACATGGACTGGGTAGAACTAGGTAGATAAAAGCAGGGAGATAGGCAGGGAGGCTTTTTCCATCAACCAGGTGAAAATAATAGGGTCCAAAAATAGAAAGGCATATTCAAGAAGCCTATGAGAGATGAGTAGACAGGTTCATCCAAGAAGACAGGCTAAAGGGTTGCCACTCAATCAGACTGTGAGAGGGGACAGTGTGAGGGAGAGGGAATGAGGTCTTTGGTGGAGAAAAGACCTTTGTGAATCCCTTACATCTCTTTCCCTCCATTGGAACTTCCTCTACTTAGATGTGCCCATGGGCCATTGAACAGGTTGGGGCTGAGAGGAGATGGAGGACTGCCTGAAGGCACAGCTCTGTGTGTCAAATCGCTGAAAGGGACTCTCAGGAGAGTCTCCCCTTGGAATTAGAAAGGTATGCATGTCAGGAGCTCTTGGAAGCACTTGAACTTTCTAGAGGCCGCCATGTTGGAAGGCTGTTGTTTGCCATTGGGCACCTGAAGAGTGACACAGCTGGTTTCCTTTTCCTCCTGGTTGCTGCACCTTGAGACTATGGTACAAGGATTGGATCAGTTCATCCTCAAGTGGAGAATAACTGGAAGTGTGTCAGTGTGTCCCAGTCTTACCTGGGATCTGATAGCCCCTGAAGCCATTGTACATCCAATTGGGTTTGACAGAAGCTCCCAGTCAAGACTGAAACTTTTATGCTTCTTGTGCACAGCTTCCTGGCTCCCCCAGATGTGTTTCCCATCAGTCCCAGTGCCGAGCCCAGAGCCTGGTTTTCTGCAGGCTCTCAGAGCATGGCTGTTGGCTGAATGCATGAGCCTCCCTGTTGTCTGCCCCTAGGGCCACCACCTCAGAGACCTTGCAGGAAGTGAGAGTGATTGATATTTGTAATGACCTCACGGTGTTTTGATGGTCTTCTCATATGTGCACTCACAGCTCTGTCCCTTTCCAACCCAAATCCAGCCTGTGCCAGGCATCAGGTCTGTGAAACGAGGGCCAGGTTCCCCTTGGTGTGGATTCATGAGCCTCCTTTTAAGCTGTCACTGTCCAGTTCTTGTGCAGGCTCTGTTTTCACAAGACCCAGTCTTTCTCCTCGATTTTCCACATGAAGGACAGAAAAGATTGTGAATAAGCTCAGAGCAGAAAGCTCTGATCTGACATTAGCAGTGTCAATACCACATTGAAAACAGTGGTTTGCCCAGTGATGGTGAACACTATAAGGTGGCTCGGTTTTTGTAGGACCCAGCACAGCTGCTTGGCTAATGATTTGGTTTTATTTCCTCCTCTCATGTTGTTTGTGGCATCAAATGAGGATATTTCCACTTTGAGAGTATCCCTCCCCCCAGCATGGTGCCATTTGGTTTATATGCCTTGATTGACTTCCATCTGCTGCCACATAGGACACCTCCTCACTCTTGAGCTTTTCAAACAGATGGTCAGAAATGAGAGCCAAGTTTGAGAAACAGTCAAACTAAGTGAGAACATGGGGCTGGGAGTCCAGGGGCCAGAATCCAGGCTTGGATGAGCTACTGACTGATTGTGTGGTCCTGAAAAATTGCTTAACGTTTCTGGGCATCTGCTAATTTGCACATTAAAAAAATAACAACAATAACAACAACAACAACAACCCACAATCATTTCTTACGCTAAGATTTAAATGGGAGAGAACAGGGTTTCAGGAAGGGAACTGGGGAAACGGTTTGTTTGAATTTCTTGTTGAAATGAGAGTATGCCTCTGTTTACACCCCTGGGGAGTCTCGGCCTGTGTGGTTTTTACAGATATTTGTATGTGTTAATTCCCCTTGAGCTAAGTACAAGTCATTCCATTGATGGCAACTAGCTTCAGACACAGTTGGAGTCCCCAGAGGGTTGGCCAGGAGCAATGCGTGTACCCGTATGAGGCCTTTGGAGATGATGCCATCAGTGAGAGGAATCTGCCCTGGTATTCCAGGGCCAGAATTAGTTGGGACATGGATGGAGACTTGGAATCCTGTGGCAACCACAGGGGTTTCCTGATATGGCTCTGCAGGGAATTCTCAGTCTTAGCTTAGCTTTCCAACAGGTCCGCTTTCTCCTCCAGACCCTGGGGACCCAGTCCCTTTCCCCTTCTATAATCCTCACACCACCCACGCCATCACTTGGGGTCTCCTGTCCTGAGACTAGATATGAGGAGGCCCCATTTTCCCAACTCAACCCCGATGGTGGGTTCCAGCTACACCAGGTATGGGTAAATCTTAACAGGTTTACTAATTTTTAAGATAGGGAGAGGCGATAAGAATGTTCTGTGAGTTGTATATTTGGACTGAGGTCAAAATGAAGGCACTTCCAGAGGTGAAATGACGAATACAAGAAAAAAAGACTATGGCTCTTTCTTTCACATTTACCATGCGCAACAGACCAGGTGTGTGAACTCTCTCATCCACCTGTAAACTATCCCTGTCTCACAGATGGGAAAACTGAGCACCGCTGGTAAGTGATAAAGCTGAGATTTAACCCCCACTGTGCAGACCCTAAGACCCCAGCACAGCATCAAGAAAGGGCCTGGTCAATGCCTTCCTGAACTTGGTATGTCTGAAGCACTGAACTCTCCCTGCTATTGGGGCTATAAGTCTTTTCTTTAGCCTGGGACAGCAATTAGGCTTTGTCTTGCTTATCAACTCGAGTGAGAAGGACCATGAAGGCACGCTGAGGGGCCCTGGGGACAGGTGTTGTGTTTGATGAGTGACATCTGCCTGGAGTTTGAGAAGGGGAAGTGAGGGATGTTTGCTTTATGTTTCGTGGCTGTGCTATAACATGCGAGGCAGTCTAGCCCACAGCTGCAGCTCCCCCACCCTCTCCTGCTGGTGCTTACCCACAGTGCCACCTGCTCTTGGCCTCTGGAGGCACATGGTCTTTTCTTGTTTGGGCCTCAGATTCTCATCTTTTGGGCTTCTGGGTGAAACTGTCACCAGGGCAGTCCCCTCTGTCACAGTCTCAACTGGCATCCCTGAGGAGTTCTGCTTGTTGCTCCTGTCCTCGCCTCTTAAGACCCAAGAGGACAGTCTCCAGCATCCTCTGCTCCAGACCTGCAGCCTCTTGCCCCATGAGCACTTGGAGTCATCCATGTCCCCAGCCGCTACACCTCAATTCAACACATCTGGATATTCTGGCCTCTTTGTTTGGAGGGGAGGGGGCAGGAGGTCTGCACCTTATTCTGACATCAGCAGCCTGGTCCAACAGGGTGGCAGGTTCTTTAATATTGTCTTGATTCACTAATTTACATTTTATAAGTAGTTTGAAAGATGGTTACTAAATAGGAAAGACTCATTATCTCTTGTCTTTGATTCTTCCCACCTCTTTGAGCTAGGTAGGGTGGCTGCTTACGTTTCTGGTTCCCACATAGTAAGCAGACTATTGGGAACAGACTCAATAGGCCCACCTCTCTCCAGCTCAGAACATGACCTCACAGGGCCTGTGGCAGAAGCAGTGTTTTCCTATGTTTGGACTCAGCTTTTATCATCAGATTGGGACATATGAAGTTCGGGAATATTCTTTAGCTGTGAACTGTGAGATTGAGTAAAATAGATCCTTTGACCCCCATTTGGGTCTGCATGTATTCCCCACCAGCTAAAAAGGGAAGAAGGGAGTGTCATCAGCACCCCAGGCTGCTCACGTCTTATCTATGGGCTGTCATAACAAACCTGTGATGTACATTTGAGTCTAGCCCACAGCTGCAGCTTGGTATCACCATTTATAGATGAAGATAATAACTAAGAATTAACTGTGTACTGGGTGGGCATTGTATCACTATGAAGTGTGTGTGTGTGTGTGTGTGTGTATGTGTGTAAAACTTCATTTAATAACTCTCACAACAAACCTATGGTAGTATTACCTTCTATTTATAAATGAGGAAATTGAGGCTCAGAAAGGTTAAATGATGTGTCAAAAAAACACACAGTAGGAAATAGCTGAACCAGGATAAAAATGTACAATTCCTAACTTCAAGGCCCAAGCCCTTTCCCCCACCCTCGGTGAAGCAGGCATTATTTTCTCCTCTTATTCTTGTAAATGTTAATAAGAATTTCCAGGACAGGGCTGGGCTAGAAAGGCCTCTGTCTGACCTGCTATTTAAACCACTCTAAATGCTGAGCATTGGCCAAGCCACAGCATGCATGGCCATGGTTCAAACAAGTAAGCAAAGCCATTGCGCCTTCTCATTAGCATCTGGGAGGAGAACAAAAGTGAGAGAGGCAAAGTGTCCATCAGTGATTTCACTTTGAAGCCAAGGCCCTGGATTTGCATCTGGCCAGATCTCTCAGATGTCGTTCAGGGCACAGAAGGGGTGGCAAGTGCAGGATGACCCCTCAGGCTTTAAGAATGCTCCCCATTCCCCAACTAAGATCTGCAGATAGCCCTCCTGTGCCGTCCTCTGACCATCACAGACTGCCCGAGGGCACATTTGTCTGTTATTGCCCAGACAACAGAAACATTTGAGATAAAGAAAAGATTGTGGGCACCTGGCCTTCTCTGTTTGTATGACATACAGACTCACCTTTTAGACTCTCACACCTACAATTGTACAAGTTGTTACTTAGGAACTTCACTGTCTGCACGTCTTTCCTTCTTCTGTGCAACTCCATCCAATCATTTTCATTCATTTAGTGTTAACCAAGCACCTTCTGTGTGCTTAGGCTGCTTTATGCACGGTAGGGAATTAAAAATATATGTGATCCTACTCTCAAAGATCTTATATTTTAGATACTATTGCATTTTCTCCAGATGCTACAAATACTGCATTATTTACAAAATTCATTTGTTGTCAAGTTACCAGTCTGGGCATTTTTGTTGTCTCTTTGGATTTATTCTGCATACAGCTCTTTTCTCTCATTTCCCCTGCCACCTTCCTGGTGCATAGTAACCGTTAGTGGCCTTGGCTTCTATGAGGTTTCTACATCTTGCCTTAGGATAAGCAAAGGGCTAGTTTAGAATAACCTGGTCAGTACCATGAATATCACTTAAAACTTTATGGTGCTGTCTTTTGTGGTCATAGTAAGGGTTTTCCCGGATTTTCAGTGTACAAACTGAGTTACAGGTTTATGCAGCAACTCATGATCAGAGTGAGTCTGGCAGAGAACTAAGACCTGAACTTAAGCTGTAGTCTCTTCATGTTAAGAAGAGTGCTTTGGTTTTCCCTAAGACTTCTTAAGAATGCAGGCCGGGTATGGTGGCTCATGCCTATAATCCCAGCACTTTGGGAGGCCGAAGCAGGCAGATCACCTGAAGTCAGGGGTTCAAGACCAACCTGGCCAACATGGTGAAACCCTGTCTCTACTAAAAATACAGAAAATTAGCCGGGTATGGTGGCGGATGCCTATAATCCCAGTTACTCAGGAGGCTCAGCCAGGAGTATCACTTGAACCCAGGAGGTGAAGGTTGCAGTGAGCCGAGATTGTGCCACTGCACTCCAGCCCGGGTGAAAGAGTAAGACTCTGTCTCAAAAGAAAAAGAAAAAGAATGCTGAATGCCACACAGCAGTCCCAGAATCCAGAGGTAAAAAGTCTGATCCAAACATCACATTGTCCAAAGTAATCAGGCTATACACAATTTGAATCATTTGATCATAGAGCTTGATTTGAAAGACATCTTTTGAACGCTACAAGGGTTGTTCACTCCTTAGAATAAACCTATGGCTAATCATTTGTAAAGTGAATATTCTTATATAATGAATTTTTTTCTGGTGATGTAAATACATACTTCCTAGCCTATTTATGAATTTCACACATGGAGTTTTCTAAAAGCAAGGCATAGTGGAATTGAATCTTCTAAGAAAAATAGCAGGCACTTTGAGATGACAGGAACTGGTTTTCCTCCTCTTGTTTTTCTCAGTCTGTGTTGCAGGTGCTGTAATTAAAAATCAGGGTTTGGAGCAGGTCTCCACTGGAGTGGTCTTGAGTAGACTTACAAATGGCTGCAACGCTTCCAATGGCAGTTGATCTGTGTGAGCCAGGAATGGGGTAGAAATCTGGGGACTGGAATTTCAGTCTGAGTTCTGGATTGCTCATCTGCAACTGGGAACAATGGCCTCTTCCTCTTTTCCCTGCACAGAAAGTGGTTTGTGAAATTAAAGTGGAGAACAGCTGCTAGGAACTCATGCTGGGGACCCACAGTGGAGGCCACATTTTGTGATCCCAGAGGGATTCCCAAGCCCACCCCACAGCTGCTCCAGGCCTTCTCTGTTCTCCTGATCCCTGCCCTGATGGAGGCCTGACCCATCTGGCCAGAGTGCCTTCAACTCCTACTTTGAAATACCTGTCATCGCCCACATCTCTAGCCTTCCTCAGGACTTAGAGGTTGAGGGCCTTGTCTTTCCCGCTTGGGCCCTTCCCTCCCACTCCTTCCGTCTCCTGGGTTCCTGATATCTGAGCACCCTCATATGTTCCTGATCCTCATTCAGCTGCTGCTGTTGCTCAGCCGATGCCTTTGGGAATGAGATACCTGCATCTACCACCCTTAGCTCCCTGTCACACAGTTCCTCATTAGCTCCTGCTGTCTCACTTCTACCTTCGTGGTTCCACAGAGCCTCTCCTTTTAAAAGCTACCCATATTTTTCATCTTTCTGGACTGCCCTGCCATGTTGGGCACACCTTAGATCAGTTCTCAGACCGTGTTCCACGGAACCCTAGGAGTTACACAAAGGTTTCTCCGGAGTTTTGAGGAAAGGAGGTAATAAGCTGGTCTTCACCCTGCTTCAACCAGTGAACTGCTCTTATCAATTAACTACTGGGATGTTATGAGGAGTTTCTTAGAACAGGGATTTGCTGCACAGGCTCTGAGCCTACGGTAGATGCACCTAGAAGGCCTGCTCTGGGGCTGTGCACAGCAGAGGCAGGAATTTCTGCAGGTTGACCAAATACCTCTAAGAAGTATTGGGTTTTTATGGGGAGTATGGGAAGGCTGGTAAACCAATGCTTCCTTTATGCAATTTCCCCAAATCTTACTGTGCAAATCTCTTCCCACAAATCTCCAGGCAGTTATCTTCTATTAAAAGCCTCTTGGGATTGATGCTTCTTGACCTAGTACCATAGAAGGGAGGTGTGTGTGTGTGTGTGTACATGTGTGTGTGTGCATGTGCACATCCTTCCAATAAGCAACCAGGCCACTGCTCCAGAGGTTCTGGCCACTCCTAAACCAGTTTTTGTGTTGTAAGGGGATCTGGGACCATTCTACACAAATGACTCCTTGTCTCACAATGTCTCATGGGCCAAGTTTCCTGGTCCAGGCTGATGGCTGGTCACTTTTACATCCACCCATAAACTTCCTTTGTTCAACCCTCCTATTAGTCATTGGCTCAACATTTTGTAATTTACTTTTTTTCATATTTATCTGTTAGCAACAAGACACAATTCAACTTCCTGCAGTCATTACTGTAATTAGCATAAAGCAGCAGCCCTTGACAGTGAGCATGGTTCCTGTAGTAGCCTGTATCCACAGTTCTTTGTCTCTTACAGTGTCAGACTGAGTCCAGGATGGAGTAAGAGCCAGGACTGGCATGCCCTGGAGGTGCCCTTCTGGTTCTAGGACTGTGATTTCTCTGAGCTGTCTGTTCTGCCCACGACTAAGGAAGGCCCCAGGACCCTGGAGCTCAATGGACCAACCTTCCTATCCCCTCCCTCCTGCCTCAAGGGTAGTCTGAACAGGAAAGGGGCCCCTTGGAGTTGCTGGGGGATGAATGTCTTTGTTTTTTTTTTTTAAGGTGACTCTATGCATTTTATTTCTTTCATCTTGTAAGCTCTTTGGAAGTCTTTGTGTTAACAGGAAATAAAATTATCTTTATTTTTAAGCTATGCTTTTAGCTTATCGAATCATGACCCCATGGGCTGAGTAATGTTACTAGATAGCAACGTGTGGAGGAACACAGATGACCTGGTTCAAGCTGTGTTTCTGCTACCTGCTTGTTGTATGACTAGGCACATCTGTTAACTTCTCTGAGGCTCAGTTTCCATATCTGTAAAATGGGTGCAATAATATCTGCTTGTATCTATTAAGTCATTCAACATGTACTGAACGTTTTATGTGTGTTTTGCCTATACTAATCATGTGCTGGGTCCAGCACTGACCCCATGGAGTTCACATGTAAGCGGAAGTAAATCAAGAGGTAGTTACCGTGCTGGGATATTATGTACTGTTAGTTTTGAGAACCTTGGTCTAGCCTTCCAGCCTGGAAATTTGGGAGGTGTGGGAAACGAGTGGCCTCGGGAGGCTGATAGGACTCTGCATGTTTGAGAAAGAACTGGCTTTGGGTCTAGGGAGGAGATAGGGGGCACTTTCCGTGAAGGTGCTGAGGTTTAGGCAAGGCTGTGAATTATAGAACAGGAGCTCTGGAAGGTTTCGTGGGAGAGGCTCAGAGAAAGCATGGGGTGGCTGGGGGCTTGGAGGAGGATAGAGAGAGCCTGTGAGGATGTCTTTCTGGTAGTGTCTAAGGTCACCTGCCAAGCAGCGCTCAATGGGCTCAGTGGGCCACGACACTTCCCAAGTGACTGATTCCAGTTTCGCGGTGGGCACAGGAGTGCAGATTAGGGCTAAGTTGGGGGACAGGATACGCAGCGTGTTGGCTCGGGATCTCTGGGAGGTGGCACCTGTGACCTGGGCTAATCATGCTACTTTCAGAGTCAAGCAGCAGCCAATGGGTAGGGAAAGACCAGCCTCTCTGAATTGGGTCCCATATGGAGATAATGAATACAGGGCAGTGGTGAGCATTCCAGATGACTCCGAAGCCCCGGCTGGAGTACCCGGGTTCCGACTGTATCTCCTTACAAAGACCTGCAGCTCTGTATGTCCAGAGGGGTTCATGCTGGGCAATGTGGTGGTGAAGGTCAGGTGTCCTCAAGCTGACCACAAGTCACAGCTTGTCTTTCTTGTCAGAGGGACTCTAGGTGCAGCTGCTGGCCACTGGGCTCATTCAAGGGCGTTAGTGCCAAATTCCTTCTCCCTGGCCTTCCTCACGCTGATCTATGTACAAATGGAGCTCCAGGGGAAAGGTGGATTTACAAAAGGAGTGACAGTGAGGAAGAGACAGAGATAGAAAGAACCTGTTGCAAACATTTCCCATCTATTGTCATTCAAGTGGATACTGTTTTAAGTATCACCTGTTCTGGTCATAAAAGACAAGAATGTGTTTGTAGAAGCTTCTAGGATGCCTGGCATACATCATGCAGAAAGCACCCTTCCAAGTTGGCAGCCTGCTTCTGTTTTGCAAAATCTGGTTTGAAAATTTTGCACTTTCCATATTTAGCAACATTTCAGTGGGTGTGAATTTATATTGTTACAGTCATGGCTAAAAGTAATTCACTCTTTGATCTATGTTGCCTATATGTTACTATATTAGACAGGACTTCAGGTTTCTGGAGCTTTGGTTTAATATAAACTCTGTGTGTGTGTGTGTGTGTGTGTGTGTGTGTGTGTGTGTGTGTGTGTAAGAGAAACAGACACTAAGGCATTGCTAGTTCCAACTGGTGGGACTTGCTTGCGATCTGTTTGGTTCAAAAGTTGGTCAAAACTGTAGATTTGCAAATTGGCAGGATTCACTCCCAGCTCTCATTTTGACGTTTCAAATAAGTGCATGTTGTGCATTTGAATTAGATCGGAATGAGTATTGGGGGTCTCATTGAGGCACTCATACCTGTCAGGATTTGCCACTTTGGAAGCTGGAGACAGTTAATATGTCCATTAACCTAGGGTCTCAAAGTGGCAGCTCATGAGTCAGATCTGGCCTGCAGTTGTTTTGTTCAGCCTATGCAGTCTTTTAAAAATCTGGAAAATTCACGTTAAAATCCAGATATGCCAGGTATCTCTTAAGGCTTAACTTTCTCAAAACTCAGTGATTTTAAAGAACAGTGATAATTATCTGTTTCTGAAATCTGTAATGTGGGCAGAGCCAACTTGTCTCTGTTCTGCATCAGCTGAGAGGCTGGGGCTGGAAGCATCTGAGGCTGGCTCACTCACATGCTTGGCAGCTGATGCTGGCTCTCAACTGAAACCTCCCTAGGGGCTACAGTGGCCTTTCCATGTGGCTTTCTCACAGCATGGTGGCTGCGTTCCAATGGTGAAAGTCCACAGAGAGAGAGACCCCCCCCAGTGGAAGGCACATCATTTTTCTAAACGACTCTTAGAAGTTACACTTCTGCTCCATTCTGGTGATTAGAAGTCAGTCATTAAAGCTGGTTCATATGCACAGAGAGGGGAATTAGACCCCACTTTTTTATGGGAGGACTATCAAATAATGCAGACATGTTTTAAAACCAACATGCCGACCTCTCATTTCTCTTGGGAAATTTGGGGACCCAGCAAGATGTGGCCTGAGCAGTGGCTGCCCCTGTAGACAGAGCATGGGCCCTCCAAATTGCTGGGTCCCCTCCACCCACCAAGATATTGCACTCAACCCCTGTAGTCATTTGAGCTTGGGTCTGCCACTCTAGGTTTTCCATATCTGAGGGTTCAGACTCACTTTTCAGCTCCTTCAATTTACAAGGAATTCTCATTTTTGAAAAGTAAGAACTCAGAATTTACTCAGAAGTAAATTTTTTCCCCCAAAGGAATCAGGTTATATCCCAACAGGTGATTTTTCGAGAACCAAGCAACTCATTACCCATCCTTCCTTTGGATATCAGAGATGCAGTTTGGAGGGCTGTGTCGGGGGCATGGGCAGAGGCAGCCAGGATGACTCCTAGGTTAGTGGTAGATGGCAGAGCCTTTCTACACCTCCGAGGCTGGAAGGACTGACTGAATCCACTCAGTATATGTATACAAGAAAAAACCAAATATCTATGCAGTGCTTTGTGTTCAGTAATTGAGATGATTCACAAGAGGGCATTTAAAATTGTATTTAAAAAATCTCCAGCCTGGGTGACAAGAGGGAGACTCTGTCTCAAAAAAAAAAAAAAAAAAAAAAAAAAAAAATCTTCTTAGGCAGACATAACATACATCCAAGTGCACAGATCATAATGCACAGCTCAAAAAACTCCCACAAAATGAACATTACCAGCTCCCCAGAACCCCTCTCATGGCCCCTCTCTATCATGATCCCCTTCTTGCTCCTCAAAAGTCAACATCATACTGACCTCTAATACCATACTTGAGTTTTGCCTGTTTCCTCGAGAAACTGTATATAAATTGAATACTACAGTATGACTCTACTGTGCCTGGCCTATTTTGTTTACGGAAGTCTATCGTGTTCTTCTTGCTTGTATCTTAGTTTGTTCATATTCATTGTCCATAGTATTCCCTTGTAGGGGTATACCACCACTTATTTATCCAGCCTACTCTTAATGGGCATTTAGATGGTTTGCACTTTTTGGCTAGCATGAATACCATTGTCAAAGTGTGTATATTGGTTTACATTCTCACCAGTAGTGCATGAGAATTCTAGTTGTTCTGCATCTTTGCCAACACTTGGCTGTTAGTCTTTTGAATTTTAGCCATTCAGAGTGTGTTGTAGTAGCTCATTGTGGTTTTCATTTATATATTTTTTATATTTTCCTGTTAATTAATGGGGTTCTTTATAGGCCATTAGGATTTCCTCTTTTGTGAAATTCCTATTCAAGTCTTTTGTTTATTTTTCTATTTTTGTTTGTTTGTCTTTCTTTCTTTCTTTCTTTCTTTCTTTCTTTCTTTCTTTCTTTCTTTTTCTGATTAAGAACAGAGTTTGCAAGTTTCTGCACTATTTTTTTTTTCTTTTGAGACAGGGTCTTGCTCTGTCACCCAGACTGGAGTGCAATGGCATGATCTCTGCTCACTGCAATCTCAGCCTCCCGGGTTCAAGTGATTCTCGTGCCTCAGCCTCCTTAGTAGCTGGGATTACAGGCTTGCATCACCACACCCACCTTATTTTTTGTATTTTTAGTAGAGACGGAGCTTTGCCATGTTGGCCAGGCTGGTCTTGAACTCGTGTCCTCAAGTGATCCGCCTGCCTCAGCCTCCCAAAGTGCTGCGATTACAGACGTGAGTCACAGTGCTAGGCCTTCTTCAGCACTATTGATATTTGGGGCTGGATGATTTTTTATTTTGGGGTGCTATTCTGTGCATTGTAGGGTGTTTAGTGGCACCCTTGGCCTTCATCCACTAGGTGCCAATAGCACCCCCACCTCCCAGTTGTCTCCAAAAATGTCTCCAGACATGGCAACATGTCCCAAGGGGGAAGGAAAAAGGGTAAAATCACCCCCAGTTGAGAGCCACTGATTTCTCTATGTATTCTGGGTAGGAACCCTATGTCAGTTAAATATTTTGCAAATATCTCCTCCCACTCTGCAGCATTCAGGCTCTTAAAGGTGTTTTTGATGAACAGAAGTTCTTAATGTAGTCCAGTTACCAATCTTTTTTTAAATGGTTAGTCCTTTTTTATTTCTGTTTCACACATCTTTGTCTGTCCTACCTTTTCTTCTGGAAACTTTATTTTTGTCTTTCACACTTAGAGCTACCATCTACATCGGGATTGACTTTTTGCATGGCCAAAATTAGAGTCAGACTTCATTTTTAAAATATGGCTATTCAATTGACTGAGCAACTTTTGTTGAAAACATTGTTCTTTCCTTATTGCCCTGGCGAGCCACAGTTGTCATAAATCAAATGTCTGTAATCTGTGGGGCTGTCTTTTATTCTGTTTCACTGATCCATTTATCTATCCTTGTAACAATATTACACTGTCTTAAAGACTTAGCTTTAGAATATATCTTGATATCCAGGAGATTAAGGCCTCCCACTTTGTTCTTCGAGATTGTCTTTACTGTTCTTGGCCCTTAGCAGTTTCATACAACTTCTAGAATCACCTTGTCAGTTTCCATTAAGGGAAACATAGTGGGATTTTGTTTGGGATTCTCCCTATCAACTTGGAAAAAAACAAATATTTACAATATTCAGTCTTCCAATTCATGAAGATAGGATCTCTCCATTATGTAGGCCTTTGAAAATTTGTCTCTTGCTAAAAGAAAAAAAAAAAAAAAAAGCTTTTAAAAAAAAGAGCATGTGGCAGCTTCTTATATTACTCAAGTGTTGTTATTTTTCAAAATAGGGATTGTTTGCATTTTTAGAAGATTATTTTTCTTGGACTAAAAACTATTCTGAGTCCTCATTGCAGAGAGAGAAAGAGAGAGAGAAAGAGAGAGGAAGAGAGCATGCAGCCAAATTTCTTAGCTTGGCATTCAGTGGGTTTAGCAAGCTAGTTCCAGCCTGCCTCCTGCCCTCCTTACTATCTTATATATCTTTTCTTTGGGCCCTGTGAAGCTACTCCAAGTTCCCCCAATTCACCATGCTTTTGCTCCTACTGTCCTTTCTGCCTGGAATGTCAGGAAGGGCTTCGTGGAGTGTAGTACCATCGCTGAGTTCCAAAGTAGGAATTTCTAGGCAGAAACAAGGGAATACCCATTCGCCACTAATGCCTAGCCAGGCCCAAGACAGGGTAGGAGTTCAATCAGTATTTGCCCACCTGGGATATTTGTCAGGTCCCAGACCTGGGTAATAGGCAGGGGCCCTGCGTGGCCACCCTTCACCCTCTAGGGGCAGCCAATCTCTGCCTTTCTGGCTCACAGAAGGAACCAGTTTGTCTCAAACATGTGGAATCTACCGGCCCATCTTTCCGTAGTCTGCATCTACAGGGTGCCCATAAAGTCTGGAAACAGATATGATTTTGTTCATTACAGATTGGAGATGTCCTTGAGGACATTGTGTATGTTCACCTGTGTGTCCAGGGTTTGTGGGTACTTGGGATTTCTTAAGGGTTCCCTCTTTCTTAGGGACCTTGTAGGCTGGTGCTATGATCATCCACAGTCTCCCTTCTCCCATGGTCTGTTTCTCTCTGCCTCGCTGTTGCCACAGATAGTCTGGACAGATTAGAGCCTTGCCCCAACTTGAACCATGGATTTTTCTTTTCGAAATAAAACATAATAAAATTTTGGTGAAAATGGAAATATCTACATGTTTATTTTTAAGTGTTTTTTTTTTAATGTTAAGCTTTTCGGTTGGTTGGGAAACATCAAAATAGGTCATGTGTAACTTGGTTTGCTCATAAAACAGAGTGGCTCATACTTGGTATATTTAGAGAGGAGACGGAAGTGATTTTTTTTTTTTTTTTGCATTCAGTTTTTCTCTATTTTTCTTTTTAAACCAAAAAGTGCTTGGAAAATTTCTCCACCCTCTCCACTGCTAGTGCATTTTCCTGGCCTTAAAATTCTGGTACAGGCTTCTGTTGCCCAAACAGAAGAGTTAAGTGTGCTGAGCTTGGCTTGACCTTCAGTGCCGCTTCTCTAAGAGCGAAAAGACATCTTTTTCAGGACTGGTGGTATTAATGGGTTGAGGAGGACAGTGTTCCGAAGGGCAGAAAAACACTTTCCTCTGTGATAAATTAAGGCAGTGACTTCAAACAAATTGTTTCGCCAGTGTCTAGCATCCCCCTTGTCTCTCGTTTTTGTCCACTTTGTACCAAATGCATTCATGAACATGGCAGACATTTTGCTGAAGGTCTCACAGGGAAGGACGGCTTGGAGACACACGCTCCATAAAAAAACAGCTTGGAAACCTTCCTCAAATGTGTTTGTTTTCCACAGTTCCTTCTTCCATAGTGTCCAATCCTATGAGTTCTTTTGTTTTTCCTTTTCCTCCTGGGTTTCCTGCCAGTCTTACCCTCTATCTCCATCACATCCAAAGGCTTCCCCGCTTATTATGCAGAGAAATTTGGTCTGGTGTCAGCTTCCACGCCCACATTTTAATTTTTTTATCCAACAGGGCATTCAGCAAATGAAGACCCTGCAGTTATCAGGACCAGAGCAGTAGGAAGTTATAAGTGATATTTTGCAGCAAGGCAGAATAATGTGATAGGATTGTAAGGGCTAAGCAGTGGAGTCCTAGAAGATGTTCTGAGCCCCTGGCTGCCTTGAGTTCTATTTCAGAAAGGTTATTTCTAATTTCTCCCCAGCCCCTAGCTCCAACTATCAGAGCCGGCCCCAGAACCACTCTCCCCTTCATGGGGAACAGACCCACACCCAACATCCCTATTATATCTGAAATCATCTGCTGACTCTGGTCTAAGGGATGTGTCTGGCCCTCAGCACAGTCTCTGAGGCCAAGGAGAAGATGAGGTTGCTAAAACTCCAGAGCACTAGCAGGCCCCCCTCAGTAATCTGTGGTTGCTCAGAATGATTTGCTTCATAAGCACTCCGAGATGTACAGATGGGGGAGAGTGATGTCATACCAGATTCCATGCTTGGCAGACAAACAGATGGATACGCAAATGGAATGAACAAGAGAGATGGGAGGGGTGTAAATGATGGGTGGTGGAGTCTAGAATCAGGTAAGCAGAGGGTTTCTCAGGCTACTCTGGAAGAGGAGTTCAAAATGACAAGACCCAAAGAACACCATTCTTTACGGCAACCTGGTACAGAACACAGGCACCAGCTCATGTCTGTCCTCATAACACCCTTGAGAGGTCACTGGAGCTTAGGAAACCAGGTGTTGCCCAGAAACATACAGTCAAAACTCGGATTCTAATGCTAGAGTTCCAGCCACTTCACCAGACTGCCTCCAAGAAGTTGCCACCGGTTGGCTGGAACTCTTGTTCCAAATACTATCTGATGATATTTTCCTTCTTCCCCATATGCCTTCCATCAAGAGGAAGTATACAGATATTCCAGAGCATCTGACCAAGTATCCTTGCATTTATTTGGGGGCATTATTAGTGCTCATTTCTTTTCATTCAAGATGCCAGCCGTTGGGGGCAAAGTTGCCCTGCTGAGCTCACGGTATAGACATGGGCAGTTGCTAAAGTAATCCCTCCCCACCTGGAGGTTTCACCTTGCATCCCAAATACCACCCCTGCACAGACTGGGGTCTCTCGTTGCTTTCCTCTGTGCCCTCCACTGGCCACACCAACTTCCTTATTTACCCATCTTAGGTGAGAACACCCTTTCTCCCATGGACTTCTACCAGTGCATTTCCAACTCTGCCCCTCTGGCTGTCCCAGGTGTGCTGTATGCTACAGCCCCTCCAGGTTTCTACGCTGCTGCTGTTCCCTGCCCCAGACTCTCTGCTTGTCCAGACCCTGACCTGCGATGTGGAAGTGTGACAGAGGAGAGGGAATTCCAGGCAGAGTAGGAGCGGAGATAACCCACTCACGGGGAGCGGAAGGTGGGGACGAGTCATTCATAGGGACTCCACGCCCAGTTGGCTGGAGCAGCAGGTCTTGCAGGTCAGCCCAGCCTGTTAGGACCCTCCTTCCTGGCAGGGACCCTGCTGGCCCGTGGGTGATGCCTTTCTCCTTGGCGCTGCCTCCAGAACTGTGGCGAGGCAGCCGTTTTCAAATGTTTGTTTGGGTTTTCTGGAAGCTCTTTGAAGTTGGAATGAAAAATCTGCCTGGTGGTTCTGAAATGGCCTCTCCGGCTCAGCGGGCCTGGGTCCTGCAGCATTCCCTTGGTTCAAGGCTGAGTGCAATGCCACCTCCCATCACTGCCCAAATAAGCATGGTTGGATTGAAATTCCCAGGCACTTCATCAGGCCCCTTTAAGAAGTCCTTTTTCCTCTATGTTGTTCTATGTGCTTCATCCACCTCACTAGTCAGGAGGTCCTTGAGGATTTGTATTCCCAAGACCTATCCCAATGCCCTATACTCAGTGGCAACCAATACTGACACAGCTCTTTAAAATTCATTGAGTACTTCCATGTTCTCTCTTCAGATGTATAAGGAAGGCATTCCCATTTTGCAGAGGAGCACACTGAGGTTCAGACAGGTTGGGCAACTTGCTTTCAGTGACTCAGCTAGGATGGGGCAGACTGAGTATTTGACCCTACGTGGCTCCAAAATCTGTGTTCCCTGCCTTCTGCCCTGCTTTTTCTGGATAGCCAAAGAGCTCCGTGCATGTTTGGTGCTGAGGTATTAGGGGGTTTAAGTCACAGGGTATCCAGCACTCAGGAGCTGAGGCCACCCTCAGGTGTCTTGGTTTGCAGCTGAGCCCTCTGAGGAGACAGGAAATGGAGGCAGCAGGACTCAGGCTGGGGTTGAGGTGTTTGGGGTGGCAGGAGAGGACAAGAAGCCACTGATGTGGTGGCAGCCACACTCAGTGAAGTGAGAGGGGCCCTGGCCCAGAGGCCTGAAAGCCACTTCTCCTCAGCTAACAGGAATCGTATTCCATAGCACAGGAAACCTCTGTTCAGAGGAGGCCCAGTCAGGAGCAAAGGTTGTGGAGTCAAGGCTGTGAGTGTGTGCGTGTGTGTGTGTGTTTAATTTGTGGCTTCAACAGAGGGCAGACTTAAGAATGAATGAAAGAGGCAAACAAGGGCAGCTTGTCCCAAGTGGGGGAGGGATAAGTGTGGAGCCAGAGGACACCAGCTTCTGAGGGAGTCAAGTGCAAAGTCCTGGGCTTCCTGCAAACTGGGCCCTGCAGGAGGGCCAGCACCCTCAGCAGCAGCGGAACCGGCCAGACCTCCTGGCCTCCCTCACAGCAGAAGGGTGGGCCTTCAGCAATGGGGCCCTGTGTAGTGGGAAAAGGCAACACTGCGCTTGCCTTCGTGGTTAACTGGGGCTGTACTGCAAATGCTTCAGGAGAGCCCCCGCAGGCTGAGAGGGACATTAGAAAGTTCCATCCCCTTCATCTGCCCACCTCCCTTGGGCTGTGGGCTGCGAGCTGCATGGGGCACGGGCACGGGCACAGGCCTGGATGTGAGGGGCAATTCACCGACCCCGGTGGTCGTTCCTTCTGGCTTTTTATTTGTCCAATATTCCTTCAGTCTTGATTATGTCCCAGGCAAAGTTCTAGACACATTACACACATTTTCTTCCCTTGCCCTCACAACCACCCTACCAGGTAGGCACTATCCACCCCATTTTACAGCTGAGGACACAGAACTGTAAAAATGAAGAAGTGGCAAGTCCAAGGACCCCTAACTGGGAAAGGTTGGGTGGGACTTGAAGCTGCGGGGTCTTTTTGAATGTCCTCCTCTAAGGGGTCTCCCAGGCCAGCAGGGAAGAGAAAGTCATAAGCACCCAATTCTGGTAGAAGGCAGAAAGAGGAAAGGGGGGTGTCTAAGTCAAAAGGGGCTTCCTAGGGGCTCAGAGGGTGGTCCCAGAAAATCCCAGGGGATCAGTGTTCTCCAGGAGTCTTGAAGGGCAAGTGTGATATGCAAGTGTGATAGAGGAGAGGGAATTCCAGGCAGAGTAGGAACAGAGATCACCCATCCACTTGCGTTCCACTCACGGGGCGTGGAGGGGGACGAGTCATTCATAGGGACTCCACCCCCAGTTGGCTCAAGCAGCGGGTCTTGCAGGTCAGCCCAGCATGTCAGGATCCTCCTTCCTGGCAGGGACGCTTGCTGGCCCACAGGTGATGCCTTTCTCCTTGGCGCTGCCTCCAGAACTGTAGCGAGGCAGCCGTTTTCAAATGTTTGTTTGGGTTTTCTGGAAGCTCCTTGAAGTTGGAATGAAAAATCTGCCTGGTGGTTCTGAAATGGCCTCTTCGGCTCAGCGGGCCTGGCTCTTACAGCATTCCCTGAAGAAGTAAACAGGCCTGTGCACAGGGAGCTGCAGGGGCCACACTGCTGAATTGCTGGGTGTCCCTGGCCGAGGCGTGGGAGGCCAGCCCTGGGCCCTGCAGTGCCTGAGTGTTTGCCCAGGTGCCCTGGACACACTAGCCTAGGGTGCAGGGACCTAGGGCGCAGGCACTGCCGCCTGAGAGGGAGTCCTAGGGGGTCCAGAACAGGAAGTCAGTGGTGTTTTATGTTACATTAGGAACACAAGCAGGCTTCCTGGAGTGGATTGAGCCTTGTGGTCGAGAAATAGGCAGGCTTGGAGGCTGTCAGGCTTCCCGCCGTGCAGCCGCCATGCCTCAATTTCATTAGCTGACAAAGCAGTTCTCTGTCCTCACTGGCCACAAGGGGAGGAGGACGCAGCTTTTGGAAACCTCCAGGGTGCTATCCCGGAACCTGGGGCCATAGCCAGGGACAGCTTGAGTGTTCCCTCCCGTCTCATCTCGTCCTCTGAGAGGCAGGCTGTGCCCCAGCTGAAGGGGGCAGCCGTGGCTTTGCCAGCTGATGGCTGCCATGTGGGAATTTGGACCTGGGCTGCCTGATCTTCAGATTTTCCAGCAAAGCTGGAAATCCAGATGTTCGTATGAAACTTTCCCGATTTAAACAATGTTTAAAAACACTATGCAGGATGATCTATACACATCTGCAGGCCAGACTTGGTTCCGAGGCAGCCAGTCAGTGACCTCTACTCTCTGCCTTCAGACACCCAGGCACCTAAGCAAAGCACCCCCACAACAGTGATGGGGTGGGGGTGTAGCAAACGCTCAAGGAGGGACCCCGAGTCCACAGGCAAGAAAGGCATGGGTCATCCTTCCCCTACTCCTCCAAAAGGGGAGGCACTGCTCCACTTCTTGGCTCCCGTCCACTCTGTTGGTACAGACATAGGGGAAGGGGACGAGGGATATGACTTCTAGAATTTGGACCTTGTTTCTTTCTCAGGCACTTTCACTTGCCCTTGGCGTGATCTCCTGCTGGTTCAGTCCACCTGGTATGTTTATCAGGAGGCTCTTTCTTTGTCCTTCCTTCTCTACTCTGTCCATGGCTTTCCCTCTTACAGGTCCTTGGTAGCTGCCAGAGCCCTCCCTCCAGGCGGTGTTGGCCAATGACAAGGCTGGGAGGCCAAGGCTGACCAATCAGAGCAGTTGGCCATATTGCTGGGAATTAACAGCAACATGGTATATGGGGAAAGCATGAGCTTTGGGATCAAACAGACCTAGATTCAATTCCTTCCCTAATTGGCCAAAAGAGCTTGAAACAGTTGCACAAATTTCCCACAACTCTGTTCCTCATCTGTAAAATGGGGATACTAATTCCTGGCGGGGATTACATACAAAGATGCATGGAAAATGTCTAGCACAGTGCCTGGGATATATTAAGAGCTCATCCATAATTGTCATGATCTGAGACAGTGACAACTATGGATGAGCTCTCAATATATTCTTGAGTTGCATGTCTATCAGAAGATGTTATGCCAAGTTCTCAACAGTCAACTTAGAAACACACTCTTAGAATAGAAATACGTTGGGTACCATTTGTACATATCTTATAGACGTATTTCCATTTCATCTTTTACCTATTCTCTTTTAAAGAAAATCATGGTGGATTAAAAGGTAATAAATTACGCACAAAGTAGCTTCTCACTTCTCACTGCCTTTCATTTTTCTTCACCTCCTACTTGGCCTTTCTCCCCCACCAAGACCTTTACTCTGGTCTCCTGTGTTTGCTAATTCATTAGTCAACAAATGTTTACTAAGCACAAAGACTTGTTCTTTGTTCTCAAGGGGCTGACAGCTAGGGAGGGAGGAAGACAGAAGATTGCAGCAAGGTTGAGGATAAAGAGAAATCCAGGGTTGGGTGCGGTAGCTCACACCTATAATCTCAGAACTTTGAGAGGCCGAGGTGGGTGGATCACCTGAGGTCAGGAGTTCGAGACCAGCCTGGCCAACATGGTGAAACCCCATCTCTACTAAAAATACAAAAATTAGTTGGGCGTGGTGGCAGACACCTGTAATTCCAGCTACCGGGGAGGCTGAATCACTTGAACCTGGGAGGCAGAGGTTGCAGTGAGTCGTGATTGTGCCATTGCACTCCAGCCTGGGCAACAAGAGCAAGACTCCATCTCAAAAAAAAAAGAGAGAGAGAGAGAAATCTAGGGTGTGGAGGGGCTTGGAATGCAGAAGACATCTGGAGATCTTACAGCAAGGCGTGAGAGAGAATAAGGGTCCTGGCAGCAGGAATGAGGAAAAGACAGATGCATGAGACCTGTAGAAAAACCTTCCAGGACGTCCCAGGGGTCAGAGGATGGGAAGAGCCAAGAGGAACTCCCCTTTTCTGTTTAGATGATTGAGTGGATGACATTGTCACCAACTGAAAGCAGGAGCAGCAGAGAACATCTTGCTAGTGAGAGGTGATGAGCTGGACCATACAAGGTGACCTTTAAAATGCTGGTGGCACATCCAGGTAGAACGACCCTGTAAATGATAACAGTGAACCCACTACATGCCAGACACATGCAGAATGTCTTAGGTGTTGTATCTTATTTAATCTCCATGATGGCCTTATGAGGGAAGGCACCATCATGATCCCCACTTTTCAGGTGACTATTTTAAGGGTCAGAAATATTAAGTAACTCACCAGTCCAATGGTCACTGGTCCAAGTGAGTAGAGCTAGCCTGACTCCAGAGCCCATCTTCTTGCCCATTTCATGTATTTATTCAATTAACATTTATCGAAGACCTACTATGAGGCTGGCACCATTTAAATGCTTTGAATGTATCAGTCAAGAAGACCTGCCTTCACGCAGCTCCTATTCTCCTGCGCACATTGCCTCTGCTTAGAGACAGCTGAGGATATGGGATGACAGTGCTGCCTGGAGGAGCAGGGGAGCTGCTACACCCACCCCCACTCTGAAATCTCACTTCCTGGGTGAGGGACAGGTGCTTCCTTCACCCACCCACAACAGTCTATATCCCCATACTAACCATTTTGCTTTGGGCTAGGCTAGGTGGCAGAAGGAAGGACAGACACTTGAGAAGGACAGTCATAACCCTTCTAACCCTTTTGCGGCATCAGTCTCAAAGGATTTCTATATGGAGCTGGACATATCCCTCCATCTCTATCAGCTCATGGTGGAGACCGTGTGTTGAGGAGATCATGAAGGGGCTCTTCCTCTGGGCGCTCTGTCACCCAGCCCCTAGCAGCCCACCCAGGTGTCAAGAGAGAGGCCTGCCCCTCACTCCAGAGAATAGCTAGGATCTTGGTGGCATGGCACTTTGGAAAGTATGAGACCCCTTCTTGGTTTACAGAAGAAGAAACTGAGGCAGGGAACAGCCAGTCATTGCCCAAGGCTTCCTGGTGAATTAGTGACAGAGCCAGGTGATAATGCAGCCCGTGTTTGTGTTGCTTCAACTCAGCCCCAGATCCTTCACTCTCCATGGGGGCTGTTCTTGGGGAAGCCAGCTTTGCACTCCCACTTCCCTGGAAGGCAGAGCACTAAGGCTGCCACCCAGCAACCACTCAGGCGGGCCCACACAGTCCCGGGCCAGCCTCTCTGGCACTCACACCCAGTGTCCGGAGCAGCTGGTCAGTGGGCGTGGAGTTCCTGCTTGTGTGCCCCCACCCCTGTTGTGCCCTCCCCCTGCCTGGGATGAGCTGCAGCTGCCTCGGGGCCTCTCTGCCTGTGTCCCCCAGTCAGCCTGTGCCCTGCTTTAATATCTCCTGGGGAAAATAGCTGGCAATGCTCAAGCGACGAGCAAAGGCCATTAAAAAAAAAAAAAAAAGCCTAATGCCAGGATGAGGGGGCAGGAGGGGGTGGAAACAGCTGCAGTCTCCTCTTCCAAATTTAGCCAGGTGACTGCTTTGCCCTGCTCCTCCTTCTCTGGGGTTTTTGGGTGGCCATTGCCTCCACTGTAGAACTGTGTTCCTCAAAACCACCCCCAGATGACTCACAGAGCTGTGGCAGCTCAGAGAGGAATGTCTATTCATTTCAGCTGGGGCTCTTTTAAGCCAGTTGGACCTGACCAGCAGCTCCACCATGGCAGAATTGGGCTGCCTCCCACTTCCTGTGTCCCCATCCGATTTCAGGGCCTACCATCCCCAGAGTGACAGAAGATAGCATGGAATGAGGCAGCCATGCTCAGATATCAGAGGTGCTGAAAACATCCCGAGGCTGCTGTGGAAACACAGCAAAGATTGGGGCATGGAGCGGGAGTGGGAGCAGGAGAGAAGCCAGGTGGCCCAGCCTTGTGTTGGGAGAGCAGGGCATGGCCCCAGCCCCAGGGTGCCCATGGGCAGAACTCAGCCCCAGAACCCAGCACACACCATATCCACTTCTCATTTATTCTCTAAGTGTTAGAAAGACCTTCAAATCAGCTCATCCATATGTTCCTAAGTATGAATGATTTGTAAAATGATGTTATGGATATATAGGGATAATATATATCCATAAATGTTATCCATATACATATATGGATAAAGGTAAATTTTTCTGCATAACCAGTGATTTGACAATTATTTATTGGGCAATGACGCTAATATCTGAGGAGGAATACCTTTCAAAAATATATTGAGGCTGGGTGTGATGGCACTTTGGGAGCCAAGGCAGGAGGATCGCTTGAGCCCAAGAGTTTGAGATCATCCTGGCCAATGTAGCTAGACCCTGTCTTTACAAAAAATTTAAAATTTAGCCAGGCGTGGTGGTGGATGCCTGTGGTTCTAGCTACTCGGGAGGCTGAGGCGGGAGGATCTCTTGAGCCTGGGAGGTTGAGGCTGCAGTGAGCAGTGATCACACCACTGCACTCTAGCCTGGTCAACAAAGTGAGACCCTGTTTCAAAAAAGTAACCAGAAATATATTGAGCAAATATTGTGCTACACACAGTGTGGATGATACAGGGAGTATATGAACATGGCACTAAAAAACCTGTCAGTGGACCCTACTTGAGACAATATGGGACATGCTGATCATCACCTTTCTCTTCGTTCTGGTTTTCTGGTCTTCTTTTCTGGTCTCTTTCTCCTTGGTCTTCATCCAGGGAAGACAGACAGACAGTTCCATGAACTGATTTTGATATAGTGGGATCTGGGACAGCAGGCATTCCAGCCTTTAACCCTCCCACAGTGACTTTGACTGTGACCTGGGATGAGGTGGGCAGGCCATAACTGAGGTGGAAAATCCTGTCAGTGAGCTAGATCGAGTCACTAGGCGGGGCTGGATGGGACCAGAAAAAATGGCTTAGACCCTGGAGTGTTGTGAAAAGACACACAAGGCAACTAGTGAAGCCAGCAGACATTCCAGCACCTGCCCTCCTCCTTCCATCCTCTAGATCTGGGCGACTCCTCCTGACACACCCACCTCATCAAATTCAGCCTGACCCTGTTCTGGGCAAGCATGCCCTCTGCCACATACACTCCCACCCCGAAACCTCACTTCTAGCCTGAGGGACGGGTGCTTCCTTTACCCACCCACCTCAGTGTAAATCTCCATACAGACCACTTTGCTTTGGGCCGGGCCAGGTGGCAGAGGGAAGGGGAGACACTTGGGAAGGACAGTCATGGAATACTTTCCATCTAACCCTTTGGCAGTGTCAGGCCCAGAGGGTTTCTATTATGGAGTTGGACATTTCCCCCATCCCCATAAACTCATGCACATAGGCCCGTGTGGGACATGCATTGACTCGTTCACTTATAGTCACTCAACCAACCAGAGCGCTCTTCCCCTCCCTCTCTCTGGGTCAGTCATGCTTGTCCTGCAGGTCTCCAGATACCCCAAAGCAGGCTTTTCCTCCCCCAGGAAAACCTTTCCTGTGCTTCACCTGCTGGGTGGATCACCTGTCAGTAGTGCTTAGCCTGCAGTCATCATCGTTGTAGTCACAGGCCTCTGGAGCAGCTATTCATGTGCTTGGCCGTCTGGGTCAAGGGAACTGATGTTCAAACAGGATGTGTGTAAGCTCGTCTTCTCACTGAGGTGGTACTGATACTGCTCAGGAAACTAGTGAGGAGTGAACTTGGTGACTAACAGCAGCTTAGAGACAGTGTCATCTTTTTTCTCAAACCCGTGTGGAAGGGAGAAAGGCCTGCCTGCCAGTGGTCCTGAAGCCACTCAGTGGGGCAGGATTTGAGTGATAAGTTCAAGATCTGAAAGATCAAAGGTGGCTGAAATGAAAAGGACACTTTCTAAGCATAAGTGTGAAGTTCTAATTCCTGGCTTAGCAACTCAGCTGTTGATACTAGAGCCTAATAACCACTCACTCTGGTGACAAGACTTGGGGGCTTTAGTCAGTGATTTCCATTTCCTGGCTGTGCACTGGAAGCCCTGAGCACATTTTTAAAAGATCAAGTCCTGGGTCCCATACCAGAACGTTCAGAATGAAGATCTCCAGGAAAGGACTTAGGAAATTGTGTATTTTAAAAGTTCTCCAGGGGGTTCTTTTGTAGCTTTTGATTATTTTAGGGGTGGGGTGGGCAGGACAGGGTCTCACTCTGCCATGCAGGCTGGAGTGCAGTGGCACAATCTTGGTTTACTGCAGCCTTGACCTCCCCAGCTCAAGCCATCCTCCTACCTTAGCCTCCCAAGTAGCTAGGATTACAGGCATGCGCCATCATACCAGGATAATTTTTGTATTTTTAGTAGAGACGGGGTTTCGCCATGTTGGCCAGGCTGGTTTTGAAGTCCTGGCCTCAAGTGATCAGCTCACCTTGGCCTCCCAAAGTGTCGAAACTGCAGGCGTGAGCTGCTGCACCCAGCCCTTCTGTAGCTCTTGGAAACTAGTGAGGAGTGAACTTAGGGCTTTTTGGGAAGCATCATCTATTTATAACAATAAAGCAAATGTGAACCAACAGAAAGCTTCCGGGTTGGGGTGCAGTCTGGGCTCACCGCAGCTCCAGCAATGACTCAGGACCATGTTGTGAAGAAAGTGAAGATCAAGTCCCTAGTCCCTTCACTGCTGTACCACCTGGGAGTAGGACCCCCAGAATCCAATATTTCAGGTATTTCATCCACTCTAGCAGCATGCCTTTGACAAACAGCTGCAATTTGTGCCTGTGTGATGATTCTAGTCACCAAGGGCAGTGGCCAGCAAGGCTACTGAGAAAATAGATCCTCACTCCATGGGCTCAGAAGGCTGATGCTGGGACCATCTTCTTTCATTCTGGCAAAACCGTGGGTTTCTTCAGAATGTCAAAATGCAGAAGGGCGCTGTGGGTGGCAGGATGCTTGCTGGCCAGGTAGCAGATGCAAATCAGTGTCCCTGTCCACCCGGGAGGAGCCAGGAGCAGAAGGTGAAACAGTGAGCCGTGGAGATGCTCAGCTCTTCCTGAGATTCCTTCCATGATTTCCAGAGACGGTGAAGTCACGATGCACAGCTCTCCAGCATGTGCATCTCCTCCTCAAATGCCTTCTGCAGGGACAAAGAGGCTTTATCCTCAAGAGTGGGACACAGTTCTGTACCCAAATGTGGCAGATTGAATGGAGATAATGATCTTCAGAACTTTAAGAAGGAGATGACCCAGATAAAACAGAAATTGGGTAATTTATCAGAAAGCCTGGAAACACGTCTGAGAGGTACCCTTGCAGGAGACTGAGGTCTGGAAGGGCTGAGGTAGCGTATTCTTATTCTGGCCTCCACAGGCCACATGGACTCCTCCTATCTGGCCTCGTCACCAGGCCTCTGCCAGCCTTTTTCCTATAGAGAAGCCACTCACGCTCCACAGTTCTGGGAAATGGACTGTGAGATTTAGTTCCTGGACAGCCGCCCCTCAGCTGTTCCTGCTCCATGCTCTGACACCTTGGGTTGGCCTCAGACAGTCCATTCAACACCTTGTAATACATTTATAGACCTGTGGCTCAGGAACAGCTGTGGGGAAGGGCAGAGCTTCAGCAGGCCAAGCCCCAAGCCTGTGGGGCCTTTTCTTCTTGCCTTGGACTCAGGTAGTGGCTGGCATTTCCAGGGAGAGGGCTGAAGTTCAGTTCACATCATCCCATTTATGGAGGATCTCTCTTGGGGTTATTCTTCCAAGGAGCATCAACAAGAAAGGAAGGAAGCCATCTCTTGATGTCCTGGAGCACCGCCTGCCCATAGATGAGAAGGGGTTCCCAGGTGGAAAGAAGGGGTACAGGAAGCTGCACCCAAGATACCAGTTTCCCCAGCTTCTGAAAGTAGGGACAGCCCTGCAATATGGGGTGCAGCTGCCTAAGAGGGACTAAGTAGGCCATGCAGGGTCACTCCACATGAATCTTTTCTGCGCTCCCAGAACTCAGACCTCAACCTCCTCACGGTCATTGTGTTCTCTAATGAGCGCGTGCGTACACACACACACACACACACACACACATACCCCGGCTGCAGGGATCTCTTTAGACTTTTATTTTATTTTATTTTTTTTGAGAGCGAGACAGAGCCTTGCTCTGTTGCCCAGGCTGGAGTGCAGTGGTGCTATCTTGGCTCACTACAACCTCTGCTTCCCAGGTTAAAGTGACCCTCCTGCCTCAGTCACCCAAGTAGCTGGGATTACAGGCATGCATCACCACACCTGGCTATTTTTTGTAGAGATAGGGTTTCACTATGTTGGCCAGGCTGGTCTCGAACTCCTGACCTCAAGTGCTGCCCTGGCCTCCCAAAGTGCTGGGATTACAGGAGAATGAGCCACTGCGCCTGGCCAATCTCTTTAAAATATATCTAGAGTCCATGTCTCTCTCTTGATCTCCGGACCCACCTATGCAACTGCCCACTGCACCTCTACATCGGCCATCTGAAAGCACTTCTAATTCAGCAGGAACTCCCAGCCAGCTGGGAAATCTGCTCACCATTGCCTTGGCAGGAGCCTACTCTCTACTCCAGCTACAAACCCCTGAGTCACCCTGGCCTCCTCCCTCTTGCTCACCCACTTCACGCCGTGGGATCGGTTACTGACTCTGCCAGTGACCTGAGTTCTCAGGCCAGTTCACTCCTTAGGCCCAGTTCTAGTTACTCGTGTGCTGGACAAATGAGGTGAATGAGGCTACTCTTAATCTAAATGTCCTGTGTAGTTGAGCAAAATGAGCACCAGAGAGAGAGAGAGACAGAGAGAGAGAGAGAGAGAGAGTAAGCAAGTAGGTTAACTAGGAAGTGCCCTGTCAAATTGCTGTTATCAGGGAGGTTCTCAAAAATGAGGCCAGATTGAAATATATGAAAGGAAGTGAAATACCTGAATGGATGGGAAGGGATTCCAGGCAGGGGAGCTGAGCAAGTGAAGGCAGAGAGGCAGAGATGCTCAAGGATGACCCAAGAGACAATGCATGGCCCACTGTGCCTGACACACGCTGGAAACGAGCTGGCCCAAGGTGTGATGAGTTAGGTAAGGGCCACTCTCTGCTAAGCCGTCAAGAGTTTGTAAGCAGTGATGGTGGGGAGAGGGCGGCACTGAAAGCTTTAGAACAAGACTGGAGCATAGTGAATATGTGTTTGGGAAGGTTCCATTGGCAAAGTAGTGTTCAGGGAGAGGAGGCTGTTGTGGCTGTCCAGGCAAGGGACAGGCAGAGCAGGGAAATGTGAGGGTTGGGGGTGGGAGAGGTGGGAGGTGCATGTAGGAGGGGTCGGAGGGGTGTCTTTGGCGGGAGCTGGCCAGGGGAGTGATTCTTAGTCAGGGATTTTGGGCATGTGTACAAGGACAGAGTGGTGGCAGCTTCTTTATTGTCATCTTCTTTTTTTTCTTTTTTTTTTTTTGAGATAGAGTCTCGTTCTGTCGCCTAGACTGCAGTGCAGTAGCACAATCTCAGTTCAATGCAACCTTCACCTTCCAGGTTCGAGTGATTCTCATGCCTCAGCCTCCCAAGTAGCCGGGATTACAAACATGTGCCACCACGCCTAGCTAATTTTTTAATATTTTTAGTAGAGACAGGGTTTCACCATGTTGGCCAGGCTGGTCTCAAACTCATGGCTTCAAGTGATCCACCTGCCTTGGCCACCAAAAGTGCTGGGATTACAGGTGTGAGGCATCACGCCCAGCCGTCATCTTCTTGTTATTTTCCCAAGGAGACGTGTCCTGTAGGGTGGGTGAGGAGAAGCCATGTTGTCAGGGACTTTGCTGCTCCCTAAAGTTGCTGATGTGGAGGGAAGGGGGTTCCTTTTCACTGTGGTGATCCCCACAGACTCACCTACAGTCTGGCTCAGTTTTCTCCCAGGTCTGTCTGCTCATCCCCTTACTCGTCAGGGCTCTGGTATTGTCAGTGACAGAAACCCAGCTCCAAGGCAACAGAGAAGGTGAAGGTGCAGATAATCTGAGATAGGATTGAGAAATGAAATTCTGGAAACACCTTTGGGGGAGGCAGGCTCAGGGATGGCTGAAAACAGGGCTGCAAGGCTCCAGTGCCAACAGGGAATGGGGCAGCTGCTGGGGCTGCTGCCTTGTACTGAGTAACTTTCACCACAGCAGTGAGACAGATTTCAGACTCTTTCTAGCTCCAAACCCAGGATCCAGGGAAGCAACTTACTGGTCTGGCTTGAGTCAGGCATTTGCCTGTGGACCAGTTGGCAGGGGCCAGTGCCAGGGTGGTGCTAGCCCCCATGGGAGTCCCTGGAGTGACTCTGTGGGAGGGGGAGGGGCAGGGCATAGAGGAGGGGAGGCGGGCAGACAATCCTGGGGTCGCTGCAGCTCCACAGCAGGGCCAGGGAGCAAACAAAGGGTGAATGTAAGACAGGGATGCGGCCAGTGATTGGCTAACAAATCTAATCCCTCTCTAGGTGAGGTTCTTTTTAGAGTTAACATGAGTCATTTGTTCATTGATCTGTTGAGCATTGATTCTGTGATTCATCCATCAAGCATTTACTGAATTCCTAGTCTGGGCCAGGCCCTCAATCAGAGATAGAAAAGGGAAGAAAATAAGGTTCCCTGCCCTCCAGTCGTTCATGTTCTAGCATGGGAAATCCACGTAATAAAATTCTATAATAATAAGAGACCTATGCTGAATAGAGGTGGAAAATAAGGAAGAAAGAGTGATTCATTCTTCTTGGAAATTTATTAAAGGCTTGATGGGTAGTAGGGTTCCTCCAGGCATTGGTGCTGGAGAAGAGCCTTCCAGCAGAAATAGCAATGTGATAAAAGGCGCAGACCATGAGCTCATGTCGGACATTGGGTGGACAGGGGGTCTTCTGGTGGTACTAGCATAGCCAGAGTATAAGTTAGAAGGTGGCGTGGGTCATGAAGCGAGAGAACAGGTGAGATTGAGTAGACATCTAGGGGCCACTTCTTGAGGGACCTCATACAGCAACACGGGTTTTGGAAGGGTGTAAAATACAAGATTTTCCTATGAGAAAGACTATCCTGGCAGCAGTGTAGGCGATGGACTGGAAGGAGGAGGAAACTGGAGATGGGCTGACCATCAGGAGGCCACCGTGAATGTCAGGATAGAGAGGTCCTCCTGCACTGAATAGATGATGAGGAAGTAGAAGGCTATGGGCAGAACTTCAAGGGGGACAGGGTAAGTTCAAGAACAAGGGTGAGAGGAGGCAAAGTTTGCAGGGCAGGAAGAAGTGCTTGATTGAGAGTTCACTGCTGTCTTCTGTTGGAATTGTTCGTTCCTTGGCACAGCAGAGTGGTGAGAAAATGCAATGGCTTGAAATTCTGTTAACTGGGACCCTGGAACAGAAGTACCATTTGCCGATTATGTGAATTTGGACAAATCACTTAACCTCTGAGATGTGGTGGGAGTTAAACCATGTAATAGTAAATAGCCTGATACCTGGCACACAGAAGGCCCTTGAAGTGTGACATTTACACCAGAATCAGAACCTTTTTGGACTCCATGGGCTACTTCCAGTGTGTGTGTGTGTGTGTGTGTGTGTGTGTGTGTGTGTTGTAATTGGAGAGGTACGATTAGTAACTAGTAGAAGCAAAAATATTATTCTAGGTTAGTGCAAAAGTAATTGCGTTTTTGCTGTTACTTTTAATAGTTGCATATAGAAGACAGCATTTGCTTTTATGGCATTGGAAACATTCTGACTCAGCTTACTGACATTTCCTCTGCCATCGTCTTCTTTCATACTGAAGTGTGGTTTAAAAAAAAAAAAATATATATATATATATATATATCTCATTTCTCCCCATTCAAAGAAGGGTTTATGCCTCTGCTTTCATGTCCCAACATACTTTGAGGGATAGTCTCACCCCCTCCCTTTTCCCCTTGTATGCCAGGACCTTGGAGAACAGCCAAGTAAGGTGGTGCTTATCTCATTTTCAGTCCTGAAGGAGGAGGAAGATAAAGTGTGTGCAGTGTTAAGTGTCTGGAAGGCGTTTATTTGATTTTCAGCTTGTCTTTGTTCCAACATGGATTGAATGGTAAACACACGAGAGTGGCTCCCAATAGGTGCCTGAATAGCTGAGGGGCAAAATGTCCCAGTGGCCCACACCCACATGTACTATCATCATGAGCCCTTCAAGCCTGTACAACTCACTCCTGTCCAGCCCTGGGATACCGGTTGAGTCAGGAGAATGACTTCCTCTGTTCTTACAAAGTCCTGGCCACCAGAGATGGTACTGTTAGCGCAGGAAAGACATGGAAAATAGGGTAGAAATCTATGCAGAAAAAAGTGTTTGTTGTGGCTGAAAGTTCCGATGCCCATTTAAGACCCTGGGAGGAAAAAATCAGATCACTCATGTATGGGCTGAAGAACTAAGACTTTTGGTTGCAAGTAAGAGAAACCAAGTCTAGCTACATTTAGTCAAATGGAAAGGGGGAAAAAAGCAGGGGGTTTGGATTTACAATAAGGACATAGGGAATGTCTCCAAGCATCAAAGGCAGGAATACAGCCAGGCCACAAGAAGGGACTGAAACCAGGAGAAAAATAATCAGCCCAGCTTTGGTCCCTTGTGCCCCTGGTCCAGTCTGTTTGGCCTGGGAGTGAGAAATCTCGCTGAACAAGCGTGACTCTAGGAGGTCCATCCTATGAAAGGGTGGATCACAGAGAGGGCTCTGGAACAGAGTGGAGACCCTGGCTCAAGGCAGAGATTTGGGAAGCCTTACAATATGGTGGTCTTTGAAACCCTAAGAAGGGAATTGACCCAATTCAAATGGCATGGATCTCATAGTAAGAGGTAGGACTACTTGAGAGAGAAGATCAAAACAGGGAGATTAGATTCTAAGGGCTCTAGAACATAAGCTCTAAGGGCAAGCATTGTTTTCTCATCTCTCTGCTCTCCCAACCCCACCTCCCAGACTTAAGGACAATGGTGTATACATAAGAAGGACTGAATAAACGTATAGGTTGAATTGCATAGAATAGACATTATTATAGATCAAGACAGTTGAATATGGATGATTTTGTATTGTTCAACCTAATATGTGATGCACGAGCACTGGGTTGAATTGAGACTTTGCTTTGAATCTTTGTTATGGAACCTTGGGGCAAGTCATGGGCTTGAGGGTTTTTAAGGTTATTCCTTGGACCCAGGTGCTGGAAACACAACTTCCAAATTTAATACCCAGAAGCAAACTGACAGAGGCAGGAACAAGCTGGAGTCAGAGAGATCTGTGTTCAGATTCTAACCAGGCACTGTCCCCTAGGCCTCTGCAGGCCCTCAGCGAGCCAGCAAGGCCTGCCCTGAGATGACAGTGCCACCTCCTCTCTCTGCCAGGACCACTTTCTCTCATTTTATGGAGAAAAGCAAGAATAACTTTTTCCAACTGAAGCCTCTGGAAGATTTTAGGCAACACGGCCGACTACAGCTGAAACTAGGCCAGCATCCTGGGCCACAGCTCAGCTCTGCAAATGCAGCCAGAGCCTGAGGCGGGAGCTCTTCTCTCTGCCTGGCAACTTCTCCTGGCTATAAACCAAGCGTGGGCTACAGCCCCTGGGAGACCAGGCTGAAGGCCCAGGAGATACTTCAGGCAATTTGCAGTTGCTCCCTTGAATTCCATTTTTAATAGCATCTGTAGGGCAGGGAGCACAAGGCTGACCTGTGAGCCTGGTATCCTGACTTCTCAGGGCAAGACTCTTTCAAAAGTATGCCTTGAGCATACACATTTGTTTTCAGCAAATCAGTCTCTGCTCTGCCCTTTTGGAGAACACAGCTAACAATGGAAAACAACTTTTATATAAGAGAGCTAACTGCAAACTGGGTGCTTTCCTAAGCATTTCATATATATTACCTCTTTGAATCCTCTCGAAACCTCAATTAGGCAGAAGATACTTAACAGCCTTATAAGCCGCACAGGAATCTTAGCTTAAAAATGCAAAGGGAAGTCATGGGGAGGGAAAGGAGAAAACCAGGAAGAGGAAAAATAAATCCATGAGATAATGTTATAAAATATAGTGAAGCCATACCTACTTTAAAAAAAACCTACAGAAATTTCCCAGACCTGCAGAGCCACTAAGTGGAACATGCAGGGGTCAAACTATGTCTCTGGTGGCTCATGCCTATAATCCCAGCCCTTTGGGAGGCCAAGGCAGGAGGATCACTTCAGTTCAGGAGTTCAAGACCAGCCTGGGCAACATGACATAGTGAGAATAAACAAATTAAAAAATTAGCTCGGCATGGTGGTGTGTGCCTGTAGTCCCAGCCACTCAGGAGGCTGAGATGGAAGGATCGCTTGAGTACAGGGATTTGAGGCTGCAGTGAGATGTGATCATGCCACTGCACTGAAGCTCTTTGAGACAGAGTGAGACACCATCTCAAAAAATAAATAAATAAAAATAAAAGTCAAAGCTCCTCCTCAATAACATTTAGTAACATTTATGGAACATGTGCTTACCTCACTCTTCCTCACAACTATTGTTTGAGGAAGGTCCTATTGTCACTAGCATCTTTCAGATGAGGAAGCTGCAGAACAGGGAGGTACCAGAACTTGCCCAGGTTCACACAGCAAATGAGTGGTGGAACTGGGAACTGGGCCGAGGACACCTGCCTCCAAAGTGTCTTATTGGGTTGGAGAAGGATGGCGGCAAACACAGCTCATTCTTGCTGCATTTTGGTAGCAAAGTTGTGCCTTCTTTTTTTTTTTTTTTCTTTTTCTTTTTTTTTCTTTTGAGATGGAGTCTCACTCTGTTGCTCAGGCTGAAGTGCAGTGGCATGATCTCAGCTTACTGCAACCTCTGCCTCCTGAGTTCAAGCTCCTGCCTCCCGGGTTCGGCTCCTGTCTTGGCCTCCCAAGTAGCTGGGACTATAGGCATGCGCCACCACACTCGGCTAATTTTTGTGTTTTTAGTAGAGTTGGGGTTTCGCCATTTTGGCCAGGCTGGTCTCGAACTCCTGTCCTCAAGTGATCTGCCTGCCTCGGCCTCCCAAAGTGCTGGGATTACAGGTGTGAGCCACCACACCCGGCCCGTGCCTTCTTTTTGCTCCCAAATCCCATTTTGTTGGAGTTCCCTGAAGCAGTAATAGTAAGGCAATTGTGTGGTAGAATATATTAATGCAATTGGATATTCCTTTGCCATTCTAGGAAATGAACTACTGATACACACAGCAACGTAGGTGAATCCCAAAAGCATGTTGAGTGAAAGAAGCCTTGTACAAAGGTCTGCATACTGGATCATTCCGTTTACATGAAGTCCTAGCAGAGGCAAAGTGAATCTATGGAATGTTTCTGGTATTTCTCACCTAGAAGAGTGGTTGCCTCTTGTTGGAATTGGCTGGGAAGGGGATGAGGGAACTTTCTGGGGTGATGATAATGTTCCAGACCTTCCTGGGGATCTGGGTTTCAGAGACATACGCATTTGTCAAAACTCAACAAGTGTGTGCTTTAGGTTTGTGTGTTTTATTTACATGTAAAATTTCCCTCAAAAGATGAAAAAAAAAAAGAGTATGGAACTCTAGTTAATAATATGTAGGCTGAAGTGTTTAAGGGGAAATATTGCCATGGTGTCTTTAATTTACTGTGAAATGCATCCAAAGACTAAGATTGATTTCTGGATGGACAGATAGATATGCAATAAAGAGGCAAAATGTTACTGGTAGCATCTAGGTTGTGGCTGTATTAGTGTTCACTGTGAGATTATTTCAACTTGGCTGTGAGTTTGAAAATTTCCATAGCAAAATGTTGGGTTGGAGGGAAAAGCGATTATGTGGAACCCTGGGGTCCCCTAGTGGTGAGTTAGGGGTCCCGGAGCTCAGAATTGCGAGCTGAGATTACGCAGTCAGGAACTGTTATCATTACATATCTCTGTCACAGCTCCCTGGCCCAAGTAAGCGTTAAAATATGCATTTCCCTGGGTCTCACTTTAGAGAGAGAATACTGAGGCCCAGGGAAGACCTGCCATGGTCTCTCAGGACTAGAACCCAGGACTCCCTGTTTCTGGCCACTCCTCCCAGCTAGCTTTATCAGAACCCATTTTCTTTCATAGAACAGGGCCTTTTGTTCTATAGCCCAGGGCTGTAAATTTCACCTGCATGCAGAGATCCAGGTAACTGATCCCATCACAATAAGCCGGTGGCACCCAGGGCAGTAAAACAGGCCTATGCGTTAGAACCCCACCTGCCAGTGGCTTCCTGTAGGTGTATTTGAAGTAGTAGGAAACCAGAGTGGTTTCTACAAATAAATAACCCAAGAAAAGACAAGCCTGTCAGATCAAAGGAGGACTCTGGCCCAAACTTGAACTAAAATCAAGTGTGCTCTTTCGACTCCACTCTGGCTGGGCAGAGGGAGGAGTGGAGAAAGTCTATCTGCCGTGCAAACATTCCCTGTCTCTGCCCTTCCTGGGTTTGTGTGAGCCTGAGAACAGGAGCCCAGGAGGAAGGCTGCACTCTCTGAACTGCTGCCAGGCCCTGCCTCATGACATTCCATCCTGGCTTCCAGGCACAGCAGGTGCCAACAAATTGGCCTCTTGTGTGTCCAAGCCTAAGGGGCTCGTTCGTGAGCTGCACGCCTGTCTCGGGGCTCTCACATAAGCCCGCTAGGGCTCCCAGCTCTTTGAGGAACTTTTCACGGCATCCTCTGTGTTTGGTGGCCCTAGTGGTTAATATTAATTCTTCCTGGGGGAAGGGAAGAAGAATGGAAAGAGATGCACAGAAGCCAGCAGCTCTGACTCCTCTCATGGTGGGGAAGGATGAGGGCAGAAGGTGTCTTAGAGCAGAGGAAGGACCCTTAGAAGTTGAAGTTTGCAAACTTCACTGGGCACATTAGTCACTGAGGATTGCCAGTCAGTGGCCTGGGGCAAGACCTCTGGTTTCTAACAGGCTCTTGGGTGATGCTGATGTTGCTGGTCCCTGGACCACACTCTGAGTAGCATCACCAGTGACCAAATCCCTCCCCTCATGAAGTTTGTTGACAATAAGCAAACTCATTGGTGAATATATAATTATAAACTGTGTGAAGAAAATAACCAGGATGCTACAAAGGGTATTGAGGGAGGGACCTTCAGATAGGAAGAAGATGGCAGGAAAAGCATCTGTAAGAACAGGACTTTAGACTGGGACTTGAGGGTGAGTGGAGTAGGGAAAGCATTCCAGGCAGAAGGAGCAGCATGTGAAAAGTCCCTGGGGCAGAATCAAGCTTGCCATCATCAAGGAAATGACAGAGAGGCCCATGTTGGATGGGTGGAGATGGGCATGAGATGAGGCTGGAAAGTGATCGGGCCACACAGGGCTGTATAAAGGGCTGTACTTCATTCTAGGTGTGATGGGAAGCGCTTGGAGGGTTTTAAGCAAAAATGTGCCACGATTCATGCTGGTGCGTCTGTGGAAGATGGATTCGACTAAGGTGGGGAGTATGCTGGTGGGTGGTTCTTCATGATTGTGGTGCACAATCCTTCATGAAATAGTCGTCAACCTTAGTGGCAGTGAAGGTTTTCATTCTTTCTGATGTCGGTCACATTTCCTAGGGAACTGCATGTTTTGGGGACACAAAACAATTGAGGAGAAGAAATCTTCTTTTCCAATAAAGTAATGTAAGGCCTCATTAATTAAATTACACTTTATGAGAGCAAAAAGACTTGTAAAGAACTAACCTTCAGCTGGGCTCCGTGGCTCAAGCCTGTAATCCTAGCACTTTGGGAGGCCAAGGCGGGCAGATCACCTGAGGTCGGGAGTTAAAGACCAGCCTGACCAACATGGAGAAACCCCATCTCTACTAAAAAATATATATATATACACACACACACACACACACGCACATATACATATACATATAAAATTAGCTGGGCATGGTGGTGCATGCCTGTAATCCCAGCTACTCGGGAGGCTGAGGCAGGAGAATCACTTGAACCTAGGAGGCAGAGGTTACAGTAAGCGGAGATTGTGCAATTGCACTCCAACCTGAGCTACGGAAGCAAAACTGTCTCAAAAAAAAAAAAAAAAAAAAAAAGGCTAACCTTCATCTTTTTTTCTCCTGTTGGCTCCTTATTAGTTAGGATTGTTTCCATAGTGAATGTCAAAAACACAGCTCAAATTGGCTTAAATGAAAAAGGAACTTTGTTGGCTCATGCAATTGAAAAGTCCAGGGATTGTAGTAGCTTCAGGCATATTTGGGTCTGGGTGCTCAAGTATTAGCTTTCTCCATCTCTAGGCTCCACATTCCTCTGTGCAAGCTTCATTCTCAGGGATCCTCTCTCAATATAGAGGCAAGTGTGGCCCCAGCAACTCCAGGTTTGCCAACCACAGTGGAATGAGATCCAGCTTTCCCAGTAGTTCCAGCCAATGTCCCTTTTTTTTGGCTTGGGTCATATGAACATCCCTGTACCAATCACAGTAGCCAGGGGAATGGATCTATCCATTGGCCAGGCCAGGTCACACATCTACCTTAGCAGCAAGGTGGGCAGGTCAGCCCCAGTTGAGCCACATGGTCTGAGAGTAAAGGGAGAGATGGCTGCAAAGGAGGATCAAGGGGCTGAATTCGGGAGCAGGGAATGAAACCGGCAAACATCCTCCGTGGGCTCCTCATTCATTTTGAATGTAGCACCTTCTCCTGTCAATCATTAAGGCTGGTTCCAATTCATCACATTTTGTTCTAAACCTGTGTCTGGATCTTGTCCCTCCTGAAGACATCTAGCTCTGGGAGCAGGAGGCATCTTGCTGGCAATGATGCCCTACCTGTTCCATCTCTCCTGCTGCTCCCAGCAGAATATGCCTTTGCCCAAGTCAGAAGGCCTTTGCCCCACAAGGCCCTTGTTTCCAGTTTGAAGGACACCCCTAGTTCACAGTCCACACGCCGAAAGGCAATGGTGGGCCTACCCTGGGTCTAAACACAGATTTCAATCCATGGCATTCGTGCTGACTCCAGGTAGACTGTATCAGAATCGAATGGATTGTAGAGCACCTAGTTATTGTGCACCAAGAACTGGAGAATTGCTTGGTTTGAAAATCCCCTGCACATGTAGTGGTCGGAAGTATTGGAGTAGTGGAGGGAAAAAGCAGTTTTTCCTTCAGTTGGTGGAGAGAAGAAAACACGTTTTCCCCTTTCCACTGTACCTCTAGAAGGGCTTTACCTGCATCAGAATTTTTCAGGGTGTCTGGCAGGGGTGCAAATGCAGATTACTGAGTCCTGCCCCAGCTCCACAGAGTCAGAACCCTAAGGGTAGGGTGGATCTGCCTGCTTGTCAAGCTCTGCAGAGTAATCTCCCTGTTTCTCACTCATACACATGCACACATGCGCACACACACACATACACATACAGGCACACGCACACACATTTTCTAGACCTTTCCAGCTCAGGTTGTTGGCTCCACCTGCTTTCAAGGCCTCTGGGTGAGTCTCTCCGGTGCTTCGTTCCCCCGTTCCTTTGTTTAATTTGGAAAGTGGGTGCTTTAGAATTACACTTCTATCATACAAAAATAGTTTGAACACACAAAACAGAGCCACACATATAGCCACTCCAATGGCAGCTAACATTTTCCAGGATCTTCCGGTTTTGAGAACTTCTTTCACGTCCAAGTATGTATGGTGTGGCCCACTTAGCTAGAGTCCAGCCTTCCTGGACCCTGTCACATTACCTGTCTTCTCTCTGGGCACTAGAATCTTAAAGACAGTTGTAAGTGGGACCCACACTGTCTGAGATAATGTACTTGCAGTGCCTGGAGGCATCACTCCAAAAGGATTAGTTGTTGGTGTGAAAGCCATGGATGGGATGAGAATGGTACAATGCTTGCTGCAGAGTTTATTTAAGCCAGCATTGCAGCACTGCAAACACCACATCCAGCGCTGGGGATTTTCAATGCCCATCTCACCTAACAGGTAATCAATGAAGCTCTGAGCTGAGTGGGCATCTGCTGCAGAGAAAGATTGTTTCTACAGCATGCCCTGCCTCAAACACTACACATGTCCCTCTTATCCCTTCCCACCCCTACCTTGCCTCCACCCCAGTTTCAGCCACCTGAAACTGTTCATGTCTTATCACCCTCAACTTACCCTACCCCTTAGCTGTGCTGACCCCTCTGCCCTCTGACCTCACCACGCAGCTCCAGCCCCTGCCTACTGCACTCCCTCACACCCTTCTCTTGCTGTGTTCCCTCTGCCTATGTATTCCCATGGCATCTCCTAACCCCATTGTCTCTTTCTTCTGGTGCCTGCTCCAATGTCACCTTACCAGAGAGAGCTTTCCTTTCCTCTGCTTGATTTCTCTCTGCAGCTCTTTGTATGATCAGACATATATGGGATGCATTTCCTTGCTTATTGGTTTCTATTCTTCCTCCTGCAACCCCTCTCTCCAACAACCTTACTGTGAGCTCTAACCTGATCCAGGGCAGGGTCTTTTCCTGAGTTGTTTCCTGCTGTGTCTCAATGCCTAGAACCATCATGCAGTAGGCACTAATAATAAACATGAATTGATTGATTAAATTCCAGTGGAGACCTCCAGGCTGCACTCCTATTCCCCTCCCATTCCTCCTCTCTGTCCCTGGCAGTGGTATCTTTTAAAAGTACACATCGACTCATTCCTCTGGCTCCTCCTGTCCGCCAGTGCCCCCACACCCAAGCTTTCAGGATAAAGTCCAGACTCCTTAACTTTGCACTGAAGGTACTTCATGAATGAACCCTGCACTATGCTCATCTTTGTTGATCCTTGGCACCTGCTGTATTCTCCAGGCATCCTCAATCTCCTTAAGCACTGATTTTATCCTCTTTGAAACAAAGCTCTTCCTGGGACTATGAGCCTCCCTTCCCCCATTGGGCCAGGAACCCCCCAGCGGGGAGAATGGGGCAAAAAGGGCCACTAAATAACCCCGATGAGGAGTGATGTGGGTCTTGACCCTGGTAGGAGGTGATGGGGAGAGGGCAGGGGGAATCTGGTACAAATTTTTCTTGAGCCTCAGAAACAAGTAGGCACACATAGAATAACTTCAGGCCAGAAGAAATGCCAAGTCAACTGCTGATGCTAGTATTTTCAGTTAACAAATACAACTGATGAAGTGTTTATTGCTACAATCACTTACCAAGCCAGTACAGTGCACACAACCAGCTGGGAAGATGCATAGCCCAGTGAGTAGACTTGGGTAGCTCCAAGTTCTGACTCAGGGTCTCAAGAGAGGCTCACCTTACCTTTGAGGTCTTTGAACTCTGTGATCTAGCTGCTCTTGGCATCACCTGACCTTTTAGCTGCTGGCTTTGAGGAGCCAGCCCGCACCACATTTGCCCAGGGAACTGGGAATAAAAAGGCTTATGGCGGGGCAGCCTCCTGGGCTCCCCTGACCCTGGCAGACTTTCCCTGACTGGACAAGAGCCAGCTGGCAGAGCCTTCTATGGATGATGCCCGGGGAAACCAGAGTTGGGACTCAGATCAACTTGTCTTTGATGTCAGGTGGCAGCTCCTCTCCTAAAATACCTACTTGCATCCACTGATTTATAAGGAAGCTGAGGAGCCTGGGTTGAGCTGGTGGAATTTAAACTGTCTTTCCAGATGAGGCTCACTTGTTTACAGACCATCTGATGGACTGGGAAGGCCAGACAGATGCTCAAATTCAGGAAAGGACAATGAGGCTTTGCAGAGAGGAATCCCATCATGGAAGAAGCCATCCTGTGCCATGCAGACTCAAAGTTGGGGCCGGAGGGACAGTCGGGAGAGGTTTAAGGTGGAGAGTGTCCCAGCTACCCGAGTAGCATTCATTACCAGGTCCTAGGTGTGTTGAATGAACCTCTCTGTTAGCCTCCATAATACCGTGGGAGCTGGGTCACCTGGCTATGGAGCATGTAACTGAGCATGGACTGTCCCTCTCCATGCAGATGAGATGGGCCACTTTCACTGTGAGGTAAAAGGCAGCTTCCAGGGCAGGATGGGCTGGGGGAGAATCCCTCATGTCCCATGCACAAAGATAGCAGCAGGTGGATGAGGAGCAGGGGTGGAGGTGGAGCTTAGCTAAACCCCCAGCAAGAGGCTGTGGCTGTGAAATCCCAGGATATCTGCAGCATGAGCTGGGACAGGATTTGTGTAGGCACCCGTAGGGAGTCCCAGAAATACCTGGAGGAATCATGCAAGAGGCCTGCCCTATAGGAATGAGTGAATCTCAGAGGTGATGGGTGTCTATGGACTGGGGACTGAGGGCAGGGAAAACTGGGACACTTGGCTTACCTTTTATAGTGGGCAGCACCCTCTCCAGAGAGTCCTGGGATTGGCGAGAGAGGCCAGGACCCTTCCTCGCTACAGCCTCCAGTCACCCCAAACTGTAGGAGCGGAAGGCTGGCCTCGGACTTTGTGGGCCTGGGAGTACCTGTATCAGTAACGAGACTTCCCCTCTTGCTTTATGATGCTGGGAAGACAAAACCAACTTTAACAGGGAAGATACTCTTTTTTTTTTTTTTACTCAATTGAGGGTAATGCTTAAATGACAAAAAAGAGTAATATATATTTTTTAAAATCTGCTTAATGTCTCCAATTTCTACTTCAAAATATACCCACCTGTTTTGATAGAGGGTGTTGGACAAAGAGTTGAAAGCTGCAGAGCTGGCAAATAGCCAAATTCATTTGGCAAACACATTCACTTAGTCCAATACTGACTGGGCAGCCTCGGTGTGCCAAGCTACTGAACTAAGGTCTGTTGGGAAGGAAAAATGTGTTCACGGAGTACCTGCCCTCAAGGAGCCCACAGCCCAGTGTGGAAAATGTTCAGGAGCTCCAAAGACAGAATGAGATAAGTAAAGAAGGGTTTGATGAATATGATGTGGATGCAGAGGGAGAAGGAATTGATAGGAAATTTAGGGCCAGGAAGAACCCTCTAGGGGAGAAATTATTTTATTTTGTAATTAAAACAAATTATGCATTTCAAAAGCTTGAGCATGGCAGCTGGGAGGATGGTCGGGAAGAGAAAAAACACTGAAGTCAAGGAAGCAAACATCAGAATGGGGGAAGGCCTTTGGGGGCCAGGAGGAAATTCATGGGACTAAGAATAGATCTGCTCCCCGGGTGCTGCATTTCCATCACCCTTTCTCCTCTTTCACAGCCCCTCGCCCAGCAGGTGTTGTGTTTTCTTTCATGGAATCCCCCAGAAGGGTGGGAATGTAATACCGGGAGGGGTAAACAAGGCCATATTTTATCTTTTAATCCCTCTCCTCTCCTGTCCCCTTCTTTGCCCTCCCCTCCCCTCCCCTATTCTCTCCTCTCTTCTCACTTCCCCTCCTCTCTTTTGGGAGCTGTGCTTTGCTTGAATGTGAGAGACAAGCAAAGCCCCCTGGAATAAAACAATGAGCCAGGCTGCAGTGCAGAAATGACCTCTTCTCATACCCTGGCCCTCTGAGGTAGCAGGAACCTCCCTTTATCTGCTCCTGAATTCTCTGCTGTTTCAGGACCTCAGGACTCTGGCTTGGTGCATCTGCCACACTTCACATAATCCAGGCAGAACTTTTGCCCAGAGCCCAGTGAGGGACTCTCATTAGGTCATATTTGGTTTTTTTTCCCCAGATCATAAACATATTGCCCGACAGGGGTGAGTTTCCTGCATAAAACCCTCTGTGACAAGCTTTCGAGAAAACACCTCTTGTTTAGATGTAACACTCATCTGAAGACTCAGTTTTACCAATTTATTAGTGAAAAAGCCTACCCTAAAAGCCCACGTAGTAAGCCAGGTTGATGGTCAGCTGTGTCCATCACTGCCCGGGAGGCAGACGTGGGTAATGGCGACACACTGACCTTTATGGAGTCTTCATCCGGGCTAACCCATGTACCACACACATTGCATGCATCACCTAATCCCATCTAACAGACCTCTAAGACAGCTACTATTATTCCCCCATTTTACAACTGAGCAGACAGAGGCTTAGATTGTTGAGTAACTGGCCAACTACACATACAGCCCTTAAGTGGCAGGTCTGAGACTTAAATTTGGATCTATCTTGTGATAAAGCCTGATACATTTTCAAATATTTAGGAGGCTGACAAGTGTCTTTTTGGGATTTAATTAATACTCTGTAACTAACGGTTCTCAAACTTAAGCGCATATCAGAATCACCCGGAGGATTTGTTACAACAGCTTTCTGGGCTCCACCCTCAGATTTTTCTGAGTCACTTGGTCAGTAGGTCTGGAGTGGCACTGAGAATCTGTTTCTAACAGGTAGTGTGATGCTGCTGTTCAGGGAATACCCCCATGAGAACTGTCGCTCTGAACTGAATTGTAGCTCTAGTGTGGACCTAACTACACCACTCTGAGTAGTGAGGCTCAGAGCTGTTCCATAGAAGTCTCTACAGTGATAAATGTGTCCTCAACCTGTGATGTCCAATACAGTAGCCCCATATACAAGCTATGGAGCAGTTGAAATGTACCTCGTGCAACTGAGGAACTACATTTTTTATTTTTATTTTTGATTTTTTTGAGACAGAGTCTCGCTCTGTCACCCAGACTGGAGTGCAGTGGTGCAATCTTGATTCACTGCAAACTCCGCCTGCCAGGTTCAAGCGATTCTCTTGCCTCAGCCTCCTGAGTATCTGGGTCTACAGGCTTGCACCACCATGCTCAGCTGTTTGTATTTTTAGTAGAGACGGGGTTTCACCATGCTGGCCAGGATGGTCTCTATCACTTGACCTCGTGACCCACCAGCCTCGGCCTCCCAAAGGGCTGGGATTAGAGGCGTGAGCCACCACCTCCGGCCAAGGAACTACATTTTTAGTTTTATCTAATTATAATTACATTTACATTTATATAGCCACATGTGATTCATGGCTACTGTACTGGACAGCATGCAGCTGTGTCCAACCCTTTGAACATGAGGACTTTTTTGCTTATGTGTGATGGTGGATATCATGAAAATTATGCACAGCCCTTTTTTTTTTTTTTTTTTTTTAAGCTCATCAGCTACTGTTAGTGTATTTTATGTGTGGCCCAAGACAATTCTTCTTCCAGTATGGCCCAGGAAAACCAAAAGTTTGGACACCCTGCCAGATTTATCATTGTGGCTAAATTATTTACTCTTATGTTTAATCTCAAGTGAGTAACTACAGATTGACTTTTCATTAGGACATAACTGGTTTGCTAGGAGGGTCACGTGCATTATTTAGATTTCAGTGCCTGTTGCACAGGGACATGGGACTGGGGGATCCTTAAGGATGGGGATCTTACTTTCCTTTGCCCCCAGCACCAGCGCAGTGGCCGCCCATGGGGTAGCAATGTGAGCTGAATGAATAGGAGGATGTGAAATAGTTTCAGAGCTACCTTTCCCATCCCTCCCCCACAGCTGATTGGTGGGGTGAGGAGGGATTTGGTCTTGATGGCACAGCAGGATCAAACGGGATTCACTCTGCCATGCTTGGGGATAGGGTGAGTCTGTGAAGGTGAATTTCTGTTATCACAGGGAACTGTAGCATCTCTCCTCTTTGGCTTTGTAGGTGGTTCCCCATTGGAAATTTCCCATATCAATGTTTTTTGGGAAAAAGATAATTCAAGACTCTTGGCTGGGCAGGTTGGCTTATGTCTATAATCCCAGCAGTTTGGGAATCCGAGGCGGGTGGATCCCTTGAGGTCAGGAGTTCAAGATCAGCCTGACCAACATGGTGAAACCCAGTCTCTACTAAAAATACAAAAAAAATTAGCCAGGCGTGGTGGTGGGCATCTGTAATCCCAGCTACTGGGGAGGCTGAGGCAGAGAATTGCTTGAACCCGGGAGGCAGAGGTTGCAGTGAGCTGAGATGGCACCACTGCACTCCAGCCTGGGTGACAGAGCGAGACTCCATCTCAAAAATAAATAAATAAAATAAGCCAGGTGTAGTGGCACATGCCTGTAATCTCAGCTACATGGGAGGCTGAGGCAGGAGAATGGCATGAACCTGGGAGGCAGAGGTTGCAGTGAGCTAAGATCGTACCATTGCACTCCAGCCTGGGCAACAAGAACAAAACTCTGTCTAAAAAAAAAAGGACTCTATGGGTACATAAATAAAAGGTACCCAAGGCATGTGTTTACTATCCAAATATTGCTTTGAAGTGTTGTCTCAATAGAAACAGTAGGAATAAATGGGCCTAGTCTTCCCTTCTCTCGCCCTTCCTCCCAAGCAAGCAGAGTGACCGAGATGACATGTGTCCCATAACTTGAGCTCAGACAGTAATTCCCCTATCAGATACTGGATCAGGTTTCCATTTAGCTGCTCCTAATCAACAGGAGCAATTCTCTTCTACTCTGTGGGCCTCAGTTTGCAAATCTGTAAAATAGGGAGGGTGGGGGTGAACTAGATCCTTGCTGCTTAAAGCATGGTCCACCAACCAGCAGCAACAGCCTCCCCTGGGAGCTTGTTAGAAATGCAGAATCAGACCCTACCCCAGACCTGCCCTATCAGAATCTGCATTTTAACAAGTCCCCTCCCTAACACTGATAGGCATAAGAAAGTGCGTGCTGGAATAGGTGTCTTATTTCAGCTCCTACCTTCTGTGAGCCTGAAGCTAAACTGCAAGTTGTTTTATTTTTAGGAATTAGAAGCACAGTTTCTGGAAGAGAGACCAGGCTTTGGAGGGCCTCTGGGGTTTTTGGTCTTTGCAGCAATGGGAGAGGTCTGGGCACGTGTGTTTTCAAAAGGTGAAAGTAACTCATGCCAGAGAAACATGCTTCTTGCAGCATCCTGGGATGCCCCAATCTGCAGAAGCAAAGGGTTTTCTAAGTGCTTCTCTCCAAGGATGCAGACTGGGGTGCCCTGTCCCTGGGGCCCCTGCACAGCAGCCCCACACATCCTGTCTCAGGAGACTGTGCTGACGGCAACCCCTCTGAGAAAGGGCTGGCAGGAAGGAGCTCAGGGCTGCTGGGAGTTCCCCAGGCTTGGGACTCTTCCTGTGTTTATCTGTGATCCAGAGGGGTGCTTGGATTGTTCTGTCTCCCACCTCTTTCTTCTCTCTAGGGATACTGTGTCAGGACCAGGTGACCAGAGAGATGCATTTCTCTGTCAGGAGAGAGCTGGGCCTGGGGAGGAACGAGTGGCAGATGGAGACAGTGGGGCGGGAGGCGGTGTTTGGCTGCCCCTTACCTGACCCAGGAGAGGAAGACAGGGCTCTTACTGGGCAATGTCAGAGAAGGGTTTCTGCATCACAATTTGTCAGGGAAGATTTCTGTCCTGTGGGAACAAGATCTCTGAGCTCTGCTTTCCTGTTTCCATGATTTCTGGTGTCCACAAAGATAGACTTTTGTGTCCTTAGCCAGAAAAGAATCTTAGTGGACCCTGTGCAGGTGATCCAGTCCTCCAGGAGTCATGGCATGAATTTAAGAATCTATGAACATGTGACTAGGTCACAAAGGAAGGGGGAAACGTAAAAGCTTCCCTGACCACAAGAGAGCTGGAGGGAGATTCTTGCCCACCTTCCCCCAAGCTCACCCAGGCTTGATTTCAAGATCATTATGTTGTCGACCAGGGCAGAGAAATGGCTCAAATCAAGCATTTACTCTTCCCAGTAAACCTGGGTGAGAGATAAGCAGGGAGTGGTGTTATTGTTCCCATTTTATAGAATGTGGGTTCTGGAGCCAGACCACCTGGGTTCAAATCCTGACTAAGCCACCTACTAGTTCTGTGACCCTCGGCAGAACCTCAGCCCCTACTCCAGACCTACGGAATCAGAATCTGCATTTCTCAGCAAGACTTACAGAATCAGAATCTGCATTTCTTCGAAAGACCTACAGAATCAGAATCCGCATTTCTTAGCAAGTTTCCTGGGGAAACATAGGTGCACACTGAAGTTTGAAAAGTGCTGGCTGTATAATCTCTCATATTCCTACCAGCGCCTATATTCTGAGGTCCTGAGATTATGCTGCAAATGATTGAATCCTTAGAAGCACAACTTCTGGAGAAGAAAGGCAGGCTTTGAAATTTGTCATCTACTTCCTGTGTGACCTTGGGCAAGTTATATACTTTGTGCCTCAGTTTCCCCATCCATAAACTAGAGATAATAATGATACCCAGCTCAGAGTGTTGCTTTGAGATAGTAAATTAGTCAATATGTGAAAAGTGCATAAAGCAGTGCCTTGCACCTAACAGGGCCCTGGTAGTGTTTGCTTCAATTATTACTGTTGTTATGACAGATGAGAAACCTGTGAACTTCAGAAAAACTAGGTAATTTACTCAAGGATGCCGCATTAGTTTGCTAGGGCTGCCATAACAAAGTAGCATGGACTGGGTGAATTCAGCAGCAGAAATGTATTTGCTCACAGTTCTGGAGGCTAGAAGTCTGAGATTGAGGTGTCAGGAGGGTTGGTTTCTTCTGAAACCACCTCTCTCCTTGGCACGTAGGTGGCTGTCTTCTCCCTGTCTCTTTACATGGTCTCTCCTCTATGTCTGCGTCCTAGTCTCCTCTTCCTATGAGGACACCGGTCATACTAGATTAGGGCCCCACCCATATGACCTCATTTTACCTTATTTACGTCTTTAAAGGTCCTGTCTCCAAATACAGTCACATTCTGAGGTATTGGGGGTTAGCATTTCCACATATGGATTTGTGGAGTGCACAGTTCAGCCTGTAACAGATACATAACCATTAAGTGACATATAAGGATAAACAAAACTGTGCCCAAGAGAATTCACAAGGGTGTGGTTGGTTCCAAAGCCTGCCACCTCTCAACAGGAGAAAAAGTGACCTATATTCTCATATGTCATTTTAAGGGAAGTGTTCAGAGTCATTAGGCTCAAGTAAAATATTTCCCTTGAACTTCGCTAAGTGAAGCAAAGAGTGACTGTCTAGATTGTGCTATCCTGTCAATGGTACCATCTCTTTATCTTCCTTTGCCTAAGAAGATAGCAGCTTGCCATTTGGGAGTGTAGTTCCTTGTGTACTTGCCTCTCTCTCCTCTTGCCAGTAAGATACTCGACAGGCAGGATTCACATCCGATTCCTCTCTGTACCTCTCAAAACTCCTACTCCCGAGACCAGTGATATATATGAGTTGACATTTTTCAAGTTAGCAAATCTCAGTTGACCCTCACAACAATAACTCCTGGTTATCAGTAGTGTTATTCCCATGTTCACAATGATAAGGCACAGAGAGATTGAATGGGCTGCCGGAGGTCACACAGCTGATGAGAGCCAGGGTTGGAATTCAAACCCAGATTTTCAGGTCCCATCTCCCATCTCTTCTCTCATGCCACAGACTGTCCTTGATGCCAAGAGCCCTCATGGCTTGAGCACTGACCACGGGGCACAGTGCCTCTTTTGATTCTCACGTTGACCCTGGAATTTACAGTGCATCATCTCAGCGTTACAGACTTTTAAATGGGGTACAAGTGGCCAGATGGCACCCTCCATGTGAGCTGCATGGCTGGGATTGAAGACTCTGGAGCCCCTGCTCCTGGCTACCCCACTGT